>NC_077230.1:370631909-370931909 GCF_027887165.1 Monodelphis domestica | reverse complement strand
TGGGTTTATACCCCAAAGAAATAATAAAGAAAACAACTTGTTCAAAAATGTTTATAGCAACACTGTGGTAGCAAAAAACTGGAAAATGAGGGGCTGCCCTTTGATTGGGGAATGGCTGAACAAATTGTGGTATCTGTTGGTGATGGAATACTATTGTGCTAAAAGAAATAATTAACTGGAGGAATTCCATGTGAACTGGAATGACCTCCAGGAACTGATGCAGAGTGAAAGGAGTAGAACCAGGAGAATCTTATACACAGAGATGTATACACTGTGGCATAATTGAATGTAATGGACTACTCTACTAGCAGCAATGCAATGATCCAGAACAATTTGGAAGGACTTATGAGAGAGAATACTATCCAGATCCAGAGAAAGAACTATAGGAGGAGAAACACAGAAGAAAAACGTCTTGATCACATGGGTTGATGGGGATATGATTGGGGATGTAGACTCCAACTGATCACCCTAATGCAAAAACTAATAATATGAAAATAGGTCTTCATTAATGACACATGTAAAACCCAGTGGTATTGTTTTTTCACTACGGGAAGGGGTAGGAGGATAGGAGGGAAAGAACATAGATCATGTAACCATGGAAAAATATTCTAAATTAACTAAATAAAAAAATTAAGACTCAAAAAAAGTATGCCTTTGGAATGTCATACTGTGGGTATTCTTTGGCTTCAAAGAGGTTTCTTAACATCAGTTGGCAAAACCATTATAAATGCCAAAATTATCACTTAGCTTTACAACTACCTGAATCCCTGGAAACTGTGCATTGCTCTGACCACACAGTTGGAACTGACCCAGTTTTGAAAGGAAATCACAGGGAAGGTGTTGCAGCAAAACTCACTGCCATGGAAGGCCCTAAATTGATTTTAAATTTGACAATTTTAAATGAAGCAGATTTTTCCTTTGTGTAGAATTAGAAAGAGGTTAAAAAATGGAAGCAGAACTTTAAGAATAAACAAAATGTTGTTGTATGGGTGACATCAGAAAGCAAACCAATACTTCTGAGAATATTTTATCAACAAATCCAGCAATCAATTTATAAAAATTGTCATTTTGGAACATAAGGCATTGTAGATTTGGTAAAGAAAATATGGATAGTCCCTGGCATAACAAACATTGCCTCAAAAATAAATGCAGCTTGTGCAACTTGCCAAGCCTATAACCAGCATAGCTTTAGAGGAAAGGCATTTGGGGGATGTTCATTAGCCTACACACCATTTGAACATCTCCAAATTGGCTTTATAGCAATATCAAAAGCTGGACATTACAAATTTTGTTTAGTGATAGTAGACCAACTAACCAGATGGCTAGAGGCATTACTAACAGTGTGAGCAATGGCAGTGTTTGTGGCCAAAATATTATTAAAAGAATTTATGCCTAGATTTGGTTTACCAGCAAGAATTGATTTGGACAGGGGAGCACATTTTACAGATTTGGTTTTATCACAAATATAATCTTGCCTAGGTATAACACCAAAATTTCATGTGCCATACCACCTACAGAGCTCAGGACAAGTAGATAGAATGAACAGGGAATTAAAGACAATGAAAGGAAAATTATGTACTGAAACTCATTTGAAATGGTCTGATGCTCTACTGTTAGCATTATTCTACTTGAGAAGTAGACCATGGGGAGATCTACACATTTCACCATTTGAGATGCTGTTTGGTCATCCATCTATGCATGCTAAACTACTTAATCCTGTATATACATTGTTGTTAGGAGGGGATACAACTATTGCTATGTATATAACAGATCTACCAACAAGCTTAAAAGAACTATATGAATCAGGAGCTGTAGTGCAAGCTGGACCTAGAGACTTTTTGTTACATGATCTACATCGAAAGGATACAGTATATATAAAGAACTTTCAATGCGCTGGAAAAACTCAGCCAGCCTGGGAAGGTCCATTTCAAGTACTTTTGAAAACCCCTACATCAATCAAGATAGGAGAGAGGACATCATGGATATTTTCACACGTGAAAAGAGTACTTGCCATCAAAAGTTATAATTAAGAATAAGACTATACATATAAGTGGACACTGTTTTTAAAGACATTGAAGTCATCAAGAAGAAGACTACAAAGAAAACTGGACTCCATTTCCAAGAACATTTCAATGAACTCCTGGACTTGTTTTTTGCTGTACAATTAAAAGGTTGTTTTTTTCTTGTAAAAGTTAATTCTCAATATGTAAGTGTATAATTTGTTATGTTATAAAATTTAGGATTGCTATTTAAAAATAATAATTATTAATATACTTTTATAGGATTGATTATATATATGTATATATATCAATAACTATATACTTTATAAGATTAAATGGTAAAGTCTTATAAAGTGTTATAAGTATTGATCAATACCCACTTCAGGGGGAATATTAATATTAGATCCACCTCAGGGGGGATAATATTAGATGTATATAATGTGTATATAAGATTCTTATTTATTTTTAGAGCTATATAATGTATATATAAGATCTATTTTTAGAGCTATATAATGTGTATATAAGGTTCTTATTTCTTTTTTGTGCATAGTAATGAAAGGGTTTATTTGGATGAATATTTTTAGGTTCTTATTTCTGTAGAGTATAAGAATATGTTTTATTTATTTAATATTAATTAATACAATTGATATAAGTATATATAATTAATATATGATATACTATATATTATATTAGTAATATATCTAACATGTGGTATATAATATATTAATATAAAATATTGATATATTATTATAATATAATTTAATAGAGTATAGTATGAATTTTGTGCTTCTGTAACTGTAAATATTTGGAATTATATGTTATTTGATAATTGCATGTTGCAAGAATTGTTTTTCTTTCTTTCCCTCCTTACTTCTCCCTATTTGTAATATAGAGTATAGGAGAGTTTTAGTTAAAAGATTCATTGGGGAGACTTCAATGGATCTTTAGTGGGTATATGTTAAGAGAGTTTTTCTTAATTTCTCCCTTCTTCTTTTTAAGAGGCAAGGGAGCAAAAGGATTTCTGAGTAAGAGCCCCCTTGCTGTGCAGGCTGTCAATTGATGACAGTTAGAAGGGTGTGGTGGAGAGTTAGTCAGTTACAGCAGGCAGTTGGAAAAGGGGCTTTTATCTCTGTGTCCTCTGGGGACAGGAGTGTGAGGCTTGCTCTATCAGGGACTGTGAGTTTTCTAACTGACAGTTGGAGGCTGGGAAATGAATTTAAGGTCTTAACAGTCTTATTGATTATTGATTCTCTTGGGTAGATAGGTAGATAGATAGTGGGTAAATTATTAGATAGACAGAGTATAAAAGTTAGGTAAGAGCCTGACTCTAGCAGAAAACACTGCCCTTGAAGGCAGATGGATTTAGGATTATTTTTAAGAAAAATTTTGGTTAGAGTTGGGATCTTAGGTATAGTTATAAGCTATTAGAAGATTATTCTCACTTTCCTCCTTTGTATTTCCTATCCATACTTTTCTAATAATAAACCAAGTGTTTTTAAGATCTTGTTCTCCTGACTTTTGTTCAAACTCTTACCTCAAAAATTTAACCCTTCACATCCTAGAGTCAGGAAGAACTGAACAACATCTTTCTAATATCTCGGTCAACTGATTTCCAGCCTCATCATTGATCTGAAACTCTCCAAAGTTGTCAATTATCTTTGAATGGCCAGATCCAGTGGCATTTCCTCAATCATTGTGCTTTATTCCTTCTGTGCAGTATTTGATACTGTCAATCATCATCTCTTTCTAGATATCTTTTTTCTCGAGTTTTATTTTATCTTGAATTAATTCATTCATTACATTAAAATACTCAGTTAACTCCCTCTCTCCCCCTTCTACCCCTATTAGAGAGGAAATTATTTGACAAAAAGATTCATGTATATATAAAACTATGTCTGATTTATTTATATTTATTAGGGTTTTTTTCTGGAGATAGACATATGCAAATCATTCTTCTAACAATATTTCTGTTGCCATATATAATTTTCTCTTGGTTCTGCTTGTTTCATTCTTTATAATTTCAAGTAGGTGAGGGCAGGTGGGTGGCTCAGTGGATTGAGAGTCAGGCCTAGAGACAGGAGGTCCTAGGTTCAAGTCTGGCCTCAGACACTTTCCAGCTGTGTGACCCTGGGCAAGTCACTTAACCCCCATTGCCTAACCCTTACCACTCTTCTGCCTTGGAGCCAATATACAGTATTGACTCCAAGATGGAAGGTAAGGGTTTTTAATAATAATAATAATAATTTCAAGTTGGTCTTTCCATGGCTTTCCAAAATTAACCTGCTCATCATTCCTTACAGAAGAGTAATATTCCATCACAATCATATGCATAACTTGTTTAGTCACTTTCCATTTGGTAGGCATCCCTTCAATTTTCAGTTCTTTGCCACCAAAAAGAACTAGTTTTCCCCTCTAGTTTTAAATGACACTGATCTCTTCTGGTTCTCCTGCTCATCTCTCCACTCGTCCTGCTTCTTCATTTGGTCAAGCCTAATAATTGTGGATGTTCCCCAAGCTCTATCCTAGGTCCTCTTCTCTTTTTCTTTTATATATTTAATATAATATAATATTTAACTTCTATTTTTATATTATATTTATGTTATTAGTGATTTCATCAGCTCCCATGGTTTCAATGATGATTTCTATGAATTTGACTCCAAGATCTATATATCTAGCCCTCTCCTCTTTTCTGCCTCTAGTCCCAAGTCACCAGTTACTCCTTAAATATCTTACTGGATGTCTTATATGGAAAGGAAAATTGAATCAAGCCTAGGGCCTTTTTGCCACTCAGTTGGAACAGAAAGCAGTTAGAATGTTGGAGTGAAGATATTGACAATGATGACAGTTGATGGGGGAAGGGGAGATATGGAGAGTGACAGTTGCTCTTGAGGGCTCTCTCTTTCCTGGACCTCAGACTGGAAGTATCACTCTCTCACTGTCTTGGGATAGAAGTCCCTCCATTCCTGGATTTTTCCCAACTTTGTGCTCTACCTGGATTCCTGTGATCATGTCATTGAACAAAAGGATTTAAGGGAAGCAGTTTGAACTGTAAGGTCGGTCTTTAGGGTGCTAGCCTGAAGAGACAGACCCAATCAGCTCTAAAGATCAGAACCTTTTCTTCCTCTTGCTGTCTACTGTTAAAGACTTTAAACTTAGGAAAGCTAGAACAGATATAGTATAGAAAGGAATAAAAGAAACCTTCCATTAACCTGCAAGACCTGGTCTCAGCTCAAAAGCTGAGAGACACTCAGTGGCAAAGTATAGGGCAATCTCTCTTCCCTCTACTCTGATACTTTCCCAATCCAAACTTGTTATTAAATTCATCTTGAGTTAAATAACCTACAGTCAGATAAGAGAAGGACTATCATTTCAGGGGAACATAGAGGGAGCAGAACCTAAGGATAGTCATTCGACCATAAACAGTCCTTATCGGACTCCTGCCGGACAACCTTGATCCAGGGGAGAGGCTTGTCCCTCAGGAGGGTCTGTGTTTACCTGCCCTGGGGTATCTTCAATATCAATCAGTAGAGAAGACATCCCCTCAGGCTATCATAGTTGGCCATTTCTCAGGAACCTCATTTTTCATAGACTCTCTCCAGGGATTATCTCCGTCTTTCTACCTTACCAGAATCCATATTCCCTCTGTTACTGTAATTCCTCCATTCCCTGTTACAAAACCTTACTTATCCCTTGTACCTCTTCAATCCTCTACAATTCCTTTGACTATTACACTTATAAGCATCCTAAATTCAACATGGCCCTGTCTAGTCAATGAACATTCATCTGCCAAAGTGATTTCCGTGTTTTTTATTGACTTTTTGATGAACAAATCTTGTCCTTTCTCCCTCCCAGAGAATCACATGAGAAAATAACTTTAAGAAGTATCTTAAGTGTAGATCAGACCGCTGCCACACCAATATGAGATAACCAATATGGCAGAATCCATATAGAACTATAATCAGGCCAGAAAGCTGAAAATATAAAGGGCATTAGCAATATTTTCTTTTTATTGTGCTAGAAACAATTGTGGTTAGCACCTAATTGGCAAGATAAGTTAAAATGGGAAGTAAGGGATGTCCATGATTTGGAAAATTGGCTAAGTTGTGGTATATGATTGCAATGGAATACTATTGTGCTAAGAAATGATGAGCAAGATAATCCCTCTCAAAATTGGAAAGACTTACACAAACTGATGCACAGTGAACTGAGCAGAACCAAGAGAATACAGTACACAGTAACAAGAATATTGCACAATGAATACCTGTGAAAGACCCAGCTATTTTCACAACACAACAATCTAAGACAATTCCAATGGGCTCATGATGAAAAATGCCATCTGCCTCAGAGAAAGAACTGATAGTCTGAATCCAGACCAACACATAATATATTTCACTTTCTTTCTTCTTTATTTTGGTCTGATTTTTTTTCCACAAAGGGACTGATATGGAAAAATGTTTTACATGATAGAACACGTGAAGTCTATATTCAATTGCTTACTATCTTAGTGGAGGGTGGGGGGAGGCAAAGAATTCAAGACTCAATTTTTTTTAGATTAAATGTTAAAAATTGTTTTTACATATAATTGGGGAAATAATAAAATAAAAAAGGGGGGAAGACCCCCACCCCAAATAAAATGGAAAGTAAATGAATGACACATTCTCATCCCAGCAACCTGAGTTCCTCTCCTTGCAGCCTTGGCAGAATAGTCCTACTATATCCCAGGGGGCTATTTCTCCTGCCAACCCCCAAATAAATGTTTTAAAAATCATTTAAATTATGGATTTGAAACCATGTTTAATGAGACAAACCCTGGATTTTTAGAATCGCTATTTCCAGCTCTGCTTTATAAGCTCCCTTTGTCTCTGTCTGTCCCTCTGGGACACATGCAGAGGCACACAAGGACCAAGCAATCCTCTATAGCTCTGGACTCCCAGGGAAGGAGCCTCGAGGTTTCCCTCTTGCTGAGTGCAGGCGATTGATTCCCTGCCTAAAGGAATCTGAGCCAGAGGATTCTAAAAGGTAGTGGATAGAACATTGAGCTTGGAGTCAAGAGAAGTTGGGTTCCCATCCCATATGTAGCACTTAGTAGCCATGTGACCCAAGCAAGACTCGGTCGGAGTCTGGGTTTTCCCAATGATGATAGTCCTTCCTCATAGAGTTACTCTGATTCTCAGATACAATAATGTATGTAAAGCATTTCACAAACTTTAAATATGAGTTATTATTAGCTGTTTGATGCTGGGCAAGTCCCTTGACACGCATTATTTCATACTGCATTTATATGTAGAATTTTAAGGTTTACGATGTGTTTTATGTCCATTTTATATGCATTACATAAAATCAGAAGATATTCTAGGAAGAAAGGAAGGAAATGATTAGTTATCCTTTGTCTAACTCCCTTCCTTCCCCCATTTTATAGATCAGAAAACTAAGGACTAGAGTAGGAAAGGGACTTGCTAGATGTTCACATAGGTAGGAAATGGAGGCAGTTGGACTGAAACTCAAGTCTGCACTGCCACAAAGGTTAGCACTATTCCACCATACGCCAGTGACTATCCACTCTAAGACTCATTCCCTCATCTGTAAAATGGGGACAAGCACGTCTGCCACTACTCATTGCTAGGGTTCTTGTCAGGATCACATGAGAGAATGTGCCTCAAAGCAAGCGGCAAACAAAAGCTTTGTTCTGGCTATGTAAGGTATTGTTATTCAGTTATTTCAGTCGTGTTTGGTTCTTCTTGACCCCATTTGGGGTTTTCTTGACGAAGAAACTGGAGTGATTTGCCATTTCCTTCTCCAGCTCCTTTTACAGATGAGGAAACTGAGGCCAACAGGGTGAAGGGACTTGTCCAGGGACACATTGTGTCTCAGGCTGGATTTGAACTCATGAAGATGAGTCTTCCTGATTCTAAGCTCAGTGCTCTTTTCACTGGGCCACCTAGCTGTCCCTATGCAAGGTGGTGAGGTTATAATTAACATTCCCAAACAGTGGGCTGCCAGGGGGTCACAGAACCTTAGAGCTGGCTGGGACCTTGAAAGTCATCCAGTCTAACCTGTGCCTGAGCAAGAATTCCTTATACTATATTCCCAATCCAGTTTCTGTTTGAACACTCTCTTTTAGGGGAGCTCACTACCTTTCAAGGTAACCTCAAGGCAGCTAGGTGAGACAGGAGATCTAAATTCAAATCCAACCTCAGATCCTGCTAGCTGTTTGACCCTGAGGCAAATCACTTAACCTTTGCCTGCCTCAATTTCTGTCTCTGTAAAATGGGGACAGTATTGTTGGAAAGATAAAATACAAATTTATGAAGCTTTTTGCAAACCTTAAAGTGCTGTAAAACTATTATCATTGTTTATTTCTCTTTGGGACAGGCCTGATTGGGCCATTAGGAGCTTCCAGACCCAAGCCCAGTCCAAGTCCCTTTCTGACCACTCTTGTTAGCAGAGTGATCCTAAGGAAACAAACCACTTACCCTCTCTGAGCCTTAGTTTTCTTATCTGTAAAATGGGAGAAATGATGCTGGCACTTCCCAAGTCCTACAGTGGTGGGAAAAGCACTTTGTCACTCAAGAAATGGGGGTTGGTGTCCTTTTTATCATAGGCCATCTGGGAGGGGGGTGAAGAGTCAAGGGGACATGCTGGGTGGGAGTAGGGGCTGAGCAGAGGAGTTGGGGGC
Source organism: Monodelphis domestica (assembly GCF_027887165.1). NCBI lineage: Eukaryota > Metazoa > Chordata > Mammalia > Didelphimorphia > Didelphidae > Monodelphis > Monodelphis domestica. Next base: position 370,923,233 of record NC_077230.1, on the reverse strand, counting down.
AGGGAGCCCTGTGCCTCCCACCTGGCAGAGCCCTGTAGGCAGTGATCAGGGCTGGGCCAGGTTGGGCTTGTGCAATCCCTCCATACACACCCCCAACCCACCCCCCCACCCCCAAGCTGGAGCCAAGAGAGAAATCAATTGGTAAATAGAAAACAAAGGCCTGAAGAAACAAATACCTGGTTGACATGTCCCAGCCCATCAGGAGCTGAGATGTCTCTTAGCCCTCCCTCCCCTTCTCCAGGCCTGGAGCAGGAGTAAGAGGTGGGCGGCAAGTTCTGCAGGGGGGTCTGTGGCTGCAGGGAAAGGATGGGAAGAGGAGAAGAAGAGGGGGAAGGGAAGGGAGGCCCCAAGGCTGATGGAGTGCCAACCATGGTGCCTGGGAGAGACCAGTTTCTCCTCTATTGCCAGGCCACCCTCCATAACCCACCAGATGAACAATGGGTGATCACAGGGCGTGGAATGGCAGAGGCAGAAGGGACCTCAGAGGCTGCCTGGTCCAGGAGCAGAATTGCCCTTACCAGCACCTCCAAATAGTCATCTACCCTTCTCTGCAGACTTCTAGTGGCAGGAAAATTGTCACCTCTGAAGGGAGTTCCAGATAGCTCCAAATGTTCGATTCTTCCTTGTGGTAAACCCAAATTTCCCTAGCCAAAATTTCTTCATTTTTAAAAAATTTAATTTATTGTGAATTAGCATTCAGTTATTTCTCTTACCTGTAACTAACTCCTCCCATTGGGAAAAAAAAAGAGAGAAAATGTCATTGGGAATCAAAACCAGTTCCTGTATTAGCCATGTCCCAGAATGCACTAGGTGCCCTGAGTCCAAACCCTCTCAGTTAGGAGGCAGGGAGTCTTTTTCATCTTGGGTCCCCTGGAATTATGGTTGCTTGCTGTTCATTCAAAGGTGTTTGTCTTCCCAGTGTTCTTGTTATAATCAGTTAGGGTTCATGGCTAGATTGGCTAGAGTACAGGCCCTAGAGTCAAGACCTACATTCGAATTTGTCCTCAGATGCTTCTAGTTGTGATTACACCAGGCAAGTCACTTAACTGTTCTCTGCCTCATTTTCCTGATCTATAACATGGGGATAATAAAAGTACCCATTTCCCATGTTTGTTGATGGTGGGGAGAATCCAATGAGACAAAAATTGTAGTAAAGCATTTAAGGTAGTGATAGTACATAGTAAATACTATAGAAATGTTAGCTAGCAATTATCATCGTATAAATTGAGTTCCTAATTCTTTAAGTCTAATTCCTTTTCCATAGGACAGCCCTTAATAGATTGAAAATAGACAATCTAATTTACTTCTGTTTTCTTTTCTTTAGTGTAAACATTACCATTCCCTTCAACTAATTCTCATATGACATGAGCATGATGCCCTATGACCATACTGGTGAACTTATGGCATATATGCCAGAGGAGGCTGCTCTCTTCCCCATCTCCACCATGCCTGAGGACATTTTTCACATTGTCCACCCCTTTGCCCAGCAGTCCAATGGGAGCTCTTCCTCCCTCCCCTGTCTGGGGTTAAGGGAATGGCTCACATGTGGAGTGAGGGTTGTAGTTTGGGCACTTGGTCTCTAAAAGGTTCACCATTACTACCCTGACATCTTTAGATCCAAATAACACTATTAGGCAATTAGGTTCTACAAAAGAGAAAGCATAAGGCACAGAAACAGGAAGACCCAAGTTTAAATTTCAACCTCACATTTACTAGTAATGTAACCCTAGACAAGTTCATTTAAATCTGCTTGCCTCAGTTTCTGCATCTGTAAAATGAAGATAGTAATAATACCTGCCTCTCAAGATTTGTTGGGAGGACCAAATGTGATAATAATTGTAAAGTGCTTAGCACAATGTCTGACACATAATAAGCACTATATAGATATTATTACTATTATTATTCTGTTCCATTATTGTTCAGTCATTTTTCAGTCATGTCTGACCCTTTGTGACCTCATTTAGGCTTGTTTTTTTTTTGTTGTTGTTTTGTTTTGTTTTTTACCCATGAAGAAATTGAGACAAATAGAGTTAAGTGACTTGCCGAGAGTCACAGAGCTAGTGTCTGAGGCCAGATTTAAACTCAGGAAGAGAATCTTCCTGTCTCTAGATCTACCACTCTATCCACTGTACCACCTAATAGCCCTGTTACCTTCCTCAAGAATCCAGTTCTAATTTTTGTCTATTCTCTTACCTCAGATGCTTCATGGATCCCCATTGCTCAAAGAAATCACAAAATCGTGGTATAATAAATGCCTAGACCTGGAAAGTCCAGATTCTAGAACACAGAATATAAAAAGTCAGAACTAGATAGAACATAAGATACTAGACGTACATAGAATTCAGAACTAGAAGGGTCCTTAGAACAAGGAATACTAGAACAGAAAATATCAGTACTGTGAGGGATGTTGAAGACATTATATCTTGACAGGGAGAAACAGACCTTTGATTTTAGACTATGGGGAACTTCCAGTATGGAAATGTCTTCCAAAGATGTAGCTCAGCAACTTTCATGTAACTAATATAGCAGAGGTCTGGCATGTGAACAGAGTGCCCCTGATGTTCCTTGCCATATGGAAAAGTCTGGGTAGCAGACTTCCTGGAGAGTCAGTGTTGATGTGTAATGAAGGGGCCTTGGGGAGACTTGAACATACCTTGACATTCTGTCACTGGTTCCACTCTGCCTACCATGTATTTAGGAAAAGCCTAATCTCCCAATTTGGCTGAATAACCAGAATGGAAGGCCTTAGACCATCTTGGCCCTTATTTTTTGATTATTGACTCTTGGTTTGACTCCAAGATTAGTACTTGGCAAGACATACAGTCAACATGTGTCCCCATGAAATGGGGTATTAATTCTTTGCTTTTGAATTTGTTCTTTTCCATTTTAGGCAAAAGGACTGGTGACTACAATCATGTAAATTTTAGAAGGTCAGAAGAATAAGCCTCCAAGCGTCCTGAGGTATTGGTGTCCTGGTATCCAGTTTTTGCATCTAGCTTAGCATTGATGCCCTTATATAGCAAGAAGATGTCCTTTGGGACCCAGCCTAGCAACAGCTAGGAAAAGAATTATTCATCTAGACCAACTCTGTATAGAAATTGTACTAAGAATGAGTCCACTCTCCTCAGAGATTGAGATAGGATGAAAGAATATATCCCCAAGGTATTGGGAGTGGGGGTGGAATATCTATACTTTTTAAAGTAATTACTTATCTTTTAAGGAAGCATAACTTTATAACAGCTAACTGATGTTAAATGGTTAGACAAGACTGAGGTGTTAAATGCTGATTTATAACAGTAGAGTGAACACAACCAGTTGGGAGTTCACTAAAATCCAAAGATCCAGGTATAACCTGCCCAGTTCTAGGAGACTGAACCCAAAAAGTATTCACTGTACCTGTGTTGGCAAACCTATGGCATGCATGCCAGAGGGGGCTACTTGTCTCCTCCTCTCCACACATGCCTGAGGACATTCCCCACTTCACCTGCCCTTCTGTCCAGCAGACCAATGGAAGCACTTCTTCCCTCCCCTGTGTGGGGTAAGGCAAGAGGCTCATATGCGACGTGAGAGTTAAAGTTTGGCCACTCAGTTTCTAAAAGGTTCACCATCACTGCATGATACACTTACATTCCTAGAGAATTGCCTGAAACATTAAGAAGTTAAATCACTTGCTTTGGATCATAAATCTACTATGTTTCAGAGTCAGGCCCTGAATCCTAGGCCAGTTCCCTATCCACTACTATGTAAGCTTATCACAAGTAGGGATTATTGCATTCTTTGTACTTGTATCTACAGTGCTTTGAATGGTGTCCCCAACATAGTTGTAATTTAATAAATATTCATTGATTGATTGGTTGTTTATTGCAAGTGTAATCCTTCAAAATCATCATTATTATTATTGATGAAAAAACATCATTTCTAATCTACTTTTTCAGAGAAGGAACCTGAGACCTAGGAAGAAAAGGGACTTCTTAGCATTCAAAATCCTTCAGAAAATTATCCCAAACTACTTTTCTGAGCAAAACTGTCTACTCACTCTTCTCTTCCCATCAGGTCTAGTCCAGCCTCCACACTTTTGTTATAGTTCCCAGTTAGTATATACTTCTTCTCCTTTATACTGGTCCAAATACTGTCTTCAAGACCCTGGTCACCAGCTCTCCTATAGTCTTATCTAACTACTCAAAACCAGAGGCATATGCCTCCTTTGTGACTTCTATATTTTTACTGTCTTGTATCACTCATGTGACCCAAATCAAATGTAGTATCCTCAAGGTTTTGGTTTCTGTCCCCCCTCCCCATGTAAAGCATGTTGTCGTTGTTATGTCTGCCTTATTTAAACATCTAGTTCTAGCTTTGTCTCTTCCCTGACCTCAAACCTTTCAAAGATCCCCACTGCCCACAGAAGTTACAAAATGATAGCATAATAAAAATCTAAACTTGAAAAGTGGGTGATTAGTAAATGTTTCCTCCCCATCTCTTATTTGTGTGTTGTCTTTCCCCATTAGACTGTGAGCTCTTTGAATGACCATGCATTCTGCCTTTCTTTGTATCTCCAGCATTTATGATGCACAATGCCTGGCACATAGTAAGCTACTTCATAATAATTAAAAAATACTTGTTGACTGACTGCCTGACTGCCCTGAGGAAATCTCAGATCTAAAAAACATTGCAAGATGATGATTTTTTTTAATCACACGTTTCAGCTTACAAAGGACTTTTACATGCTAAATTAGCTAATTGATCTTTACTACTACTCTGAGAAGGAGACAGAGAACTGACTATTATCCTCTTGTGGTAGCTTAGAGAAGAGAGAAGCAGCCTACCTGGGGTCACACAGCAGGGAATGGTAACACTGAGATTTCTGAAGACCAGGCCTATGCTCTAACTGCTGATTTTCCCACTTAGCACAGGATACCAGAACTAGAGAAGGAGTTAAGAATAAGAAGGCTTGGTTTTGGCTTTCTATCCACCTATTCAGACTCCCTGATAACAGAATCACCCAGGTTCTACTTGGATCCTTCTAGTGATCAAGATCTCATTATTTCCCATGGCAGTCCATTTCATCCATTAGAGGCAGCTCTAAGAGCTTGTGCCCAATAAATATTTGTTGATTGATTGATCTTCCCCAGAGGAAGGAGGCATTGTTCCATGTACAAGAAATCGCCCTAATTACTCCCCCCTCCAATATGCTCTCTCAGGCACGAGCCTGTTTGACTTACAATTCAGAGTTGGAAGGAACCTGCTTTAACATCCAGTTCTCATTAGCTGAAGTATAACAGCCGGCTTTGCCAGTTCCTTCAGAAGCTGCTGCAGAAACAGACAGAAATTTCTTAAAGTTACAGAAGCATTTCTGGCCTACATGGAACAGAAATAACACAATCAGAACTGACAGGGACCTGTAACACAGAGTGTCAGTCGGGTCTGCAAGGGTCTCTAAGTCTGTCTTAGACTGTCCAACACAGAAGGGCCATCAGAGCTAAGGGAAGCCTTAGAATGCGGGATATTACACCTAGGAGGTTGCCTTAGAACACAAAATGTCAGACCTGGAAGGAGCCTTAGAATCCAGTGTCAGGGCCTTAGAACCCAGGATGTAAGAGCTGAAAGGTTGCCTTTGAACAAGAATGTCAGAACTGAGAGTTTGCCTTAGAACACAGATCTGGAAAGGCTCTTAGAATGCAGAATATCAAAGCTGGGAGGGACCTTAGAACACAAAATATCAGACCTGGAAGGGGTCTTAGAATTCAAAGTGTCAAGGTTTTAGAATACAGTATGTATTCTAGGTAGGAGGGACCTTAAAGCATAGAATGCCCTGGCTAGGTAGGGACTTAAAACAGAGAATGTAGAATGTTAGAGCTAGAAGGAACTTTAGAAAATAGACAGGCTGAGTGGAACCTTAGAATACAGGATGTAATCTGTTAGAGAAAACTTAGAATATAATATGCAGAATAATCTAGCTGAGAGGGACTTTAAAATATCTTTTAGGACTGAGAAGGAATTTAGAACAGAGCAATGAATATAAAAAATGAAGGAAATTTAGAACAAAATAGATGAGTAGAATGTTAGGGCACAGAAAATTGGAGCTAGAAGGTATCTTAGAACAAAGAATGTCAAAATGAGGAGTATATTTAGCCAACAAGCATTTATTAAGCTCCTAACCATGTGTCTGCCACTATGCTAATTGCTAAGGACACAAGGAAAAGGAGAAGTATATAGTCTAGGCCCTCAAGAGGCTTGACAGTCTAATGGGAGACACATTATCTAAATAATTGTTTAAATGTAAGAGACATACAGAGAAAATATAGGGGAATCTCAGAGAGAAGGCACTACTAGTAAGGGAACCAGGAAAGATCTCCCGTATATGAGTCCAGAACTGAAGGAAGGCAGAGAAGTCAGGAGACAGAGGTAAGACCTAGAGCATTCCAGGCCTGAGGGACAATAGTGGAAATGCACAGAGTCAGATCAAGACTGGTGGAAAATGAGGGGAGAAGCCAGATGTTACCATACAGGAGAAAGGTATAAAAAGGCTGGATGAACAAGGTTGGAAATGGTTTTAGATGTCAGAGGACCTTTGAACCTAGGGTGTCTAAACTGGAAAGGACTCCTAGAATATAAAATCTCTGAATTCAAAGACAACTTTGACATCATCCAGTATAACCTCTTTATTTTATAGATGGAGAAATCAATTTATCAGTCCATCAATCAATCAACAAACATTCATTAGGCACCCACCACTTGCCAATCACTAGGCATTGGGGATGTACAGAAACAAAAACTGAAACAATCCTATTCTCAAAGAACCTTCCCAATAGATTGGGAAAAATTAAGGATCACAGAGAGGAAGAGATTTGTCTAAGGTTACCATGCCACCCACTTGCAATTACTCATATCAGGGGTACTTATAGGCAAATTTGGTGATATCTTGCCCTTGTGTTCCTCCAGAGATGGTCTTTGCCCATTGGCAGTTTTGCACTGATGAATAGTGCCAGGTTGGAAAGCTGCTCAGTTCCCACCCCTACTTTGAGTCCCAAAAGGATTTGAGTTAAATAACCTTTGTAACCCTTGAATATTGACAGAAGACAGCCACAATGACATAGGCATGATTATCTTCCAGTATCTTATAGAAAGGATATTGCCAGTCTCACCAAACCTTTACAATTCCTAATGCTCCTCCTCTTCTTAGTCTTCCTTCCTTCCTTTCTTCCTTCCTTCCTTCCTTTCTTCCTTCCTTCCTTCCTTCCTTCCTTCCTTCCTTCCTTCCTTCCTTCCTTCCTTCCTCCCTCCCTTCCTTCCTTCCTCCCTCTCTCTCTCTCTTTCTTTCTTTCTCTCTCTCTTTCTTTCTTTCTCTCTCTCTTTCTTTCTTTTTTCTTTCTTTCTTTTTTCTTTCTTTCTTTGTTCTTTCTTTCTCTCTTTCTTTTTTCTTTTTTCTTTCTTTCTTTCTTTCTTTCTTTCTTTCTTTCTTTCTTTCTTTCTTTCTTTCTTTCTTTCTTTCTTCCTTCCTTCCTTCCTTCCTTCCTTCCTTTCTTTCTTTCAGGACCTTAGACCTGAGATCACAAAGATCCAGGAGGGGCAAGACTTCAGGACACCATGAGGCTGCTACTAGAAAGACTAGCAGGGGACAAATTCTATAGGCTAGGATGGGGAGCCAGTTTGGGTGCTGGAGGGGGAGAACCTCAATCAACTGATAATGTCCTAGTCTAACTTCTCGTTATTAAATGCAGTTGTTTCCACCATGAGACAAGTCCTATCAGTGCCTTCTAAATTTTGGCATCTTAGGACAACATTGTTATCTTTAGCATGGAGGTCCATTTCAACTGGGTTTAAAGAAGAGGGGGTAGTTAAGTGGCTGCAATGTAGAGAGTTCCTGAGTTCAAATCTAGCCTCAGACACTTCCTGGGCAAGTCACTCTACCTTGTTTGCCTCAGTTTCCTCATCTGTAAAATGAGCTGGACAAGGAAATGACAAACTCCTCCAGTATCTTTGCCAAGAAAATCCCAAATGTGGTCACGTGGAGTCTGGTTTGACTGAACAACAATAAAAAGAAGAGCTCTCTACCCGAAAGAGCAGGCCAACAAGGGAATTATCTGCTTGGAATAGTGAACTTCCCTCAAAACAAGGGTGTCCTGGGGCCAGCTCTAATCAGCTGATTGTTAAATTGTCCAGTGAACATTTACCTCAGAAATCAGCAATCCCTGCAAACTCAGGCTTGATTTATTGTCTTGTTGATTGTCTAGACTTAAGAAAGTGTTAAGCACACAAATTTAACTTGAAAGTAGGGTGTATATTTCCACCCCCACAGGGCCCAGCTATTACACATTTACCTGTACACGCCTACCTTAAAGGCACCAATGCCAACTCTTCCCATAAATCTTCACTTTTCCACCTCAAAGCTTGTGAACTTTCCCTTTTCAAAACCCCAAGATTCCTCTATGTATTTGTTTTATTTATTTATTTACTTGTCTGTTTAATTATCTATTTTTATTTTTTTAAACCCTTACCTTCTGTCTTAGACTCAATATTGTGTATTGGTTCCAAGGCAGAAGAGTGGTTAAGACTAGGCAATGGAGGTTAAGTGACTTGCCCAGGGTCACCCAGCTAGGAAGTATCTGAGGCCAAATTTGAACCCAGGACCTCCTATCTCTGGGCTTGACTCTCAATCCACTGAGCCACCCAGCTGCCCCTATTTTACTTATTTATTAGATCTTTAAGTTCTCATAGAATGGACCCATTCTGAGGCAGAAACGTGGTAAGAGCTAGGCAACGAGAGTTAAGCAACCTGCCCAGGGTCACACAGCTAGAAGTGTCTGAGACCAGATTTGAACCCAAGTCCTCCTGATTATGGGCCTGGTTCTCTATCCACTGAGCCACCTAGCAGATCTTTGCATTTGAACATCTTTATTTCAGAAAATGTGTGCTGTTTTCTATTATCACTTGTGTTCAACATATTCCTCCATTAGACTCTGAGCTCCATGGGGACAAGGACTGTAGAATCTTAGGATGATAGATTTAGAGCTGGAAGAGACCTCCCAGGACATCAAGTTCAATTCACTCATTTTACAGATAAGGAAACTGAGGCTAAGAAGTTAATTGGCTAACCCACAGTGACATTAGTAGATATCTAAGGGAGAATTAGAACTCAGATCTTCCTGACTCCAAATCCAGACCTTTGTCACTGGGCCACCTACCTAAAAAAGACTGTGTCTTCATTATCTGTCCCCACCCCATCCCACAAAAGCCTGCATACATGATACTATACAAAGGAAGCATTTGGGAGTTTGGGAGACAGTTAGGTGGCATATTGGACAGAGCTCTGGAGTTGGGAAGACCTGAGTTCAAACCTGACCTCAAACATTTCCTATATGGATGGCCTTGGACAAGTTACTAAACATTACTGTCTTGCCCTTCTATCTTGGAATTGTTACCAAAATAGAAAATAAGGGAGGGTGGAGAAGGAGGAGGAGGAGAAGGGGGAGGAGGAAAAGGAGAGGAGAAATGAGGAGGGGAAGAGGAGGAGGAGGAGGAGGAGGAGGAGGAGGAAGAGAAGAAGAAGAAGAAGAAGAAGAAGAAGAAGAAGAAGAAGAAGAAGAAGAAGAAGAAGAAGAAGAAGAAGAAGAAGAAGAAGAAGAAGAAGAAGAAGAAGAAGAAGAAGAAGAAGAAGAAGAAGAAGAAGAAGAAGAAGAAGAAGAAGAAGAAGAAGAAGAAGAAGAAGAAGAAGAAGAAGAAGAAGAAGAAGAAGAAGAAGAAGAAGAAGAAGAAGAAGAAGAAGAAGAAGAAGAAGAAGAAGAAGAAGAAGAAGAAGAAGAAGAAGAAGAAGAAGAAGAAGAAGAAGAAGAAGAAGAAGAAGAAGAAGAAGAAGAAGAAGAAGAAGAAGAAGAAGAAGAAGAAGAAGAAGAAGAAGAAGAAGAAGAAGAAAGGGAAGGAAGAAGAGGAAGGAAGAAGAGGAAGAAGATTTGGGAAATGTTGAGTGGAATGGAATGGGTAATTAAAACTGTCTGGATAATTCCTCTTCAGGGGCTCCATGGAACTCACAGTATAATGGAGGGATAAGAAATGGGTCCTAGGACAAGTAGGTAGCATAGAGGACTTAGAATTAAAAAGATCTGGGTTAAAATACCTTCTCAGACACTTACTAGTTATATGACCTTGGGCAAGTCATTTGACCTTTGCTTACCTCAGTTTCCTCATCTACAAAATGGAGATAATACTAGCACATGGTTGCTGTGAGGATCAAATGAGATAACATAGGCAAAGCATTTTTTAAGCTGTAAAGCTCCATATCAGTGTTTGTTATTATTATTAGCTATTATGTCAAAGGACCTGGGTACAGTTTCTGGAGCTACTTTTACATGTATGACCTTGGGTGAGTCACATGAGTTCCATGGCCCTCAGTTTCCTCATCTCTAAAATGAAGGGCTGAGGCTAGATGGTAGCGGAGGTCCCTTCCAAGTTGAAATCATTAATCTTATGACAAGACAATCTTTGAAGTCCTTTCTCCTTCTAATATTTATTCTGAGATACTGAGATCTTCCCAGGACCCAACGGAAAGAGAAAAGGAACAGGCTTATGGAAGAGGTGGGTTGGTGAGTCGTCAAGGAGATTATCAGAAGCCAAGATCTCCCCCAGATGCCTTCCTGGGCTCTGAGGGTGATTGGAGGCCCTCGGCGGGGTCTGCCACTACTTGTTCATCCCTCTGCATGGCTGGAAATGCTCAGTCTTCCTGGCCAGTGCCCGACTGGATAATTACTCACAAAAATGTAGGGTTGGGGCGTTGGCAACGGATGTACCCAATTACTCAACTAAGAGAGTCCCAGCTGAGGGATGCAGGTGCCCAGAAAGGCTGGACCTGAAGAGGGCAATGCCAAGGCCAAGACAACGGGCACTGGGACCCTGTGGTCAAGAATCCCTGGATAGCCACCCAACTTCTCCAGGTATCCCCAGAGGGTTCAGAACTCTGCCCTACATTCAGCCTTGGGACAGGAACTGGAGAGTGGAAAGGAATAGGAAGACCAAGGCCTTGGCCTAAGGGACTGCTCCATCTGCTTAGGGTGACAAGACTCACACCCAGGAAACAACAGGGAGCTGAAAGATACTAATAATAGTGGGGAGTAATAATGGCCCCCCACATTTGTTTAGTTTCATAACTTACAAAAGCCTTTATCTCCTCTGATCCTTACAACATCCTTGTGGGCAAAGGAAGAAACCAATTATTATCCCCATTTGAGAGCTGAGCAAGGGAAGGCACAGAGAAAGTCGTTAACTTGCCTAAAGGGACACACAGCCAAATTGGAACCCGTGCCTCTCGACTCCCAAGCCAGGCCTCCTTTCCCAGAAATTAAGGGATGGTCTGGGGGCCACAGGAAAGGAAGGAAGGAAGAAAGAGAACAACATGGGGGAGCCGAGGGGGCTGCTGTGGCCCCGAGACAGTAATGGAGAACACCTAGGATGGAGAATGGACTACACCCTAGCTTCTGCAGGGGTGAGGCCAGGGCTGGTCACTGTGTACTTTCAGGGTGGAGTCACATTCTCTTTTGGAGGTGGGAAGGAAAACACTTTAATTCCATGTGACAATTCTTGCTATATTTTTCCTCTTTGAAAGATATCTAGTTAGCTCAGCATTTCAGAAGCATCACAGCCCTGCCCTACATCCCAGGCCAAGAGAGGGGAGCCTCCCCATTGGCCGAGAGTGGGCATGAGATTGGAGAATATACCAATGAGCTCAATCCTAGGTGAATTCTAAATCAGCAGGGGGATATTCTAGATGGCTGTCCCTGATCCACAGAAGGGGCCTGGAGGCAGTCTGATGTTTCTAGCCTATAGTCCATCATGAGCCAAGTTGACCTGGTAGAGTTATAAGAGGATTAGAGTTGGAGTTGATGGACCTGAGTTCCATTCCTGGTTTTGCTGCTTACTACCTGTGTGGCCTGGGCAAGTCTTAACCTTTTGGGTCTCAGTTTCCCCACCTGTAAAATGAGGGAATTGCATGTGATGGCTTCTGAGGTCCTTCCAACTCTTTATGTATGAGCCAATGAATTGTAGAAAGATGAATTAGCTTGGAAAGTTCAAGGGCCGCCTAGCTGAGCTCTGAATCATTCTCTCCTAATTCTTTATACCTCTTGAATCTCCGCTTGTCTGGGTTCATAAGAAACAATCATTTACTGGGACAGTTTGGTGATTCAGTGAATAGATGTCTAGACCTGGAGCCAAGGTCCTGGGTTCAAATCTGTCCTCAGACACTTCTTAGCTGGGTGACTCTGGACAAGTGTCAACCCCAGATGCTTAGCCCTTAGCGCTCTTCTGCCTCCAAACCGGTACTTAATCCTGATTCTAAGATGGAAGGTAAGGGTTTAAAAAACCACCACAACAACCATTTATCAAGTGTCCACCAGGTGCCAAGCACTGAGCTAGGCCTGGGGCTATAAATATAAAGAACAAAACCATCCCCAATGACCTGGAACTTACACGGAATGCAGGAGAGTGAAGGACAAGCATAGAGTGGCCCTAATTATAATGAGAAGCAAAACAAAGAAATACAAAGTCATTAAACATAAGATAGCTTGGGAAGATGGGAACTAATAATTGGTGTGTGTGTGTGTGTGTGTGTGTGTGTGTGTGTGTGTGTGTGTGTGTGTGTGATCAGTCATGACTGAAGCCTTGTGTCCCCATTTGGGATTTTCTGGGCAGAGATATTAGAGTAGTTTGTCATTCCCTTCTCCAACTCATTTTACAGATGAAGAAACTGAGGCAAAGAGAGTTAAGTCACTCACACAGGGTCACACAACCAAGATACCAGAGTGGTTTACCATTCCTTTCTCCAGCTGATTTTACAGATGAAGAAACTGAGGTAAACAGGGTTAAGTGACTCATGCAGGGTCACACAGCTAAGATACCAGTTGTTTACCATTCCCTTCTCCAGCTCATTTTAGAAATGAAGAAACTGAGGCAAAGAGAGTTAAGTCACTCACGCAGGGTCATACAACCAAGATACCAGAGTGGTTTACCATTCTCTTCTCCAGCTCATTTTACAGATGAAGAAACTGAGGTAAACATGGTTAAGTGACTCATGCAGGGTCACACAGCTAAGATACTAGAGTGGTTTTCTATTTCCTTCTCCAGCTCATTTTACAGATGAAGAAACTGAGGCAACCAGAGTTAAATGACTTGCTCAGGTTCACTCAGATAGTGTCTAAGGCAAGATTTGAACTCAGGAAGATGAGTCTTCCTGACTCCCTGGGCTCTCTGCACTATGGTGCCACCTAGCTGCCCCCATCGATTGAGGAAGCATTCAGGAAAGGCTCCCTTAGAAGGTGGTCTTGCTACTATATCTTCAAAGGAAAAGGGGATTCTTTGAGCCAGAGGTGAGGCATGTTTTGAGTAGGGGGAATGGCCAGCACAGAGACATAGAGACAGAATATAAAAAGTCTCCTGTACAGAACAGACAGACCCAGTTTGTTTGGCAACTTGAGTGGAGCAGGGTGTGACACTAGAAGTCTAGAAAACGAGCTGGGGAGGATCAGCTAGGTGGCTTAATGGGTAGAACACTAGAAATCTGAAGGACCTGGATTCAAATCTAGTCTCAGATACTTCCTAGCTGTGTGACCTTGGACAAGTCATTTTCCTCTGTGCCTAGCCCTTACCAGTCTTCTGTCTTAGAATTGATACTATGACAGAAGGTAAGAGATTTTAAAATAAAATAAAACCAAGCCGTTGCTTGAGGGTATCTTAGTGTCAGGTATAATCAGAACATTTGAAAAGTGAGTCATTTGCCCTTCCTAGAAGATACAGAAAGATACTTCAGAAAACAAATGGCAAAGATGTCTGGGGGTTGACCAGCCTATGAGGTGGCCAGCAATCTGCTGCTTCGAAGGTCACTGAAGAGGTTTTGAGGAGTTGGAATGGCGGTCACTTCACTACAGGTCAAGCTGGCTCTTCACTGAAGGAAAGATGCCAACCTACACTGGTAAAGGAAGTTTCCTTACCTGGCAGCTCCCTGTGCCAATGAAATCACTGCTCCAGTCCCCATCCCTGTGAGTATGAGCAATGCGTAGTCCATGGAATACATGTCACCAATAGAACAGAAGACTTTTGAGGGCAGGGATGGAACTTATCTTGTCTTTGGGTCTTTAGCACTTGGCAGTTCTGGTTCAGAGCACATAGTAGGCACTTAATAAATGCCTGTCCATAGTTTAACTGCTATCCATGGGTCATCTCTTTGAGCCCCAGGAAGGGTGGGTGGTGCCCCCAAACCAGTCCTGCTAGAAGGCTTAGTATTATACAGAACCTCGGAATTAGAGGACAGAAGAGAACCCAAGTCAAATAAATGAAGAAATGTATAGGTCAGTCAACCAACATTTATTAAGCACCTACTGTATACCATTGATTGTGCCAAGCAGTAAAAGACATGAAGAAAGGCAAAAGGAAATCTTCCCTCTTGAGAAGCACCCAGTCTAGTAGAGAAGAGACAACTAGGTATACACAGCCTATAGAAAGGTAAATTAGAAGTAATCCACACAGGAAAGGCAGTAGAAGTAAAAGGGACAGAACTAGTACCAGAGCACTCATGGGAAAGATGGAGGATATGAGGTCCCTGGGAAGCCTTATATGATCTCGTGCCTGAAAACAGAAGGAGACCAGATCTTGGGGCAGCCAGGTCCAACTTTTGCTTAGGCAGAGGAAGGGAGCTGGAGCAGCTCAAGCTCGGAGCGCCACCTGGTGGCAAATCCAGAGATTCCAATCATGTTTCAGCCTCTAAGATTAAGTTAAAAATGGCGCAGTGGATAGATTGCTGGACCTGTAGTCAAGAGGACTCATATTCCAGAGTTCAAATGCAGCTTCAGACACTTATTAGCTGTGTGATGCTGGGTAAGTCATTGTACCCCTTTGCCTCAGTTTCCTCATCTGTAAGTAAAATGATCAGGAGAAGGAAATGGCAAGCCACTCTAAGTATCTTTACTACAAGATCCTAAGCAAGTCACTTCACCCTTTTTGCCTCAGTTTCCTCATCTGTAAAATAAACTGGAGAAGAAAATGGCAAATCACTCTAGTATCTCTGCCAGGAAAATTCCAAATAGGGTCAGGAAGAGTCAGACACAACTAAAAAGACAGACGAACAACAAAAAGCAGATGCTCTTGAGAAATGGGCTGCATCTCCATTATATTTCAAAATGCTGAGATCTGCACTCTCATCAGCGTCCGCGTGTTTGTGTGTGGAAGGTAGGGGTGGGCGGAAGCAGCATTTCTTCTAGATACAAATCTCAACCCCTTCTGCATTCTGGTAGATAGCTTTCATAAGCTGCTGTGCCCCCGCCCCCCCCCCCCAAATTCACCGGCTGTTGGCTAAGCTGGTGCCGAGTGGCATGGAGTCAGTCCCAGGGTCCCAAAGGACATCCAGTCTAACCCACATGGGACCAAGAATTGCCGCAACAGTCGTATTCCCAGCAAAGAATGATCCAGCCTGTGCTTGCAGCTTTGGATGAGGGAGAAACCACAAGTTCCCAGGACAGCCCATTCCCTGTTTGACTAACTCTAATTGTTAGGAAGTTTTTCATCTTGCCAAGCTGAGATCTGTTTCTCTGCAGCATCCTCCATTGTTCCTTGTTCTCTGGTGCCAAGCAAAACAAGCTTAATCCTTTCTGAACTTAGCTAGGCTAGTCCTTTGAGAGTAGTCCTCTGGTTTGTCACAAGCTCGGAAGACACTAGAAGGGAGAGAATAAGCACTTATTAAATACCTACTATGTGCCAGGCACAATGCTAAGGAAACACTTTTACAAGCAGTGCCTTGTTTGATCTTTTAAAAACAATCCTTAACTTCTTAGAATCAATACTAAGTATTTGGTGCCCTGGCAGAAGAGTGAAGGTAAGTGACTTCTCCAGGGTCACATAGCTAGGGAGCATCTAAGATTAGACTTAGTTAATCTGCTGAGCCACCCTGTCTCATTTGATCTTAACAACAACCTTGTTAGGTAGGTGCTATTGTTATCCCCATTTTATAGTGGAGACAACTGAGGCAGGCAGAGGTTAAGTGACTTGCCTAGGGTCATCCAGCTAGCAAATGTTTATGAGGCTTGATTCGAACACAGGTCTGTGTGCTTTCCACTACACCATCTAGCTGCCTTTAGGTTCTTTGGGAATTCCCCCTCTCCAAGTCAGAACATATTTACTCAAAGGTAAAGCAGACTAGGACTTTAGTGAGAGAATAACCATTATTATGACATATTAGTCCTGAATTTTCATGTTCCATTTTCCATTGTGAATCAACCTTAAAGATAAACTCATGTTCTGGACTCAAGCTAGGTGCAGAGTGGGGAGGAAAATAGGGGCTAGAATTGGGCGTTCCGTTATGGTGCCCTACGTGAGACAAAGGGGAAGTGGCTAGAGATCAGGGACAGTAGGTTAGCTCCCTTACTTGTAAAATGAGAGAACTGGACTCTGAATGAACTCAAAAGTCCCTTCTTGCTTTGAACTTGATGGCTCTCTGCTCTTAGGAACTCTCAGCTCAGCAAACTCAGGGGCCTGAAAAGTAAAAGGCTCAGGAGTTTGTGAAAGGAGAAAGCCTTGAGCTAAAGTCAAGGGTCCCCTGTGATTCCCCCAAGAGATGACATCCCTGAAAGCTGATAAAGATCAGCCTATCATAGGATCATACCTTTAGAGCTAGTGAGGACCTTAGAGGTCATCTAGTCCAACTCTTTCATTTTACAGACAAGGAAACTGAGGTTCATAGAGTTAAGTGATTTTTCTGTAGTCATTGGATCATAGGATCATAACTTTTGAGTTGGAGAGCCTCAGAGGCCATCTAGCTCAACCTCTTCATTTTTAAAGATTAGAAAACTAAGACCTAGAGAGAGAAAGTGATTTACCTAAAGTCATCCCAACAGTAAGCAGTAGAATCTAGATTTGAACTCAGATCCTGTGACTCCAGATTCAGTATTCTTCCTGCTACACCAGAACCTGCACAGTTAAGATACAGAGCCCAGAGTTACATGGATGTTCAGGGTCTCTTTTGAGCTAATTGGGAATCCACAGGAATTCCCCAGACCAGGGAAAGGAAAAGAAGTAACTTGTTCTAGGCATTTATCACACTTTCATATAAAATCAGGCAATAGTTGAATGTATTTCTCCACACTAATTAAACCATCAGGGTATGGGGAAATTCTTGTGGATTCAGGAATTCATAAATTACCAGGATTTAACTGAACTTTTTTTGTTGGAGCAAAGAACTTGAAACAAAGTAGTTAGCCATCAGTCAAGGACTAGCTAAACAAATTGTGGTCTGCGAATATGATGATATGTGATTTGCTATAAGAAACTTATCGATGTGGAGGATTCAGAGAAACTTGAAAGATATAGATGAACTGATACAGAGTGAAGTGAGTGGAATGAGGAAGGAGAATAATTTACACAATGACCAAAATAAAGTAAAAGAAAATAATTTTGAAAGACTTAAGAGCCCTAATTAATTCAGTGACCAATCACAACATTAGAAGCTGTATGACGAAGTTGGCTTCCCACCTCTTGGAAGTGAGGTTAAGGACCAGATGATAGAATGAACTATACGTTTTCAGATATAGCTGGGTAAATGGAATTATCCTTCTTTGTTTATTTTAACTTAATCAATCAAGAATTTGGAGTGCCCCTCCTTTCACACTTGGTTAGTCAAACACTTGAAGAACCTTTTACTAGAAAAGGAAGTTCATGCCCTCAAAGTCCAGAAGTGGATCCCATAAACACTGCCTCCCCTGGGTAGTGCCAGGCAAATTAAGAAACTATGATTGGTTCCTGAGATGTGATAGACCAGCCCACAGTGAAAGGAAGTAGAAATCAGAGAGACAGAGAGACAGAAAGACAGAGAGACAGTGATGTGGGAAAAGGGAGAGACTGGAGAGCTGAACAGGCACTTCTACATTGAAGGGATTCTGGTGCATTGGTGTCTCTGCATTCGATTTCATTCTGTGTGGGAGATTCTTTGTTGGTGGCTCTTGCTAAAAAGACTACTGTGAATCCTGGTTGGAGATAGGGACCTGAGGGAGCCTTTGTCAGAGTTGATCTGGATTCCCCATGGATCAGCAATTATAGGATATTTAGCTATGCAATATTTTCTACCTCCTTCCTACATTTCCTCCTTTACTACTAACTTTACTACTAAAGCTACTAACAGCCTTGTGACTTGAGTTAATTTTTATAAATGGTGACCACAACAACTTTTATACATCTTAATTTGACCAAAACCAATTTTAACTCTTACATATCAGATATGTTGATTTGTTTTGTTTGTCTATAATTTAATTGTTTAAAGAAATGGAAAAAGGTGAATTAGCTGATCATAATAGATGTAAATGAAAGGGAGGAAGGAAAAAAAGAAGGAAGGAAGAAAAGAAGGAAGAAAAAGAGAGAGAGAAAGAGAGAGAGAGGAAGGAAGAGGGGGAGGAGGGAAGGAATCAGGAAGAAAGAAAGAATGAAAGAAATGAGAAAAGAAGAAAAGAAAAAAGAAAAAGGGAAGGAAGGAAGAGAGAAGGAGATAGGAATGGAGAGAGAAGGAAATCAAGAAGGAGGGAGGAACAAAAAATGAAAAAGAAGGAAAGATTATTAAAAATAAGATTAGCTAACCATACTAAGTCATCAAACATTTATTAAGTGCTTACTATGTACCAGAAACAGCATGTAACAGAATGAATAAAGCTAAAACACAGGACACGAACAAGGATCATTTTTTACTGCCTTGTTAAATTTAATGCACCCATATAAAACTGTACAGAACAAAACTTCATGGGTTTGGAAAAACCCTCCTTTTTATTCTTTGTGCATTGAAATGTTCAAATTTGTTGATGATTAAATTCACAATAAAGTTTTTTTAAGTCCCAAATTTGAATAAAAATGCCAAACACATGAATAATTGCTTCCGATCAGCTCCACTTTCCCCTCTATGAGGGCCAATCATGCTCATCTCTGACTCTTCCATAGGCTGAAGGTCCTGCTTAGTAGTCTGGGCAAGTCAGGGGACCTTCTAGGGCCTCGGTTTCCTGACAAATGGGGATACTATCCCTTGAATTGCTTGTTGCACAGTGTTGCTGTGAGTAAAGAACTTTGTAAATTCTGAAGGGCTTTAGAAATGTTAGTTTGTTTTGGATTTAAGTGTTTGTTTAAGTGGTAAGTGTTTGCTGAATTGCTGGATTGACCTGAAAGATTTTATTCATTCAGGCAGTCTGAGTTCAAGTCTAGCTGTGTGATAGTTAATCATTGGGACAGCTGGGTGGCTCAGTGGATTGAGAGCCAGACCCAGAGGTGAGAAGACCTGGGTTCAAAACTGGTTTCAGAGACTTCCTAGCTGTGTGATCCTGGGCAAGTCACTTAACCCCCATTGTCTAGTCCTTACTGTTCTTCTGCCTTGGAACTGATTCTAAGACAGAAGATAAGGGTTTTTAAAAAATTTTAAAGTGAGAGTCATGTGAGCTGTCTGTGATCCAGGAAGCAATTAGAGATTACAAATTGCAGACATGTTGCCAATCTGCATTACCAGATTTCACATAGGGAGTTTACTATACTAATGAAGTTGTAGTTCTAAACTGAAAAAAAAAATGTGGAAATATCCATGGCCTGGGAGTTAGGAGACTTGAGCTATAATCTTGTCTGGATCATTTAGACTCCTATTGCTACAGGATCTCGAGCAGGTCATTTTGCCAATCGCCTCAGTTTCCCTCTCTGTAAATTTGGTTCAGTAATCCCTGCCCTGCTTCCTCTGTGGCCAAATATTTGGAGAAGGAAGTTGATATGAATGGTAAGAACAGACAAGGCACAGGTCAAAGATCAAAGGAGGATCAATAATTGACTTAGAGAAAGTCTTTGAGACTGCAGATCTCTTGCAGGAAGGAAGGTCCCTGCAGAGCCTAGTTAGTCACTTGGCAGGGAGAGAATTCCTGTTCAGAACAGAGATTTTTACTGGTGGCGGTTGAGGCAAGATGAAATTGTGGAGGTGCTAGGGAGAGAGGCAACAGGTTACCAAAAGACTCGAATTCCAGGCTGGGGAGCTTGAATTAGATTCTGTTGCCCTTCTGCTCATGGCTTCCTCTTTTCAGTGGATGGTAGAGACCTTCTGTATTTAGGTCTGAAATTTATTGGGTTTTTGGTCATTCTTCAGGCCTGTCTGACTCTTCATGACCCCTTTTGGAGGTTTTCTTGGCAGAGATATTAGAGCGGTTTGCCGTTTCCTTTTCTAACTGGTTTTGCAGATGAGGAAACTGACTGCCACCAAAATGATCTGAAGTAAAGGTACGCTTTTTCTAACTCTGTACCCCCAAGAGAAGTAAGGGCTAGGCAAATTGGGTAGTGAGTGGTTTGCCCCCATGGTTGCTTTTTAAAAACTCCATGTTCCCATCTCTAATTCTCAATTGGACAGGTCCACCCAGACGTCATGTTAGACTCTCAGCCTCAAGGCATCCAAACTCAACTCTTTGTCTGTTCCCCCAACCCTCTTCCTGAGGTTCCCGTCTCTCTCAGTGGCCTTGTCAGTTTTAGGTTCTAGGCTCCTGTGATCCTCCCTGTCCCTAAGGATAACTTTTGTCATATAACCCATTGGGACCTCAATGGTGGAAGAAGAGAGATTATTGGAGTGGAAGAAGACATAATGGGTCCCCTAGAGAGATGCCCATGGGTCAACCCAACTCTGGCCCAGTTTCCCCTTGGCAATTTCTCACCTGCCTCCACCTACATCTCTGTAAACATCTACTGTGCCCAGCCATCTATCCATGCATTCACCCAACCCGTCATGGGCTTGAATATTTGCCTCTTCAGTCCCCACTCAACTCTCCAGACTTTCTCCACATGCTTCAGGAGAGGCAAGGAGGCTGCAGAGGCAGAGTGGTCTCCCTCCCATGCTGCTCTGGC
Organism: Monodelphis domestica; assembly: GCF_027887165.1. NCBI lineage: Eukaryota > Metazoa > Chordata > Mammalia > Didelphimorphia > Didelphidae > Monodelphis > Monodelphis domestica. The sequence goes on along the minus strand of NC_077230.1, from coordinate 370,902,362 downwards.
ATGGTGGAGTTGTATTCCGCTTCTCTCTCTTCACCAATCAGGAGTCATGAGCCCCTGTAGGGACTCAGCATCCCAGGGCTATCCTTCAGGGGGCTTCCAGATTGGAAGGGGAGTCTCGTTAGCAGCAGGTTTGGGAGGGAGACAGAGGAACTCATCTGAGACATCAGAGATGACCTTTCTAGGTTCCACTCCACCTTCATTGGGGAAGAGATAGTATTCAATCAATTAACCAACCTATCAATGATTATCTATTTATTAAGTACCTACTGTGTGCCAGGTACTGTGCTAAGAGGCATTTTTTTTTTGAAACCCTTACCTTCTGTCTTGGAGTCAATACTGTGTATTGGCTCCAAGGCAGAAGAGTGATAAGGGCTAGGCAATGGGGGTCAAGTGATTTGCTCAGGTCACAGCTAGGAAGTGGCTGAGGTCATATTTGAACCCAGGACCTCCCATCTCTAGGCCTGGCTCTCAATCCACTGAGCTACCCAGCTGCCCCCGCTAAGAGGTATTTAACCAAATGTGCGCTGCTTTCAGAGGGGGTGTACAAGAGGAAAGTGACTTATATTTTGAAAGGTTCATATTGTCTTGCACTGCACAGAATAGGAATTCTGTGAACTCCAATTCCTACCAGGGTGAGAGGTGGCCAGTGTGTGATGGATCCATTTACTCAGCATTTTGAGGATTTTTTGTATAATTTTCTGAATCCAGAGTTCCCAGTGGTCCTCTGTGGTTCTGTACCTGAACAACAACTAAAAAAACGAATTTACAAATAATAATAATAATAATAAAGATAAGATAAGAATAAGGCAAGAATGCAGGGGACTCACAGCTGCTCAACTTTCAGTGTTCTGGAGATCATCTAACCAAACGGCATTTTTTTATATAAGGGGAAAGAGAAGTGACTCATCCAAGCTCACACTGAGTCACTAGCAGACTCAATTTGAATTCAGATCATCCAACTATATTAGGGAGAAGGAACTTAAAGAAGGTGAAACCCCTTAATTTTTTTTAAAACCCTTACCTCACATCTTAGAATCAATACTGTGTATTGGTAATAAGGCAGAAGAGAGGTAAGGGCTAGGAAATGGGGGTTAAGTGACTTGCCCAGAGTCACACTGCTGGGAAGTGTCTGAGTTTAGATTTGAACCCAGGACCTCCCATTTGGCTCTCCATCCACTGAGCCACCCAGCTGCCCCCAGAGGAGAAAACTGGCTGGGAGTCCAAGTCCAAGGAGACAGTGGGGAAGCAGAAACTAGAATTTGAGTCCTTGCCTCTAGGGGAGAGTACAAGGGGGAAATCCTGGGAGGGGGTGGGGAATCCGCAGCCAGAACTGTAAAGTCAGAACAGAGGCAGACTTGGAGATCGCAGACTAGATAAAGTTTCTGGGAACAAAAAGAAAACAGTGCAAACCCACAATCCGCAGGCCCCAGGAAGAGCAGCAGCTTTGGGGGGAGCACTGGCGTCTGGGCTGTTGATGACATCTCCTAAGCCAGCGTCTGCTTCCCTCGGAATGTTTGCCCTTCCCCTGGGAATTTCAACCCCGTGCAAAAGGTGGGGGGAGAGAAGGGAAGAGAAGAGTGCGAGGAGTGGCCCCTGAAACAGGAGGCTGGAGCTGGCTGGGAGTCTGGGGCTCCACAGAGAGTCCCCTCCAGTTCAGGCCGTTGAGCTAGAGGTGGAGACCAAGGGAGCACATGGAAGTGGTCCAGCCCAAAGCCCCCTTGGCCATTGTCTTTCCCCCATCCCAGCAATCACCTTCTCCCTCCTCTGTCTTCTGCTCTTTTGACTTCCAGATCCAGCCCTCTTTCCCAGAAACACTTGGGGACCTTAATGAAAGGGTCTTATAAATCTCGTTTTACAAAGGAGGAAACTGAAGCTTAGGGACATTGATTAACAACCCATGTCACACATGTGGCCATGAAGATTCGAATCCAGATCCTCGGATTCCCAAGATCTTTTCACCACCTCGTACAATCTCTGGCTCGGGTCTCAGTCCTTCACGACCTCCTCTCTATGTCCCAGGTATTGTGGGGGAGGCAAAAAGCAAGATGGTCATTAGATTTTTGTTCCCCAAGTAATTGGGGGATTATTGAGCAGTCTCTGTTCTCAAGGAATTTACAGTCTACTGGGGAAAGCAAGACCTAATTGGTATGACAGGAGGCAGAATGGGGTAAGGCAAGCACCAGGGTACCATAGAAAGATTCTGACTCTGGAATGAGAAGATCTGGGCTTAAATCCCACTCTTAATGCTAAGCCTTCTGAGGTGACCTTGGGCCATCACTTAGGCTCCTGGGTCTCAGTTTCCTCATCTGTAACATGTTGGACTTGGACTAGATGACCTCCGAGGCCTCTCCTGCTGCCATCTGGTACAGAGAGGTTGGGCACAGACTCAGAAGGTAGAACAGATGTCAATCAGAGGGCATCCTTTGACCAGAAGGGGAGCCCTGGGAAATAAGTCCAGAAAGGTAAATTGGAGTCAGACTGTGGAAAGCCTTGAATGCACCTCCTAAGGGAAGCCTTCCCCAATCAGCCTTCATGCATTCCCTCTGCTGATGATTTCCTATTTATCCTGTCTATAGCTTGTTTGTACATAGCTGTTGGCATGTTGTCTCCCTCATTGGAGCTCCTGGAGGTCAGGGATTGTCTTCTTTCTTCCTGAGTATCCTCAGTACCCAGCACAAACAAGGCACTTTGTTTACTGATTGATTGACTGACTTCAGGTTCAGAACGTTCCACCTGGGGATAGTTGAGTGAGAGGTGAGGAAGGACAGATCATCCTCTCAAAGGAGATGGCCCAGTCCTGTGTGTCCCAGCTCCACAAACCCCTAATTCCTAGACAAAGTAAGAAGAGGGACTGGGCTGCTCTCTAAAATACTCACTTAATGGGAGCAGCTGGGTGGCTCAGTGGATTGAGAGCCAGGTCCTGGGTTCAAATCTGACCTCGGATACTTCCTATCTGTGTGACCCTGGGCAAGTCACTTAACCCCCATTGCCTAGCCCTTACCACTCTTCTGCCTTAGAACCAATACCCTGTATTGATTCTAAGACAGAAAGTAAGGGTTTAAATTTTTTTTAAAAAAATACTCACTTAGTACCTTAGTTTGGGCTCCCTAAGGAAGTTGATAAGCATGCAGGTCAGGAGAAGATCTGTGGGTCAAGGTCTCATTCCACACAGGACTCAGCTGGATCAAGCTAGGAAACTTTAGAAAGGTTTCCCTATCAGTAAGAGATGAGAGAGGTTTGGACTAAATGACCTCTAAGATCAGCCTGCCAGTTTGAAGTACTAGGGTCCTGTGCTCCAATTAGATTTGCAGTAGCTTTTTTATTTTTTCATTTTCTTTTCTTTTTTCTTTTTCTAACTTCCTTTAAATTTTTCAATTGCATGCAAAAATAGTTTACAAGTATTTTCTGATATTTTGTGATTCAGATTCTTTCCCTCCCTCCCATCCTCCTCCAAACCCCCTGCTCCTATCCCAGAGGCAATAAATGGTTTATTAAAAGTTTTATCAGTGCTTTCCTGCAAAAATATTTCCATATTCCCTATGCTGTAACAGAGAACACATATCACACATACAATAATAGAAACTCATGAATGAAATAAAGTGAAAGATGGCATGCTTTGATCTGCAATCAGATGATTTGGAGTATCTTTTGATGTCTTTTCTTTTAAAAATATTTACATTTTTACCTTAAACACCAGAAAAAAAAAGAACATTTCCATACATGAAGAAGGCAAAAAGGATTCCCTAAGAAATCATGAGCATCCATTTCACACTGCTTGCTTTAACAAAAAGTATATGATCATTTTCACACATTACTTTCAAAGCTGGCCCATTTGTCTGGGCTCCCTTTTGAACTTCTTTCTATTATCCTTTAAACACGCTACAATGTACCTCTTTTATTCCCCACTATCATTATTGTTACCCCTCCCTCCAATGTGAATACCCAGAAAATCAAGAGAAAGAAAGGAAAACCCATCGTAATCAATAGAAATAGCTCAGAGGAATGAATGCATCCAATGGCCACATGCAACAGCAATGTGGGTCTCTTTCTTGGCCCTGAATCCATCACCTCCCTATCCAGAGAGCTGTCTGGTGCTTATCAGTCATCTCTGGAGACATGGTTAGACATTGCATTAATCAGATTTCTTTGTCAGTTTTCAGATGTGGCTGGCTTTATTCTCATTGTTCTCCGGGTCCTGTTCACATTCCCGATACCCAATATTCTCTACAATTGTCCCTTTTGTCATTTCTTACAAGGCAGTGACAATCCATCCCCTGCCTTTCCCACAATCTAGTCAGCATTCCTAGAATATCTTTCCATGGAATCATGGGAATCCAGAGCCTCCTCAGACCAGGGAGGGAAGGGATCCTCAGTGGCCTCTGGATCTCTGTCCAGCCTGGCCCCTGAGCTAGGCAGGATGGGGAGGATGGGTGCTGTTTTCTCTATGTGGGGACTATTTCCCTGGGTGTGTGGGAAGGATGAGGGAAAGCCAAAGGAGAGAAGTCCGTGCAGAAGGAGCAGCTGGGGGGGGGGGGGGGACTCATTAACATGACAATGTGTAATAATCTCACGCCAGCCAGAATACCAATCAGGGAACTAATTACAAGAGAGCAGAAAGGAGCCAGTTAATGCAGCCTGAAGGTCACCTGCAGAAAGACAGCTCAAGGACTCTGGGGCTTCTGTGTCGTGGAGAAGAGCAGAGCAGGAGGATTCCTTTCAGATTTCACCATCTTCTGTGGAGGGTGATCGACCATTACCTTCCCTTTGGCACAGAGATGGTGGACAGTCCCTAGAATATCACACAGTAGGGTAGGGCCAAGAGCCATCCATGGGACAGTGCTTGAGAATCCTAGACCAAAGTCTGCACCTGAAATCAGACAGACACGGAGGAGGCCTGTCTGAGTCACACACACCCCCTTCCAGCCCCCCAGGGCAGAGAGCTGAGGATCAAGGGAGAGAAAGAGAGACAGAGATGGAGAGAGGGAGAGAGACAGAGAGGGAAAGATGAAGACAAAGCTAGAGACAGAGACAGAGAGGAGAAACAGAGAGACAGAGAGGGAAAGAGGAAGACAGAGCTAGAGAGAGAGACAGAGAGACAGAGAGACAGAGACAGAGACAGAGAGACAGAGATGGAAAGATGAAGACAGAGCTAGAGACAGAGACAGAGAGGAGAAACAGAGAGACAGAGAGGGAAACAGGAAGGCAGAGCTAGAGAGAGAGACAGAGGGAGAGAGACAGAGATGGAGAGAGGGAGAGAGACAGAGAGGGAAAGATGAAGACAGAGCTAGAGACATAGACAGAGAGGAGAAACAGAGAGACAGAGAGGGAAAGAGGAAGGCAGAGCTAGAGAGAGAGACAGAGGGAGAGAGACAGAGATGGAGAGAGGGACAGAGACAGAGAGGGAAAGATGAAGACAGAGCTAGAGACAGAGACAGAGAGGAGAAACAGAGAGACAGAGAGGGAAAGAGGAAGACAGAGCTAGAGAGAGAGACAGAGAGACAGAGAGACAGAGACAGAGACAGAGAGACAGAGATGGAAAGATGAAGACAGAGCTAGAGACAGAGACAGAGGAGAAACAGAGAGACAGAGAGGGAAACAGGAAGGCAGAGCTAGAGAGAGAGAGACAGAGGGAGAGAGACAGATATGGAGAGATGGAGAGAGACAGAGAGGGAAAGATGAAGACAAAGCTAGAGACAGAGACAGAGAGGAGAAACAGAGAGACAGAGAGGGAAAGAGGAAGACAGAGCTAGAGAGAGAGACAGAGAGACAGAGAGACAGAGACAGAGACAGAGAGACAGAGATGGAAAGAGGAAGAGAAAGCTAGAGAGAGACAGACAGACAGAGAGAAATAGGGAAGAGACAGATAGACAGACAGAGACAGAGAGATGGAAAGAGGAAGACAGAGCCAGAAAGACAGAGACAGACAAACAGACAGACAGAGACAGAGAGAGGGGAAGAAGAAGACAGAGCCAGAAAGAGAGAGACAGACAGACAGACAGACAGACAGAGACAGAGACAGAGACAGAGAAAGAGATAGCAAGACACTGAAAGACAGAGAAAACGGGACAGAGCAAAAGACAGAGAGATGCACTTTAGGAGAGACAATGTGATCATGTGATCAGATAGAAGAAAATGAGCCTGTAACCCCAAACCTGTGGGTCTAAATCCTGTCTCAACTTTTTGAGGTGACCTTGGAAAACCCCCTTCCCTTGTCTAGGTCTTTTTTGATAAATATCCTCTGGTGATTACGCTCAAAATTATTTTTAACCCTAACATTTCATGTTCTACTGCCTCATCTGTTTCTTACATTCACTGTTACAAAGGCCTTTAGATATTTGATATTCTATGTTCTAAGATATGTTCCAGCTCTAATAGTCATTATTCTAAGAGCCCTAACATTCTATATATTAAAGTCCCTTCCAGCCCTGCCATCCCATGTTCGATCTTCCTTCTCATGTTCTTTCTGGTTCTGATAATCTAGAATTTTCTAAGTGGAGGAGCTAAGGTGGGGAATTCAGGCTAGAATGGGATTTGGGGCTTGGCTTAGAGTTCTGGGGCTTTTACAGTCCTTCTCTGCTCTGCTCCTCTATTGGTGAGGGAGGCTTCCTAGGCTATAGGACAAGGAACCCCAGCAAAGAGAAGGCATAGGGGGATTGTAAACTACACCTATGGAGGAAATCCCTGGGTGGATGAGACCCTAGATCCACAGAAATAGGTGCTGGGAGGGATTGGAAAGATCATCTGGCCCAACCTCTTTAATGTACTGATAAGGAAATGGAGGCCCAAAAAGGGTAAGGGATTTGCCCAAGTCCCACAGGTAATATCCGCTAGGTTATTAGCATTGGAACTCAGTTCCCTTGATGCTAAATTAAATTTTCTTTCTATTGTACCACAGCTTCCTCCCTAGGACCAGCGTCTGGCTATCAAAAGGCAGAATCTGCCAGCTTTCTGGAGGGTCTTCAGTGCGTGGCAAGAATAGAGGCTCTACAAGGAAGGGCCAATGCTTGTGTCACCTACCCGAGGATGTGAGAATCCTGTTCTGATGTAGGCTACATGTCCATGCCTTAAGCTTGTTCTTTTAGAGCCTTATACCCAGCCATCTTTGATGTAGGGATTGAAAATCTGATGATAAATGGAAGGGAAGGACCATTTTGGCCAGGGCTGAAGTGGAAAGAGCCTCACTTTGGGGGAAACAAGATGGCCAGACTCTGGGGTCTGCACTTTCTCTCCCTTCTCCCATCCCTCCTTCTTTGAGTACCAGCCCTGAACAGGACCATGTCTGATCATTGCTGGGGTGGAGGAGGGAAGAAAGCCTGAATCCTTGGTTGATAGAATGATGGCTGATCAATAGCAGGTGGGGACTCAGATGCCTTTCGCCATCTCCCCCTTAGTATCTATTTCTCTCACTTTGGCCCAGGGACCCTGAACCCACTCTCATTCCTGAAGTTGTCTATCTGAGGGATGGGGAAAGGGCCGGAGGGAATGTCATGAGTCAAAGGGCCCTGTGTCAGCCCTTATTAGCATCTCATTAACTCTGGATCCTGCCCGAATCCTGCCCAGATCCTGCCTGGAGCCAGGCATGACAGCATCTTGTTGCCAGACCCAGGGCAGCTGATGAAATGGCTTAGTCAACTACAAACAAGACACCCCATTTCGGTGCCCTCTGAGTCTTACTGCCAAGCCAGGCTCCAAGGTCGGTGAGCCAGCCCCTCTCCACTCACCACAGCCAGACAGTACCCACCTTGACCCTCCTGAGTCAGGGTTCTAGGCTGAGGATACAGACTAGGAAGACAACTGAACCACTGACTCTTTTGTTAGACTCAATTCAACTTAATAAACATAAAACATCTTCATTCTGCTGGATACTAGAGATGCTAGGATGAAAAGCAACCATCTCTGGCCTCTAGGAGCTTATAATCTAGTAGAATCCTAGATTCTCCAAGCTAGATGGCCTATTTTAGGAAGGGAATTGATAAACTAAAAATGGGGACAGCTGGATGGCCAGAGATGGGAGGTCCTGGGTTCAAATCTTAGACACTTCTTAGCTGGGTGACCCTGGATAAGTCACTTAACACCCATTGTCTAGCCCTTACCACTCTTCTGCCTTAGAACCAATACACAGTATTGATTCTAAGATGGAAGGTAGGGGGTTTAAAAAATACTGGAGGGGGTCACCTCCTCAACCTTATTCAGGTTCATTCAAAAAAGGATAATTATAGAAAGTGGACAGAGAAACAACTAGATAACTCAGTAGATAGAGAGCCAGATCTAGAGATATAAGAAGACCTGGTTCAAATCTGACCTCAGACACTTCCTAGTTGGGTTACCCTGGGCAAGTCACTAAACCCTCATTGCCTAACCCTTACTGCTCTTCTGCCTTAGAACCAATCAATACACAGTACTGATTCTAAGACAGAAGGTAAAGGTTTCAATAAAAATAAATAAATAAAATTTAAAAAGAGGGTCTGGAGGAAGGCAAATAGAATGAGGAAAGCACTTGAGTTCTTGCTAAATTGTGAGGAGGAGGAAGAGCATGGTGGTGATGGTGATGATGAATTGAAGGGACTAGGGATGTTTAGCCTGGAGAAGAGAAGACCTGGAGTGTGGAGCATAATTCTTGTTGTTGAGTCATTTTTCAGTTGTGTCTGATTCTTTATGACCCCATTTGGGGTTTTCTCAGCAAAGATACTAGAATGGTTGTTATTTCCTTCTCCAGCTCATTTTACAGATGAGGAAACTGAGGCAAACTGGGTGAAGGGACTTACTTGTGATCACACAGCAAATAAGTGTCTGAAGCTAGATTTGAACTCAGGGAGATGAAGCTTCCTGACTCTAGGACTGGCACTCTATGCATTATGGTGCCATCTAGCTGTCCCTATGGAGCACAATAGCCATGTTCAAGTATTTGAATTGTAGTCATGAGGAAGAAAGATGAAGTTTTTTCCCAGCTTGGTCCTAGAAGGAAGAGCTAGGAGGGAAATGGCAAAGATGCAACTTTAGGTTCCATATGAGGAAAAAATTCCTAACAATGAGAGTTGTCCAGAAGTGAAAGATGGGTAAATTCCCCTTCATTGGCTATTTTTGAGTCATGGCTGGATTCCTTCAATGGAGCATTGATGAGAGTCTTTGTTTAGTCAGTCAACAAACATTTGTTAATTTTTAAATATTTTTCCATGGTTCCATGATTCATGTTCTCTTTTCCCCCCCTCTTTCCTCCTCACTCCCGGAGCCCACGAGCAATTCCACTGAGTTATACATTCAGCCAACATTTATTAAGCATTCACTATGTGTTGGGCACCATATGATGGAAATGCAAAAACACTGTCCCTACCCTCAAGGAGCTATTATCTCAATGGAGGAACAAAATGTAAGATATTGTGTGCATTCAAAATCTGTACAAAAGAGATAGAAGGGCATCTCAGATGGGATGGAGTGGTGAGAGGGAATCAGAAGTTTCTTGTAGAAGGAAGTCATTGAGCTGAGTTTTGAAGAATGCCAGGGAAGCCAAGAGGCAAAGGTGAGGGGGAGAGAGCATTCCAGGGTTGGATCATTAGTTACAAAAGAGATTAAAGGTGGTGTGTGAGGAAGACCAAAGAGGTCAGTATAGTGAATCATGTGCTTGGAAGGGAGTGTAAGAAGCCTGAAAAATTAGGAAGGAAATAGGTTGTGAAGAGCTTTAAGAGAGAACTTTATATTTGAGCCTGGCAGGTAATAGGGAGCCTTTGAAGATTATAGAGCTTACTTTTTTCAGTCTACACCGGACTACATGATACGAAAAATCACTTCCAAAGCTGAAATTCTGTGATGCTGTGATTCAGTGAAGTGACCCAAGAACAGACACTTCAGTCATGCTACTAGAAGATCCTTTCTAGTTAATGCTCATTACCCTTGTATGAATCTGGACATTCAACCATTTTACTGCACTATCATGCAGCCTACACTTCTCTATCCTGTCCTGCCTTTTGTCAAATGGCATATTATCACATCTATGATGCTTCCCTGATAACTGGTAAGGGGCCAAAAACGGAAATGAAGTTAGTCTAGGATGACTTATGCTCATTGTACTCATTCTGCATTTAGTGATCACTGACTCCCTTTCTAAATGCTCAGAAACCATCCCTTTAATAATTTATCCTAGAATTTTGCTTGGAATTGAGGTCAAATTCACCAGCCTACGATTAATTTGTTCAATATCATCTTATTGGACAGCCTTGTGGCACCTTTCTCCATCTCCAGGATTTTTTAAAGATCATTCTCAAATGACTTTGCAATTATACCTGCAAATTACTTCAATCCTCAGGGATGTAGCTCATCAGGGGCTTTGATTTAAACTCCGTGAAGGTAGCTAAATCATCGATGATGAACTTAATGCTTATTTGGGGTCTCAACTACTTATGAACAATTTTTACTCTCTCCTTCCCAGCTTAAGGACCATTCCTCTTAGTAAGGAAGACAGAAGCAAAATGGGAATTCCATAGCTGTCCTCTCTACTACCTGTTACCATTGTCCCAACTGTCCTACATGTAAATAGAATCTATCTCTATGTATCTACATACACATCCATATATACACTGAATTACATGTAGTCCCTCTCCCAGAAACATTGCTAAGGAAACACAGTGGGCTGGAAGTCTGTCTACACCTGTGACATAGTAGGACATATAGGAAAATGGGGAAATATATGTTTAAGTGAGTCAACAAGAGTTGACCAGACTCCAGACTAGGGAGCTGGCCAGGAACCAACAATTGTAACCAAGTCCAGTCCACAGTTCCTTTCTGTTCTTTCCCATGGCCATGTTTTTATACCCCTTACCTTCTATTTATTTATTTATTTTTATTTTTTATAAAACCCTCACCTTCCTTTCATTTTGGAGTCACTATGTACTGACTCCAAGGCAGAAGAGTGGTAAGGGCTAGGCAATGGGGGTTAAGTGACTTGCCCAGGGTCACACAGCTGGGAAGTGTCTGAGGCCAGATTTGAACCTGGGACCTCCCATCTCTAGGGCTGACTCTCAATCCACTGAGACACCCAGCTGCCCCATCCCACTGCCATTTATAAGTCACATGCTATGCTTTATATTGACGTTTGTTTTATATTCCTTTGCTTTTTGAAATTGCTACTAAAATATGTAAGCATTTACAATGATTTTATTCTCAACCAAGAAAAATGATTTAAAATTGAGAAAGAAGCTTAATCAAATCAATTTTTTATTTAATTAATCAAAAGGGAGAAGAGTTTTTCCTCAGTTTGGGCTCAGAAGGATGACCCAATTAAAGAAAATGTCTCTAATTTTAGTGCTCTGAGATCTCTACACCCACTAGAAAGATTTAAACCCATAAGGAGATTTAATAAGGAAATGAGCCAGTAGCAGTGGGAGGTAGAGATTGGTGTTCAGGTAACCACATTCCAAACACAACACATATCCAAAGTTTCACAGGCTACCTACAAAGCTGATGAAATAAATACATAGTAGAAGTCAAATCAGGATGGGAGATGAAGCTATCAAGGAACTTTCTAAGAAAAAATCCCCAGGACCAGATGGATTCACAAAAGAATTCTATCAAACATTCAAAGAACAACGAATCCCAATATTATACAAACTATTTGACAGAATAAGCAAAGAAGGAGTTCTACCAAATTCATTTTATGACACAAATATGGTACTGATCCCAAAATCAGGCAGGTCAAAAGCAGAGAAAGAAAACTATAGACCAATCTCCTTAATGAACATAGATGCAAAAATCTTAAATAGGATACTAGCAAAAAGAGTCCAGAAAGTCATCACAAGGGCTATTCACTACGACCAGGTAGTATGCATCCCAGGAAAACAAGGATGGTTTAATATTAGGAAAACCATCCACATAATAATAGACCATATCAACAACCAAACCAACAGAAATCACATAATTATCACATTTTTCATGCCAAAAAAGCCTTTGACAAAATACAACACTCATTCCTATTAAAAGCACTAGAAAGTATAGGAGAAGAAGGACCTTTCCTAAAAATAATAAACAATATATATCTAAAACCAACAGCTAATATCATCTGCAATGGGGATAAACTAGATGCATTCCCAATAAGATCTGGAGTGAAACAAGGATGCCCATTATCACCTCTACTATTTGACATTGTACTAGAAACACTAACAGTAGCAATTAGAGAAGAAAAAGAAATTGAAGGCATTAAAATAGGCAAGGAGGAGACCAAATTATCGCTCTTTGCAGATGACATGATGGTCTACTTAAAGAATCCTAGAGATTCAACCAAAAAGCTAGTGGAAATAATCAACAACTTTAGCAAAGTTTCAGGATACAAGATAAACCCACATTAAGTCATCAGCATTTCTATATATTTCCAACAAAACTCAGCATCAGGAGTTAGAAAGAAAAACTATTTAAAATCACTCTAGATGATATAAAATATTTAGGAATCTATCTGCCAAGACAAACACGGGAATTATATGAACCCAACTACAAAACATTTTTACATAATTAAAACTTAGATCTAAACAATTGGAGAACCATTAATTGCTCCTGGGTAGCATGAGCTAATATCATAAAAATGACAATCCTACCCATCAGTGCCATACCTATCAAACTATCAAGAAACTTTTTTTATAGAATTAGAAAAAAATTATAACAAAGTTCACCTGGAAGAACAAAAGATAAAGAATATCAAGGGAAATGATGAAAAAAATGTGAAGGATAGGGGCCTAGCAGTACCAGATCTTAAACTTTCCTATAAAGCAGTGGTCATCAAAACAATATGGTACTGGCTAAGAGACAGAAGGGTGGACCAATGGAATAGACCAGGAGTAAATGATCTCAGCAAGCTAGTGTTCGATAAATCCAAGGATCTCAGCTTTGGGGACAAGAACTCATTATTTGGCAAAAACTACTGGGAAAATTGGAAAACAGCATGGGAAAAATTAGGTTTAGATCAACATCTTATACCCTATACCAAGATAAATTCAAAATGGGTAAATGACTTAAATATAAAGAGTAAAATCATAAATAATTTAGGTGAACATAGAATAAAATAGCTGTCAGATATATATATGCAAAACATACTTCCATTCTGGTCCTTGTAAGAGAATACACATTAAAAAAAATCCCAAAATAAAACTGTAAGACAGTATGCTTTGATCTATGTTGCAATTCCAACAGTTCTTTCTCTAGAGGTGGATAGCATTCTTTGTCATAAGTCCTTTAGAATGGTTCCAGATCATTGTATTGCTGAGAATAGCTAAGTCTTTCACACTGCAGTTGATTGTCATACAGTATTGCTGTTACTGTGTACAGTGTTCTCCTGGTTCTGCTTATTTTGCTCCACATCAGTTTATGGAGATCTTTCCAGCTTTCTCTGAAAATGAGTTCATTTTTTTGAATGTGCTAGGTTAGAGGAACTGGGAAAAAAATATCCAGATATAAGGATCCAATATATTGCTGGAGATACAGGACAAAAGAAGAGAATTTGAGACAGGAGAAAGATTCAGGAGTCATTGGCATAGGAAAGATAATTGAATGCATTCGAGTTTAATGAATGAATAAAATGTATTTGTTCATTTTCATCCATTCATTTCAATTATTCAACAAACACTGACTAAATACCTACTAACTCTGGGCTTTGTTTGGGAGGATACAAAGATAGATATGACATTGTAGCCCCGTGGAGGAGTATATAAACAGAGAAAAGCAGAAGACCAAGGACAGAGCTTTTTTTTTTGGGGGGGGGGGGGAGTGTGGATGCACTGACATTTAGGAAGCTGGAGAAAAACCTGAGAAGACAGTGAAGTACTAGTTAAAGAGATGGAAGGAGAGCCAGTATCTTAAAAGGCAGGAGGAAGAGAGTCAGAGGAAGGAAGAAGGAAGGAAGGAAGGAGAGAGAGAGAGAGAGAGAGAGAGAGAGAGAGAGAGAGAGAGAGAGAGAGAGAGAGAGAGAGAGAGAGAGAGAGAGAGAGAGAGAGAAAGAGAGAGAGAGAGAGAGAGAGGGAGGGAGGGAGGGAGGGATAGGGAGGGAGGGAGGGAGGGAGAGAGAGAGACATTCTCTAGGTTCTTAGACATCTGAGAAAGAAAATAATGGTAACTCCCATTCGTGTAGTCTGGGCTTTTCTGGACATATTTTGAGCCCTTGCGATTTACTTAACATGGAGCCTGCTTCATCCCCTACTAAACAAGTGGAATACCTTCCTTTGATTGGTTTCTCCATCTTTAAAAGGAGCAAGTTACTGGCTCCCTTTTCTGCCACATTTTGGCTGCTCCCTTTTCAGAAACTCCTAGTGGCTTCAACCAGTGTGGACACCACTAACTGAACCAATAAAACTTCCCTTCCTGCCTCCTCTCCTTCTTTGACCCTACCTCTGAGAAATAGACCTTAGGGGTTTGTTTCTAGTCTTTGTTGGATGTCCTTCTCAGTTTCAGCTTCTGAAGGTGATCCTCACTGAACCCGGAGTTTGGACCAGAGTGACCTTGGAGCCACGATTCTAGGGGAGTTGGTACAGTCAACCAGTCAAAGGAAGCTAACTCTACTCACATTGCAAGGGGATGCAGCAGGCTCCATGTTGGGCAAACTGGGCATGCTCAAAATATCCCCAAAGAAGCCTGGACTACCCTGTATACTGTTTTATGGTTTATCACATGTGTTCCTCAAGCCAACCCACTGAAGCAGACTTAGCTAGTATTATTATCCTCATTTTACAACTGAGGAAATGAAACTGACACTCAGATGGGATGAATTACTTGACAATGGACACATAGCTAGTAAGTGTTAACTATCAAAAATAGGTCTTCTACCCCCAAACGCAAGGCTTTTGTGGAAAGATATAAGGGCTAGAAGACCTTCGTCCATGTATCAGCTCTGACACATTCTAGCAATGTGATGTTGGCAATATCCTTTCCTCTTTTTGAACTTCAATTACTTCTGTAAAGTGAGTAGATAAAATATTATTAAGGTCCCTGCTCTAAATCATTGGTTCATACATTTAGAGTCAGGCAAGAACTTAGAAGGCACCCTGATTGTATATTGATTCCAAGGCAGAAGTGGTAAGGGCTAGGCAATGGAGATTAAGGGACTTGCCCAGGGTCACACAGCTAGGAAGTGTCTGAGGTCATATTTGAACCCAGGACCTCTTGTTTCCAGGTTTGTCTCTTTATCCACTGAGCCTTCCAGTGGCCTCTAACCTTCTGTTTTATAAATTAGGAAAGCAAGACCCATAAAGGTTAAGTTACTTGCCCCTGCTCATACAGGTAGTACGTATCCAAATCAGGATTTAAACCTCAGTCTTCTTGCCTTGAGGTTCAGGGCTCTAGCGATGACCACAGACAAACAAAGGTTCAGACAAAGTGCCCATTGAGTCTAGATACTGTTTCGTTGTGTTCTCTGTCTCTCTTCTAGCACTGACCACACTGTACCTAGTATGATAGAACACTTAAGAAATATTTGATTATTTGACTGAAGGAAGAAATGATCTCTTGAAGGATTCTTGGGAGGGATTAGTGGGGCAGGATGAATGATTATAGTCCACAGGATTTATCATAATACCAGAAAGGACCTTAGAGATAATTTACACCCCTCTCATTTTACAGATGAGGAAACTGAGACCTAGAGCACAGAGGGGATCTATGCAAGTTAGTTGATGATGTCCCATTCAAATCCAAGCTTCCTTCCCCCAAATCCAAGGTTCTTTCCAGTGCACCTATTTTATCCCTTCTAAAGGGATGATGTAATGAATAATACAAAATGTTCCTGGTCTAAATCAGCCTCTATCCTACTATGGCCACAGAGCACACTTGGGGAAATGAATCTGCTCTGGATGTATTCAGAGCTCACCCCCTGTGTCCACCAGGGGTCACCCTTAAGCCCCAGACAGATCAGGCATGGATACAGCATCTCTCATTTCCCATCCTTCAGATCCATGGTGATGGAAGGCTTGGGAGGGATGGAGGGGGTGTGGGCAGGAAGGATGGTGCCTGGGCTATAGAACAAGGGGCTGGGGAGATGTGGTGGTCATAGTGTCAGTAGCAGTAATTTGGGCTCCCTTCATTAAGCTGGGCATTGAAAGTGGACATGGAATGGGGAAGGAGTGGGCTATGGGGAAAGTAATCTGGAGGAGGAGGAGGAGGAGGAGGAGGAGAAGAAGAAGAAGAAGAAGAAGAAGAAGAAGAAGAAGAAGAAGAAGAAGAAGAAGAAGAAGAAGAAGAAGAAGAAGAAGAAGAAGAAGAAGAAGAAGAAGAAGAAGAAGAAGAAGAAGAAGAAGAAGAAGAAGAAGAAGAAGAAGAAGAAGAAGAAGAAGAAGAAGAAGAAGAAGAAGAAGAAGAAGAAGAAGAAGAAGAAGAAAGAAGGAAGAAGAAGAAGAAGAAGAAGAAGAAGGAAGAAGAAGAAGAAAGAAGGAAGAAGAAGGAAGAAGAAGAAGAAGAAGAAGGAAGAAGGAAGAAGAAGAAGAAGAAGAAGAAGAAGAAGAAGAAGAAGAAGAAAGAAGGAAGAAGAAGAAGAAGAAGAAGAAGAAGAAGAAGAAGAAGAAGAAGAAAGAAGGAAGAAGAAGAAGAAGAAGAAGAAGAAGAAGAAGAAGAAGAAGAAGAAAGAAGAAAGAAGAAGAAGGAGGAGGAAGAGGAGGGAAAGGAGAAGGAAGAAAGCAAGAAGAAGGGAAGGAGATTTCTCAGATGTTAGCTACAGAAATGAATTAGAACCAAGTAGTCTCTGAGCCAAAGGAGCCCAAAGGATCCCAGGATCTTAGGCTCCTGGGCCACCTTCTTACTCCAAGCTCTGAACTTCTAAGACTAAGTACTCTGGATACTAAATACCTGCAGTTGGGTGGATAGAGATAGCAGGGTTGGGGATAAAGATAATGCAAGGCTCAGGGCTATGGAAACTTGGGAGAGGGAGGGAGACCAGAGTCAGATTGCAAGGGATAAGAAATACTGTGTGGTAAGGAGTAGAGAACTGTGACATTCTCTTTTAGGAGTTTAGTAGAAAAGAAGACAAAGTAGCAGAGTAGATAGAGGGCTGGCCTTGAAGCCTTAAAGACTTGGGTTCAAGTCCTGCCTCTAACACAGCCTTACTGGGCAACTCATCTTACTTCTGAGGGCTCTAGAAAATTCTAAGACTATAGTTGCAGAGAAATCAATTTGTGTTGATAGAAAGAATATTGTCCCCAAGGCGTTCCTTGCACTTCTAAAATCAGAAGATCCATCTCTTATTAGGGAAGAAGAGAGATAGAAAGGTATGTATATGGCTAAGGGGTACTCCCAGAATCATGTAACTCCTGGGTCTCGGTGCTAGAAGAGACTCTGACTGAACAGAAATCCCCCGAACGTTATCCAGTTCCCTCCCGAAGTCTTCCAGTGGTCAGAAATTCAATATTTCTCTCCTCCACCTTCATCCTTACCCCCGTGGAGACCCTGAAATCAGACTGAACCTCTAGACAGTAGGTGTGGCCTCTCTTCATGCAGGAGAACTGGGTGCAAATGAAGGAGCTAAGTAAAGGGAGATAATGGAGGCAAGGTCTCAGGCATTAGGATGCTCCCCATCCCAACCCATAGCCACACACAGCCCTCCATGGACCTCCAACAGTTCCCAGAGGGTTCAGTGATAGCAGACATCATCTTCTCACTCCCCTGCCTTCATAAAGGAATAAAATAAGTTACTCAAGACAGATGGGGTCCCTAGTCTACCTCTTACCTTGCACCTTCACCAGCCATCCCACCTTAACCACTCCTTCCATCAATGACCTCTTATCTAACCTCAATCCTTCTTACAGCCATTTATGAGCTCATTCTCTCCTGGGACATTTCTTGTACCAATACCTTTCATCTATACCTTATTTGCCCTCTATGCACAAAGAAATTTAGTAGTAATCTCTTCTAAAAGATACATTCTCTCCCATGTGTCTCTCCTCTCCCTCTCCTACATGCCACCCGCCATATGCAATTCCTCTTCTTCCCTATACATACTCCTCTCTCCCACTTCCAATGCACACTCAAGGCTCTGTGGAGACCCAGCCCTGACAATCAAGGGAGGGGGCCACTGACTGATTCACTCTTTCCAATCAGAATCACTCTTCAGTCCTGGGGGGAGACGGCAATGGGTGCTGAGACCTGTAGCTGCAGGCTCAGCCCCAGCCCAGCAAAAATCCCCAGCCCAACCCAGCCCTGGCCCAAGGGCTTTGTTGCTGAGGAGGGGAGACAGCCAAGGGATAGTGGGAGAGGATAGAAGGGAGAAGTCAGGAAGGAAAAGTTTCAAGGGAAGTTCATAAGGGGGGGGGGGAGGAGAAAAACAAGGAGAAACAGAAAGAAGAGAAAAGGGAAGATCAGGAGGGGAGAAGAGGAGGAGAAGAAAGAGATAGACACATTTTACAGAATCTGGCTCTGAGCAGCCTGAATTATCCTGGATTTCCAGTCTTATTTGTGAGCCTTGTTCTTGCCTATAAGGTCTGGGTCTCTGAATTCTACAGTCTGTGAGCAGCATCTCAGACTTTGGGTTCTATGCTCCAGATTCTGAGCTCTGGATTCCAAGCTCTAGGCTCTAAGTTTTGAGGCTTCTGGTTCTGGGCTCTAGGAATTAACATCTAGACTCTGGAATCTAAGTTCTAAACTCCAGGCTCTAAGCTTTTATCTTTGGGTTTCTGGCATTTTAGGACTAGTTACTAAGATCTAGATTCTGAGCTCTGGGTTCTGCACTCTAGATTCCAGGCTTTGGATCATATTTGACTCGTGCTCTGAAGTATAAAGCCAAATCTCTCTTTAGACTAGCCCAGAAAAGAGCAGTAGGAACCTGGAGCACTCAACCAGCTTCTGTCCTAGGCTCAGACAAATAACTCTCCTCTTTGCTTTGAGCACATTATGCCTCTTCCTAGAGGGCAAAGTCTCTGGAGGCCCCCTTAGCATTGATTTTACTCTCTCACACAGACAGGTTCTAGAACAGAAGAAAATCTTCCTTCGTCACCTGCAAGTGGAGCCCCCAAAGGGACTGGGACCAGAGGATGAAGCCATAGCTGGGCTAATGTCCAAAGAGAGGACAGTGATCTCTCCAGGTACTGAGTTCTTCAACATGAGAGGTGCTCAAGTCAGGGCTATACTTCATAGGATTTTAGAGCTAGAATGAATTTTAAAGATCATGTAGTTTGGGCTCTCTTATTTTACAGATCAGGAAATTGAATGTTAGAGAAGTAAATTGACTTGTCCCAAGTCCCTGAGATATTTAGTAGCTGAGCTAGTTTTCAAACTCAGGCCTTCTGATTTCAGACATGCTGTTCCTTCTACTACCCCACACTGCCTTGGAATAGTTAGAGGGGCCCCTGTTCAGGTAAGGGTTAGACAAAGGTGCTTTCTGAAACCTGCCACTTCTAAGTAACAAGTATTCACTAATTTTCTGATGAGGCAAGTAGCTGGGGACGGCACACTCGGGGAAGAGGATTCCCAGGGGACACTCTCTGGGGACCAGAAATGATCTTAGACTCCCAGATGGAGAATTAATTGGAAGCCCCAGATGGCATTGCAGTGGGCTGGAATCATGAGGAAGCTGGTAGCTTTGAGGACAATTATGGGATCAGAAGATGGGCAGATGTAGAAAAGGAGCACTGCCATAATTTATTGGACAAAGGACCTACAGTCAGGAAGTTTGGGGTTCAAATATTGCCTCAGGCATTTGTGCAAACCTGGGCAACTCATTTAACTTCTATGGGCCTCACTTCTTCATAGTTCTGTTTCAGCTCAAAATCTATTTTCTATTCATAGCTTGATCCAGTTGAATCCAGAGTAAAAGATGTCCCTTCCTGCACCCAGAGCTCTGGGCAGGAGAAAGAGACCACAGGATGTGGGTTTCTGATCATCTTTACTTTACTCCTCTATAAAGAACAGGGATAAGCTGAAAGTGAAGGAAACTTGGGCCTTCTAGACCAAAGCCTCCAAGACAAAGTGAAGGAGAAGAGAGCTCACTGAAAGAAGGAGGACTAAAGTCAGAATACCAGAAAGTAGGAAAAAGAAGCCATCAGGAAAGAGATTGCTGTCTGGGAATGGTGGGAAAGGTCCAGGGAGGCTTAGTTTGGGGCTCTGACTCCCCCTGTTCCCTTCCAAATTTCTCCCAATTTCACATTCTCTTAGGCAAACATTGTTGAGCAGGGAGCACCACCACTGTGATGAGTGATGGGCACAGAGAAGCAGGGGAAGGGGGAGGAGGGACTTGTCCTTGTGTCAATCCCAAGAAAATACTATTTTTGCTGTAGGTGATGAATGTTAGTGAGTTATACCTGGTACCAAGCATGGGACAAGCCAGGCCCCAGAAGAGGGCCCCTTGGGGAGAGAGATAAGAGTTGGGACACTCGCAGAGCCACCAGCCTAGTTCTCTTCTCACCTGAACTACTGCAACAGTCTTCTGCTTACCCTATCTTACTCTACTCATATGGCCAGGGGATTTTTCTATTCCTCTGCTCAAACAACTCTAGTGACTATAACCTTAAGGATCCAAGAGAAAGTCTTCCATTAAGATTCTTAAATTTTTTTCATATATAACCTAGGAAAACGTGTATAGAAATTTGTATAACACGTAATTAGTAATTAATACATAAAAATTAAAAAATAAGGTTACTCATAACCCATGTCCTTCCTACCTTTCTAGCCTTCTCACACTTACTTCCCTCCATGACACTACAATCCAGCTACACTACGCCACTTGCAGTCCTTCCTCCATCAGCCAACTCCTTCCTTTTGTTGGATATACAGGGTGTTCAGGGAAGACTGGCATTTCTGGCGTGAGGGCTTACCAAGCTCTTTCCAGGGCTACTTTACTCCTTTGGTGTTCACATGCCTCCACTTCTCACCAATGGCTCCCAGAAGCTATAGCATGCCCAGCAGTCCCATCAGGGTCAACCATCTGTGAATATAGACTAAACCAGGTTGAGAGCAACTGAAGATGAGTTGGGTGAGTGGGTAAATTAGGAAGGTGTCTAGGTCAGGCATGTGGAGACGTCCCCTGGTGGAAGAGACAGATGAGAATAATTTGTTCCAATGGCCATGAAAACAGAAGGAGCAGTGAAGTGTTTAAAACGTGGTCAGACCTCAAAGATGCTACGGTCTTCCGCTGCATCCCAGGCCATGATTTTTTTTTCCTGCCACTGGACTTTGAGGAATCTGGAAAAGAGAATGAGGCTGGGAATTTTGTACATTTCTGCTTCACCTAAATCCAATTTATGCAGAAGTCAAAAGACAACAGCAGTGATGTCATTTTGGTCCCCTTCAAGTACAGAGGACAACAACTGACCTTTCCTTTGTACTATCTCCATTTCTGGTCCCCATGCCTAGAATGCTTTGACATCTCTTAGTTTCCCTAGCTTCCTTAAAGACTCAGCTCAAATGCCACCATCACATTTGGCCTTTCCCAGTGTCCCAATTGCTAGCACCTTCTTGTCTCTGATTTCCTTCCATATATTCTGCCTAGATCTTCTCTCCTCTGCCATTGCCACCACCCTGGTGGTGCCACCACCAACCTTCATCATCTCATATCTGGATTATTGCAGTAGCCTCCTGGTTGGTGACCCACACAGATGTATCCTCCATTCACCTTTAAAATTATTCTTCATGGAGGTAGCTGGGTAGTTTAGTGGATTGAGAACCAGCCCTAGAGATGGGAGGTCCTAGGTTCAAATCTGACCTCAGACACTCCCCAGCTGTGTGACCCTGGGCAAGTCACTTGACCCCCATAGCCTAGCCCTTACCACTCTTCTGCCTTGAAACCAATGCACAATAGTGATTCTAAGAAGGAAGGTAACGGTTTAAAAAACAAACAAACAAATAAGTAAATGAATGAAATAAAATTGTTCCTACTGAATAACAGGTCTGACCATGTCATTATCATTGTTCATAGATGCCCACTGGTTCCCTGTCACCTCCAGGATCAAACAGAAAATCATCTGTTTGGCTTTGAGAACATTCCTTCCTACCTTTTCAATCTGCTCCCTCACCCCATGCACTCTGGAGTCCAGGGACATTGGCCAACATCACCCAACACTCCATTTCCTGACACAAAGAATCGTTGCTGGTGGCTCTCCTCGGTACCTGGCACTGCCCACCTCCTGAGTTTTCCTGGCTTCCTTCAAGCCTCAGCTAAAATCCCACATTTTGCAAGAAACCATTTCTAGGCTTCCTTCATGCTTTAACGCCTTCCCCTATTTAATGCCTTCTCCTATTTATTCTGGAAATCTCTATTTGTAAGAGTTGTTTGCTTATTGTCTCTCCTATTAGACTGTGAGCTCCTTGAGGGCAGGAACATGATTTGCCTTTCTTTAGATGGAATATAGTGTTGACTGACTGATTTATTGACAGTGTGGTGTTATGAGAAAAGCCCTGGATTTGGGGTCAGAAGACATGGTTTTGAATTCCAGTTCTTAGAGATGATGTAGTAGATCTAGAATTAGGAAGACCTATATTCAAATCCAGCCTTAGACACTTATTAGATTGAGACCCTGGGCAAGATACTTATGTCTGCCTCAGTGTCCTCCTCTGCAAAATGGAAATAATGATAGCACATGCCTCCCGAGGTGATTATAAGTATTAAATGAGAAAATATTTGTAAAGTGCTTTGCAAATCTTAAGACTCCAAATAAATGGATTTACCCACTCACCTAACTCGTCTTCGGTTGCCCTCAACCTGGTTTAGGCTGTCTTCAGAGATGGTCAACCCTGATGTGACTGCTGGGCATGCTACAGCTTCTGGGAGCCATAGGTGAGAACTGGAGGCAAGTAGCTCTGGAAAGAGCTTGGTAAGTCCTCATGCCAGAAATGTCAGTCTTCCCTGAACACTCCGTGTACTCCAACAAAGGGAAGGAGTTTGTTGATGGAGGAAGGATTGTTGGAGGGACTGTAAGTGGGGTAATATGAGAAGAGCAAAGGACAGAATAGAGACAGAGCTGGGGAGAGATGGAATTGGAGATAGGTCTGGAGACAAATAGGGGGTAGAGATGAGCTAAGCCATTGAGTAAGAGTAAGTCTGAGTGTGTCTAGACAAGGCTCTGAAAGAGCCAGTCTCTAGCCAAGGTGAGGCGAGTAGGGACCATAGGAAGGGAGGACAGATTGCCCCTGCTGCTATGAGCTGAAATAATCCCTATTCTGCTAACGGGGAAAACTGTGTGTGAGGACTGCTACGCCCTGCTCTGGCCAGGGGACTGTGTCCAGTCCAGAGAGTTACATTAAAGGAAGGAAATTGGCAAGCTGGCCCAGAGGAAAGCAAGAGAATGTTGTCCTGACACGTCCCAGTGGGAAGGGGGCAGCTCCCATGCCAAGCCCCTGAGGCCTCGCTCAGGAAGGTTTTCTTGCTCCAGAGGGGGCTGAAGCCCTGATTTCCTGGGGGCTCTCAGTCTCCAGTTCCTGAAGTATTGCCGGGCCTCTGGGATCCCCCAGATCCCACCCTCCATCCCCATTCAGCTCTCCTGGCCAGGAGAGGATGTCTCAGGTTCAAATAAGGTGTTACTAAGGAATTATAGTGAGGAAAAAGCTGTATAAAAATGAATTATTGTAATTATTATTATTAAGGGGGAAAGTCATGTCAATGGGAGTTACAAAGCCTGTATAGTCATGTTTACAAAGGTCTTCTTTAAGCCATCTGACCCTGCCAGGCCTTATAGAAACTCTACCTGACTTCCATCGGTGCATAGAGCCATGGGCTCGGAAGCCCAGAGGAAGGGAAAGAGCCACTGGGGATGGTTCTTGGGACATGCAAAGCTATATAGACCCATATGACTCTTGTGGACCAATTTCTCATGCCCTGACCCTGTGTGATCCTGTCTGACCTTATCTCACCCTGTCTGAGCATGCCTGACCAGAGGGTCACCCTGTGTGAACTTCTCTGAATCTGTTCTATCCCTGCCTGACCTTTGTGACCCCTTTCTGACCCCGTAGGACCTTCTCCAGCTCTGCTCAATCTTGCCAGACCTTCTCTGACCCTATATGACCTTCTCGGACATTTCTACCCTCTGACCCCTCTCTATTACTTTCTGATCCCTCCTAGACTTCTCTGGCCTCTCTCTGACCCAATGGCCAAGTCTGAGCCTGTCTAACCTCTGTCTGATCCTCCCTTACCCTGTCTGACCCTCTCTGATCCTGCCTGACCTTGTCTGATCCTCTCCATTTAAAAAGCAGAAATTTGTTGAGAGTCAGAGGTCACATTAGATGCCCTGGGGGGAGAGAAGCTCATGCACCCTTGTAGACTCTCCAGAAAACCACACACATCAAAAAAACAAAAACTGGCATCAGATGGAAACATGGGCCAATTGGAATTGGAGAAATGGAATGATGCAGAGCTGAAAACACAAATCAATCCAGAGAAACTGACCACTAGGGAATCCTAGACAGACAGACACACACACACAGCTCAAGGGAAACCTGCCCAGGACATGATCCTTCAGTACATCAAATACATGTACGCCAATCCTTTTGCTAATGTTGATAGAAAATGTTTTTCTCTAACATGATGACGTCTTGGTGAAGAAACTGAGGACTTAAGGGGTATAGATGACATTTTTATTATTGTTACTAATTGAAGTCAAAAACTTCAAAACAAAGTAGGATCTGGGAAGTAAACATCTATTTAAGAAGATATTATTTGAGGATGGTATTTGGATTTATGGACCTCTGCTTAAAAGATGAGAATAACTAGCTCCTGGTCAGGGATGAAGTAGACTTAATAATGACTGTTATGTCTGAAGTCTAAAGTCTAATCAAAGATTTTTTAACTGAAAAGGAAGGAGGAAGAAGACTACAAATGACTATATACCATAAAGAATACCTATAACATAGAGGGGAAATAATAATAGATTCATAGAATTCTACAAGAGACAAAATCCAAGATAGAAATCCAACAAAACATGGCTTTAATGATCACTACCCCAATTTACAAAGCATAGATAATTAATAGGTGAGCTAAAGTTCCAAATTCAAGAAGGAAGATGTGCTATTGTATGCATTATTGAGATTTGGTGGGAATTATAATCTATTATTAGATTATGTCTCTAGAGGGTCATTGATTATCTAAAAGAGAGCTAGGTGTGGGGCAGCTAGGTTGCCCAATGGCTAGAGCACCAGGTTTGGAGTTGGGAGAATCTGGGTTCAAATCTGACCTCAGACACTTCCTAACTGGGTGACTCTGTATTTAACCCCATTTGCCTAGCCTTTGCCCATATGTCTTAGAATTCTTACTAGGACAGAAAGTAATATTTTAAAAAATAAAAACTAGGTGGTATATTTGGTAGAGTACTGGACCTGGAATCAAATTCCATCTCAGTTATTATGTGTTTCTTAGGGAAGTGGCTTAAGCTCTCTTTGCATCAGTCTCCTCATCTGTAAAAGCAAGATAATAAAAATCTACCTCCCAGGGCTATGGTATGGGGAGGAAATGAGATATGTGTAAACAATTTTATAAACCTTAAAATGCTACATAAATGCTAGCTATCATCATCATCATCATCATCACCATCATCATCATCATTATTATTATTAACTGAAAAATAAAGGAAATGGGGAGGTCAATTAAGTAGTATGTTATATTAAGATATACTCATACAAAAAAAAAAAACAGACACAAAGTGGAAGGAGGACTACTAGGTGGCTCAGTGGATTGAGAGCCAGGCCTAGAGAGAGGAGATCCTGGGTTCAAATCTGACCTCAAACATTTCCTACCTGTGTGACCCTGGGCAAGTCACTTAACTCCTGTTGCCTAGCCCTTACCACTCTTCTGCTTTGGAACCAATACCCAGTATTGACTCCAAGACAGGAGGTAAGGGTTAAAAAAAAACAAGAGACTTGGAGAGGGGTCAGTCAGAGGAGGAGGGGAATAAATGGGACAGACCTGCAGAGCACCTGAACAGAAAGAAGAGTCTGGGAAATAGATCCGAGGCTTGTTGTGGAGGCATGATATGATAGTGATGAGAGACTTCAATTATCTGCCATAAAGCAAGCTCTTACTCTTCCTAGAGCAAAGCAATTATTTATTTGCCTTGGTGATGATTTCACCCTTCAAATGGCAGAGGAAGCAGAATCAGAAAATTCTCTTGTAGACCCGGCTTTCACCAAGGAGGAGAAGCTGGCTGCCAGAAATAATGGGTGCCTTGAGGGGAAGTGTCCACTCTATCTTTAGAATCTGTGATAGAGGAGGAGAGGAAAGAGAGGGCTGGGATTTTAGATTTCAAAGGTTCAGAGGGAGAATGGGCAGGTTCCCATCGCCTCCGGTTTTAAAGAGCCCAGGTAAGATGATACCCTCTCAAGAGAAAAGGTCTGTAAGAAGAGAAGCCAGTACAAGGAAAAGAGGAGGGAAAGTGACGTGTATTTAAAAAAGATGGGGATTTCCTGGGAAATAAGCAAGCAGACTTAGATTTTTAAAAGCCATGGCCATGAGATGGAAGGAATGGAAGATCAATGTAAAATCAAGGCATGGGTGAGTAAGAATGATGTCAGCCGTGCCAAAAAGACTACAGGGAGCTGAGAACAACAAAGTGACTTTTTAAAGGCTATTTGCATGAGAGCCAGGCCTAGAGAAAGGAGATCCTGGGTTCAAATCTGACCTCAAACATTTCCTACCTGTGTGGCCCTGGGCAAGTCACTTAACCCCTATTGCCTAACCCTTACCACTCTTCTGCCTTGGAACAGATCTATAGTATTAATTCTAAGACAGAGGGCAGGGTTTTTTTTTTTTAAAAGGCTGATTAAGAGCAAGTCAAGCCACTTTCTAGCTGTGTGACCCTGGGCAAGTCACTTGACCCTCATTACTTAACCTGAGCACTCTTCTCTCTTGGAATCAATATATAGTATTGATTCTAAGACAGAAGGGAAGGGTTGTTTGTTTGTTTGTTTGTTTGTTTTTTAAAGTATTTGGGAATTATGTAGGTAGTATAGTGGAAAGAGTGCCAGACTTGGAACTGAGGGGACTTGGGTTCCGATAAAGATGTGATCCTGAGCAAATCACTTAACCCTATTTGCCACTCTTCTGTCTTAGAATCAACACTAAGACAAAAAAAAAGGTTTGAAAAAGGCTATTTGGAAACAAAAAGAGGAGAATTAGCCAATCAATCAATAAGCATTCATTAAACAACTACTACATGCCAGGCTGTGAGGATATAAAGCAAAAGTGGAAACACTGCCTCCCCCCTAACTCTAAGACTAAGTTCAGAAACTGAGGCAAATAGAGGTTAAACAAATTGCCCAGAGTGACAAGCTAGTTAAGGATCTGAAGTCAAATTTGAACCCAAGTCTTCTTGACTCCAGGGCCACCATTCTGTCTACAGAGCCTCCACAGAGGGAGTACCAAGAGGAAAGGATCCAGGAGGAAACAGGCTTTCAAGGTAAGGTGGCTCAGATGAATGGAATGATGATCATTGACAATGGATGCAATGGGCCAATGGGAGTCCAGTCCTTGGAAGTTCCTGACAGGAATGATAAGAGGTGGAGGGACCCAGCTCCACTTTAGGGCTTGCACACAGGCATTCTGGAGTTATTCCTGCATGATTGCTTTGGATCGAAGAAGGACTTTTTGGATGGCTGCTGAGCTGGAACAGAGAGTGCAAACAAGATGCTCTAATGGAGAAGTAAGTCTAAAGACAACGTCTGAGCTCTGGAAGTCTGGCAGGTGCTAGGTAGGAGTTGGGATGCCTTCCACACACACTGGACCAGCCAATGAGTAAATGACACATTGATGCCTGTCTTTGTCCTACCCCCTGTTGGCAATTTCTTTCTTTTTGGTCTAGGGTCCTGTGCAATTTCAGGAAGGCCAGAGAAGCAAGAGGGTCAGCAATGAGCATCCATACCGATAGATAGCTAGTCGCCAATGATGGAGGAGTGACCGGCTTGACCCAGGCCAGCAACGGATCAACCTAGTAGCCAGGCATGAAGGTGGCAAAGGAAGATGGGTCCAGATGCTATGCCACATTTGGAAATGGATTTGGTGGGGAAGATGTTTTGAAACACTTTTTGAAGTCTGAGCCCACTCTTTTTAGAGATCAAAGGGAGCACGAGAAAGCATGCCCCTGGTTCTGGGGGATGTTTTTCTACCATTGTTCTTGTTCTGTCTTCTCAGTAAATATCCTTTTGTAAAAACAAATTAATTGGGGCAGCTGGGTGGCTCCATGGATTGAGAGCCAGGCATAGAGACGGGAGGTCCTGGGTTCAAATCTGGCCTCAGACACTTCCTAGCTGTGTGACCTTGGGCAAGTCACTTGCCCCTCATTGCTTAGCCCTTACCACTCTTCTGCCTTGGAACCAATACACAGTATTAATTCTAAGATGGAAGGTAAGGGTTTAAAAAAAAAACAACTAATGAATTTCAGGGTAGCTGGGTGACTCAGTGGATAGAAAACCAGGGGGGAAACAGGAGGTTCTGAATTCAACTCTGGCCTCAGATACTTCCTAGCTGTGTGACCCGGGGAAAGTCACAACCCCAGTTTCCTCACCCTTATCACTCTTCTTCTGCTTTAGAACCAATATTGATTCTGAGACAGAAGATAAGGGTTTTTTTTTTTAAACTAATTAATGTTAGTTAATCCATATAGCATAAAAATCATCTGGAAATTGATTTTAGGGGGAACACACCGGAATAGGGTTTTAAGACAGTAGCACTAGAAAGGGTCTTCAGTCCCTCAAAGGAAGGATAACTGATGACGATCATCTCTGAGAACTCTCAAGAGAAATGTAGGTAGTCATACTCCAAGGACCTGACCTGTGACTGTGTTGTGGGCAAGGAGAGCAAGCTGAGAATCTTGCTACCCTTCCACTGAAATTTTGAAAAAAAGATGACAAAAAAGAACAATAGAGATTTCATACTGTCAACAGGCAAGGAACCAGGGAGAGAGGACCTAGCTGTCCTTGCAGATCTCACGGCATCAGTTCCAGACAAATTATATCCTTGGACACTAAAAGACCTGGCAGAAAGTGATTGCCGAGTCACTGTCTTGGAAAGAGCATGGGAAAATGGAAATGGTATTGCAAGGGCAAACGTTCCAATTTGGAAGAAAAGGAAGAAAATGGAGTCTACACTGGGGGACCATAGTCTGCATTAAGAGAGGCCTAGTGACCAGAAGTAAGTCCAACATAGACTTGTTGTGTTCTGCATGGGCAAGCCCCATCAGGATTTGTGTGTTCGGTTCTAAGTGTTAAGGAAGGACATTGACAAGTCGGAGATCATACAGAGGAGGGCCACCAGATGCTGAAGGACCTCAAATTCATGTTGGATCAGTTGGGGGTGTTTAATCTGAGTGTATTAATTTGGGGGGAACCCAAATAGCTGTGTTTGAGGATTTGAAGAGCTATCACATGGCACAGGTCTGCATTTCCCCAGAAAGTAGAATTAGGAGGAATGGGTGGAAGTTACAAAGAGACACAACGATGCCCAATACCAGGGATAACTCCCTGGCTACCCAATTAGAGCTACCCAAAAGTGGAATGGGCTGATTTAAGATACAGCGGGTTCTCCCTCATTAGAGATATTGATCAAGAACCTGAGGGCTAAGGGGCACAAATGGTGTTTTCATTACTGTTTCTGACCAGAGACAAAAGATTTTAAGAGAGAAAGGAAGATCCAGGAAGTGAACAAATACTTTAAAAGATGAGCTCCTGGATGGCTACTTGTTGGGGATATTATAGAAGGGGATTATTATTCAGGTATTAGTTGTTTCGGATTGTTAGGTGGTGTGGTGGAGAGAGCACTGGGCATGGAGACAGGAAGACTCATCTTCCTGAGTTAGTAGAATCTAGCCTCAGATTCTTACTAGCTATGTGGCTCTAAGCAAGTCACTTAACCCTATTTATCTCAGTTTCCTCATCTGTAAAAATGAGCCAGAAAAGGAAATGGTGAACCTCTCCAGTATCTTTGACAAGAAAACCCCAAATGGGGGTCATGGAGAGTTAGAGAGGACTGAAACAATTCAACAACATCAGCTATACCAGACAGCTTCTGATTCTGTAATTATATACATTATTAAGTACCACCCCATTTAACGCAATGGGTATATAACAATTAAACAGTAAAGCAGTCCCTGCCCTCAAACTTTTACATTCTACTGTGGGAGGAAGAGAGTTGGGGTTCAAAGTAAATGTGAGAATAATACAAAATAGGGGACTGCTAGGTGGCTCAATGAAATTGAGAGCCAGGCCCAGAGTTGGGAGGTCCTGGGTTCAAATCTGTCCTCAAATTCTTCCTAGCTGTGTGACCCTGGACAGGTTTGGTCTAGCCCTTACTGCTCTTCTGCCTTGGAATCAACACACAGTATTAACCCTAAGATAAAAGGTAAGAGTTTAAACAATAAAAAAGAATAATACAATGCAGTAGAAGATCAAGGTAGAGAAAAGGTCCAGATAAAAAGTTCTAAGAAAATGTCAGCTAGTGAACATCAGAAAAAAAAAAAAACATTATGGAGAGAGTAGTACCTCAGCTGACCCTCAAAAAGAGAGAAAGAGTCTTCTAAAAGGCAGAGAGGAGAAAATGTATTTCAGACATGATGACAGGGCTTGTGTGAATATATGGAGGAAGAGGATGGAGTGTTGAGTCTGAGAAATAGTTTGATTGGAACAGAGAAGGTACAAATCGGTCATTCAATCAATAAGCATTCCATAAATGCCTACTATGTGCCAGGGACTGTATTTGTCACTTAGGATCTATAAAAGGAACAACATAGATAGAATTTACAAGATTTAAGCAAAGCACTTGATGGTCTTTCATGGAAAATGTTAGCTAGATCACAATAGGTTTTTTTTTTCATTTAAAAAATTATTAATAGCTTTCCATCCTCACCTCCAAACATATCCCACCTGTCTCCAAGGGAGTCTTTCTTTGTAATAAAGAATAATTTTTAAAAGAGTTTGGAGGAAGATAATTCAGCAAAACTAATGACCACATGAGCCCCGTCTGACCGTGTATGTGATGTTCCCCCCATAGTCACCCACTTCTGAAAAGCAGGGAGAGAGGTACATTCTGCCTTCCTTATCTGGGACCAAGCCCAATTCTTATAATTTCATAATAAGTGTAGAGTTTGATTTCATTTTTGTTATTGCTCTTCTTTTATTTACATTGTAGTCACTATATAATATATATATATATACATATGTATATAATTTTCCTGGTTTGGCGTATGTTTGCTTTCTACTGGTTCATCCAAGTTCTCCCATGCTTCTCTACATTCTTCATACTTCTCATTTATCACAGGACAGTGATATTCCATTATATTCATGTGGTACCATTGCTTGGCCGTTCCCTAATCAATGGATATCTATCCACTTACACTGCAGCATAATCAGATTTGAAATCGGTTGAATAAATAGACCCAAAGAGTTGCTTATAATGAATGGCTCAGTGTCAACCTGGAGGGTGGTCCCTATGGAGTGGCCGAGGTTCTCTCCTTGGCTGTGTGCTGGTCAGTATTTTCCTAATCAAAGATTTGAATGCTTATCAAGTTTCCAAATGACACAAAGCTGGGAGGGATAGATAACATATTGCATGGCAGGGTAAGAATTAAAAAAAAAACCAACTTGATAGGTTAGAATGATGGGCCAAATCTAATTAGATGAAATTTAATAGAGATAAATCTAACATCCTAAAATTGGGCTCTAAAATTGACTCCATGAGACAAGATGGGGGAGGTATGGCAGTTCATGTAAAAAAGATTGGGATATTTAGTGGAAGCAAGCTCATTATGAGTCGTCTGGAAGATATGGCAACCAGAAAGGCTAATTTGATTTTAGGCTGCATTGAGAGGAGCCGTATTCAGATGTGAGAGCTAATGGGAAGGCTGGATGCTGCTCTAGTCAGGTCACACCTAGAGATATAATAATAATAATAACTAGCATGTATATTGTGCATTAAGGTTAGCAGAACATTTTAGAAATATGATTTCATTTTATCCTCACCACAATGCTGCTGCAGGATAAGTGCTGTGATTTTCCCTATATGACAGGTGAGGAAACTGAGGCAGGCAGTGATTAAGTGATTGCCCAGGGTTACACAGATTTGAACTCAGGTCTTCCTAACTCCCAAGTATCCACTACGAGTGCTATATTAGGTTCTTGGTTCTAAGTTTCAGCAGTGATATTGACAAGCTGAAATATGTCCAGAAAAGGGATTCAGCTTAGGAGCTGCTAGTAGCACAGTGGATAGAATACCAGCCCTGGATTCAGGAGGACATGGGTTCAAATGTGGCCTCAGACACTTTCTAACTGGGTAACCCTGGGCAAGTCATTTAACTCCAATTGCCTACTGCTTACCACTTTCTTAGAATCAATACTAAGAGGAAAGATAAGGGATTTTGTTTGTTTGTTTGTTTGTTTTAAGGGCAGGAAATTAGATTCTGTTTTGCTTGATTCCAGAAAGTAGAGACAGAACCAAGAGCTAGATATTACCTAAAGACAGATTTAGGCTCAACCTAAGTAGGAGAAAAAAACAACTTCCAACCAATGAGGGCTATCCAAAAGTAGAATGGGCTTCCTCACTAGATTCCCTGGCCACCAAGAGATCAAGTGGAAACTGGGCACCTACTCACTGTGATATTATAGAGGGAATTCCTATGCAGCTATGGGTTGGGCTAGAAGTTTCTGATCTCCCTGCCATCTTGGAAATGCTGCGAGCCTATGATTTTGCTGTCTGAAACCGTGTTGGGTTGAGGGGAGTGTGGGAGATTTATAAAGCTTAGCATTCATTGTAGCAATTAGAATGAAGATTCCCAGAGTGGGAGGAATGTTTAATAAATAAAGTAAAATGAATATCCATTATAAAATATAAATTTTATGACAAAATGTTTTAATAAAATAAATTAAATACCAATTTCAATGAGTCAACATTCAACGAGCAATTTTAAAAATTTGATTAATTGATTTTTTTTTCAGTTATACGTAGAAACCATTTGTGAAAGTTGTTTTCCAACATTTAAATTTCAGACTTCCTTCCTCCCTTCCCCACCCTTCTCCAAGGTGGTAAATAATCTGATATAGGGTATACCAGTGCTTTCATACTATATACATACTTCCAAATTGCTCATGTCCTGACAGAAGACATATCACACATATAATAAAAAACCTCATAAAGCAAAGAAAATAAAAACTGGCGTGCTTTCATCTGCAATCAGATTCCAGTAGTTCCTTCTTTGGCTGTGGAGAGCCTTTTTTTTATCATGGGTCCCTTGTAGATATCTTGGGAATTTGTTTTGCTGATAATAGTTTAGCTGATTTGTGAATTGCAAATTGTGTGAATTTGTGAATTGTGAATATTATAATATTTCTGTTCCTGCCTACTTTGTTCTCCTGGTTCTGTTCACTTCACTTTGCATCAGTCGTATACATGTCTTTCCAGGTTTTTTCTGAATTCCTCCTATTCATTGTCTCTTATGACACAATAGAATACCATTACAACCATAAATCAGAGCATGTTGATCCTCCCAAATGATGCACAACCCTTCAGCTTCCAATTCTTTGACACTAGAGAAAAAGCTAATAAAAATACCTTTGTACAAGTAAGTCCTTTTCCTTATCTCTGATCTCTTTGGGATGCAGACCTAGTAGTGGTATTGCTGGTTCAAAGGGCATAAATAGTTTTATGCACCTTTGATGGTGGTTCCATATTGCCCTCCAGAATGGTTGTATTAATTCATAGTTCCCCCAAAGTTATATTAGTATCTCAATTTTCCCACAGCATCTCCAATATGTGTCTTTTCCTTTTTGGTCATGGTATGTTTGTCAGTCTGATGAGTTGGTATTTCAGAGTGGTTTTAGTTTGCATATTTCTCTATTCAAAAGAGATTTGCAGCATTTTTCTCATATGACTACAGAAAATTTTAATTTCTTCCTTTGAGACCTGCCTTAACAAGTATTTATTATGTATCAGACACTGAGCTAAGCTCTGGAGATACAAAAAGAAACAAAAAGAAAAACAGTCCCTGCCCTCAAAGATCTTATATTCTTTATTTTTTTTATAGACCCTTACCTTATGTCTTGGAGTCAATACTATGTATTGGTTCCAAGGCAGAAGAGCAGTAATAACTACGCAATGGGGGTCAAGTGACCTGCCCAGGGTCACACAGCTAGGAAGGATCTGAGGCCATATTTGAACCTAGGACCTCCCATCTCTAGGCCTGGCTCTCAATCCACTGAACCACCCAGCTGCCCTCAAGGATCTTATATTCTAATGAGAGAAGATACCCCATAAAAGGGAGCTGAAAACACATAAGAGGGACCTAGTGGTCTCCTTGACAGAGAGTCACAAATGGAAGCTGGGAAATGAATGAAAGATGGCTGGTCTACACCATTCCTCAAAATGGAAAATCTGTAAACTAATCAATGGGAAAAGGAGGTTATAGGTTGGAGGGAATCTTCTAGGGTAAGAAGGAAAAGTAAAGAGGACATTCAGAAACAGAGAGGGGAGAGGAATGAAGTTTGGCAGCAAATGCCTGTTCATATGAGTGAGTATGAGTGAACTCAGGGGTCCATATTAGGGGAGGGAAAAGGAAACTCACACATGAGACTTGCATATAGAAAATAGACACTGAAGATAACCAGAGAGAAGAGAACGCTGTAGGCTTCCAAGTCGGTGTCCAGATTGGAGAAATGGTGTGGAAGTTCCCTGAATTGGGATGGTTAAGAAGACAACTCCCAAGATGGCTTTCCAATGTTCACTCTTTGAACAAGACAAGTCCCACCTAGACGTTTCCTTTACAGGAAGCCCCAGGATGGTGATTGCTGTAGAGCAAGGTATTACCTAATTCTCTCACTTCTAGATTTCTTTGGTAACTTGTTGAGGAGGAGAATGGAAGTAAAGAACAGAATTATTCACAGATTTACTCGAGCTTAGTTGAGAGTATGTAGGGCAGTGAGGTGGTACAGGGGTCAGGAAGAGGGTCAGGTCTGGAGTCAAGAAAGATTCAACTTTCTGATTTCAAATCCAACCTCAGACACTTACCAGCTGTGTGAACACTTCACTTTGCCTCAGTTTCCTCATCTGTAAAATGAGCTGGAGAAGGAAACGACAAACTACTCTAGTATCTCTGCCATGAAAATCCCAACAGGGTCATGAAAAGTAAGGCACAACTGAACAACAACAACTGAATGACAACAACAGCAATGATAAGTACAGGTTCCTATTTCTGATGCCAAGTGCTAGGGGGCCACTTAAGTGCAAATGAAAGCTTATCTAAAATGTTGTGATTAAGGAAGTAGGCGAGACTTTCTCAGCTGAACTTAGG
Organism: Monodelphis domestica; assembly: GCF_027887165.1. Classification (NCBI taxonomy): domain Eukaryota; kingdom Metazoa; phylum Chordata; class Mammalia; order Didelphimorphia; family Didelphidae; genus Monodelphis; species Monodelphis domestica. Next base: position 370,867,167 of record NC_077230.1, on the reverse strand, counting down.
GATAAAAACGAGAAGCGCAAAGAGCAATGAACACTCACAGGACATAAGTCAATTGATATGGACATGACTCTTCAGGCAGTTTTGCTTCTTAAATGCCAAGTGCTGAAACCACCAACATGGGACCCTCCTCTCCATTGAGGATCGAAAGACTCTAATAGAGAGATAGATATGACTTTTTCCCTTTGGGATTTTATATATGAAATTCCAGTGTTCTTAGACGTCAAATTGAAAACATTTAGAGTTCTCCTGATTCCTCGTCTGATTGCTCAAGCTGCCACCTTCCTCTCTGTTCATATAGTAGCCTTCTCTGCCCTCCCCTGACCTCCATTCTTTCCCATCTAGACCATTTGATGATCCATGATTTCTCTTTAAAATTACTTTATTTTTACAGACACCTTTTGTTTTTTCATTGCGTTTCTGAATATGTCTCTCCTCTACCCAGTGAGCCACTCCTTGTAACAAAGATTCTAGAAGAGAAAAAAAGCAAGTCCACAAACTAACATCTTGACCGTGATAGTATGTACAACATTCCACATCCCTGGCCTCCCACTTTGACGATGAAGGAAAATAAGTGCCTTTTCTCCATTCTTCTTGGGGTTTTATAATTACAAATAATTCAATGTCATTCTACTTACATTGTAGTCTTATTATAGATATTAGACTGTTGGTCAGCATTTATATAGTGCTTAAGGTTTACAAACTACTACATATTTTTACCTCATTTAATTCTTTTAACAACTCCGAATTAAGTGCTAATATTATCCCCATTTTACAGATGAGGAAACCAAGGTTAACAGGTAAAGTGATTTTCATAGGGTCACACGGATAGTGTGTTTAAATCAGGATTTAAACTCAGGTCTTCCTGAGTACAAATCCAATACTCTATCCACTCAACCATTTTTTTCTATATTATTTTCCTATTTATACCTACTTCTTTCTGGGTCAGTTCATAAAATTCTTCCCAGGACTCTCTGAATTCTTCATATAGTGTAGTGTTATCACATTATGTATGTGTGTGGCAATTCATTTCTCCAACCCCCAGTCCATGGGCACCATCTTTGTTTCCAGTTCTTTGCTAAGACAAAAATTGCTGCACCAAATACTTTGATGTAAGTAGGACCTTTCTTTCTGTCTTCGATGTCCTTGGGGCATATCCCCAGTACTGGAACCTCTGACTTAAAGAAGATTTTAGTTGCTTTGTTAGTATAATTCGAAATTGTTTTCTAGAATGGTTAGATCAATTCATTGCTCTGTATTACCACGCCTATCTTCCAATATCCCTTGCAATATCTACTCCCATCTTTTGCCACCTTTACTAATTTCCTGGATGTGAGATAAAACCTCAGTTTTAATTTTCATTTCTTTTGTTATTAGTGATTTGGAGCAGTCTTTCATGTGGTTGTTAATACTTTACAATTCTTTTGAGAACTGTTGGCTCATATTCTTTGTTTACTTACCCATTGGGGAATGGCCGTCTCAACTTGATTTCATCAGTGACTTTCCTTCACTGGTACAGTTCACAACTCCTCTGACTTAGTGGATGATCTTTGAGGTTTTCTTTGGCCAAGAAAATTCCTAACCCTGTGGCTAATCTGGTGGTGAGCCAGACTGAGGGAGGTTGGCTTGGATGGCAGACTTGGAGTCCTTGGATGGCAGACAGACCAGACCTGTACTCATAGCCTTGGCAATGTGCTAGGACCTGCCAGAGGACATTATGTGCTGGCATCACTTCCTAGAACCCTTGATCACTCCATGCCCTGATGAAGCATCAGAAGAGGACTTCAGGGCACACTCTGTATCCATTTCCCTGTGGTTCTAGGACCCACAGTGACTACTTATTGTATGAAATCAAAACTCTCTAAGCAAGGAGTCAGGATTACACCCTAAGTGGTGTCTGCCTTGCCATACACCTTATTATTCCTCATCTCTCCTCACTCCTTCCCTGTGTGTCTGACTCATTCCCATCGCTGTGCCTTTGATAGCACCATCCTTACCAAGTCCAAGAGAGTCCTTACCTTGGTCCAAGAGAGTAGAACTAAGAATCTGAAAGTGGAAGGGGCTGTGAGAGAAGGTAATGAGTTTCCTACCATTTGGGATTCTTCAAGTCAAGGTTAGTTGCCCACTTATCAAGAATATTGTATTTCAGATTTGGGTTGGACTAGATGGTTCCTGAAATTCTGGGATTTCATGATGTCTGTCTCTCCTCCTTGCCTCCCACATCCTTGAAATCCCTAGCCTGGTGGCTCTGTACCCTCCTTTATAGGAGACTTCTAGGATGAGTGGAGACATGGCATTAGGAAAGAGGCCTTTGAGGAATAGGGTACAGCTGGGGGCCCTTGGCAATGAGACGTGCTTCCTTCTCTTGGACATGGTACCTACATTCTAAGGAATGGATCATCGTTTCCCATAGATAAATGGCCCCTAGAATTCCCAATAGGCACAGCCCAATATTCTAGTGTTTCCAAGTTTACTTACTAACATGCTACCTGAGTCGCTGTGCCCCCTATGACGCCAGGCAGAATTGGGATTCTTTTCTCTATTTCATGTTCCAAGACTACAGGCTCCACCCAGGCCTGTGTTTACATGGCATAAGCCAAGACCACTCAATAAGCAATAAGCAATTATTAAGGACCTACTATGTGCTAATGTACTAGGGACCCCCCAAGAAAACAGTCAAAGACAATCCCTGCCCTCAGGGTGACTAAAATCTAATGGAGGAGACACGATGCAAACAAACATATAGAAAGTAAGCTATAGCCAGTATAAATAAGAGATAATTAGCAGAGGGAAGGCATTATCCATTATTCCATTCCAACAGATGGGGCATGGGGGTGGATGGCAATGCTTCAAGTAATGGAGACAAAATTTGATAGTGGTAATCTGTAAATGGTGCCAGGGTCTTAGCTTTGAGCCTTTGGCCTCCATGACCTGAAAGTCATCGCCTCTTCTCAGTCCATGAAGACCTGTACTCAGTCCCAGGGCACCTTCACCAGGGCCCATTGAATGAAACTCCTCTGGCCCCTGATCCAGGCCCTCCCCAAGTCTCCCCACCTCCCAGGACTCAGAACTCTGCCATCACTCATCTCCCTAACAACCTTCGCCACTTCCCTCCTGCCATTGCCACCACCTTTTCCTCTATCCTTTGTCTTCACGGTCACTCACCCAGCCATTCTCCACACAGTTCTGACTACACTAGTGTAGTTCCCAGTGTTTATTCATTAAGGTGCATGGAGCCATCATGACAAGGTGGGCAGACATCTCTGAGGAGGAGCAGCCCCAGGCACCTCTTCCTCTCCTGCTCCCCAGACCTATGTCAACACCTTGGAATGCCAGCATATGTGGGAACCTGCATGTTGGTGTTTTCGTGTGGGTGCATGTTTTTGCATCTGTATATGTATGTTTTATTTGTGAATGTGACTGCTTGTGCGTGTGAATAAACACATGTCAGGAGGGATGAATGGGAATGTGTGTAGAAAGAATCGTGTGTGCTCAAATGATCATCACCCTAGAATATGGGACCTTGAAGGGGTCTTAGAACAGAGAACATCAGAGACACAGAAGGGGCTTAGAACAATGTATGTCAGAGACACAGAAGGGGCTTAGAACAGAGAATGTCAGAGACACAGAAGGGGCTTAGAACAAGGAATGTCAGAGACACAGAAGGGGCTTAGAACAGAGAATGTCAGAGACTCAGAAGGGGCTTAGAACAATGTATGTCAGAGACACAGAAGGGGCTTAGAACAAGGAATGTCAGAGACACAGAAGGGGCTTAGAACAGAGAATGTCAGAGACTCAGAAGGGGCTTAGAACAATGTATGTCAGAGACACAGAAGGGGCTTAGAACAAGGAATGTCAGAGACACAGAAGGGGCTTAGAACAGAGAATGTCAGAGACACAGAAGGGGCTTAGAACAGAGAATGTCAGAGACACAGAAGGGGCTTAGAACAGAGAATGTCAGAGACACAGAAGGGGCTTAGAACAGAGAATGTCAGAGACACAGAAGGGGCTTAGAACAGAGAATGTCAGAGACACAGAAGGGGCTTAGAACAGAGAATGTCAGAGACACAGAAGGGGCTTAGAACAGAGAATGTCAGAGACACAGAAGGGGCTTAGAACAGAGAATGTCAGAGACACAGAAGGGGCTTAGAACAGAGAATGTCAGAGACACAGAAGGGGCTTAGAACAGAGAATGTCAGAGACACAGAAGGGGCTTAGAACAAGGAATGTCAGAGACACAGAAGGGGCTTAGAACAAGGAATGTCAGAGACACAGAAGGGGCTTAGAACAAGGAATGTCAGAGACACAGAAGGGGCTTAGAACAGAGAATGTCAGAGACAGAAAGGGTTTAGAATAATGAATGTCGGAGACAGGAGGGGATTTAGAACAGAGAATGTCAGAGATAGGAAGAGTCTGGCTTTGGAAGACACTTAAGAGACCATCTAGTCCAACCACTTGGTTTTACAGATGGGACAACATCTTTTGAGTCAGTCATCTCTTTGCATTCCTGGCACTAGGAATTTAGTAGGCATATAAATGCTTCCTGGGGCAACTTGGTGGCTTAGTGGATAGAAAGTCAAGTCTGGAGTCAAGAGATCCTGGGTTCAAATCTGACCTCAGATACTTCCTAGCTGTGTGTGACCTTGGGCAAGTCACTTAACCCCAATTACCTGCCCTTACCACTCTTCTGCCTTGTGACCCATACTTAGTCTAAGTATGAGACTTATTCTAAGTCTCTAAGACAGAAGGTAAGGGTTTTTTTTTTTTTTAATAAATAAATAAGTAAATAAATGCTGAGTGATCAATTCCCCCAAGTCACACAGGAAGTAAGTGGCAGAGATGCAGTTTGAACCCATGTCTCCTAAATCAAAACCAAACATTTTTTCTACTCTATCATCATTTTATGAATGGGGAAACTGAGGCCCAGAAAAGTCACACAGAAAGTTAGTGGTCCTATTGGAAAGGAACCTTGAATTTCTTGATTCTCATTCCCAGGGTTCTACATCTAACCTTGTGTTTCTATGCACTGGAACTTGTGTGTTTCTAAAGGAATATCTGCACTGTCCTGGGGCCACCCAACGACTCCCTCTCCTCCCCTCCACTCTCCTCTTGACAAGGGAAGCTGGGAGCTGGCGCACATGGGGTGAAGGAGCCCAGCATCTCCTCTCCCAGGCCCTTATGCCTAGGGCTCTGTGTCTCTCTGGCCTGAAGCAGGGTCAGATGGGGCTGCTTCCACAGCTTCTCCAATTCTCCTCCTGGACAGGCTTGAATCTTGGAGTTCCTGACCCAGGCCTTGGCTGAGCGGGAGTTGGTGAGAGAACAGGTTCACTGTGCTGTTCAATTAACAAATGCTTCTAGCTCTTTCCTGCAATTCCCCAGCTCCAGCCCATTATCCTTCCCTTCAGCCTTCAAGCCTCTCCCTGCACTTGGCCTTCTTCCTCACTCCTTCCCCCATCCCTTCCTCCTGCCCATCACAGGCTTCTGCTCTCCCAAGAGGGCACGGCATCAAGAAGCTGGCAATTGTGGCATCAAGAGGAACTTCTGTGAACTCCAAATTCCATCTTCAAACTTTCTGACAGGGAGGGGTGCCAAGGAAAGGGTCGCCCAGGGAGGTAGGAGTGAAGCAGACCACACAGGCCTTCCCTTCCCAGAAAACCACAGAGCCTGCCTCCTCCCATGAGCCTGAACCACCAGAAATCAGGGGACAGACGCCTTCCTTCCAGCACTCAGCCCTGTGCTTGGCCTTCTGAGGCATTTCAGAAATGCATTTTCATTCAGCCAGTCAGTCACATATTCATTAACTCATTCATTTTTGTGACAGAAAAAATAGAGAACTAGAATTCAATTTAATGCACATTTATTACCTACATTTAAGATATCAGGTTGGGTACTGGGGCACCTGGGTTCTTCAGTGATGAGGCCTGGGCCTGAAGTCAGGAAACTCTGTGTCAAATACTGGCTCAGGCATTAGCTAGGTGAGCCTGGGCAGGATACAACATCTCTACCTGCCTCAGTTTTCTATACTGTCAAATGGGCATAATAATAACTATTTCCCAAGATTTTATGATTTTCTTTCCTTCCTCCCACCTTTCCTTTCCTTCCTTCCCTCCTCCTTTAATTTCTTCCTTCCCTCTCTCCCTTATTTCTTTCCCTCCCTCTCTCCCTTTTTCCCTCTTCCCTTCCTTCCTTCTTTCCTTCCTTCCATTCTTCCTTCATTCCTTTCTTCCTTCCTTTCTTCCTTCCTTCCTTTCTTCCTTCCTTCCTTCTTCCTTCCTTCCTTCCTCCTTCCTTCCTTCTCTTCTTCCTTCCTTCCTTCCTTATTTCCTTCCTTCCTTCCTTCCTTCCTTCCTTCCTTCCTTCCTTCCTTCCTTCCTTCCTTCCTTCCTTCCTTCCTTCCTTCCTTCCTTCCTTCCTTCCTTCCTTCCTCCCTTCCTCCCTCCCTCCCTCCCTCCCTTCCTTCCTTCCTCCCTCCCTCCCTTCCTCCCTGAGAAAGGTGTGATTGTCATCCCCATTTTACAAGTGAAGAACCTGGAGTAGATAAGAGTTAAGTGACTCGTCCAGGGACATATAGATAGAAAGTGTCTGAGACCTAAAGCAGACTCAATATCAGTAAAGCTGAACACTTAATAGCGGAGGGACTTTGGGGCAAATCACTCCATCTCTCTAAAAACTCTTTTCTAATCTCTAAAGTAAGGTCCCTGGCCAGGTTGGTGGTACCATAGCACACAGAGCTGGAGGGAGGGAAGACTCATCTTTGTGAGTTCAAATCTGGCCTCAGACACTTCCTAACAGTGTGACCCTGGGCAAGTCATTTAACCCTGTTTGACTCTTTCATCATCTATATAATGAGCTAGAGAAGAAAATGGGAAATCCATTTATTTTTACCAAGAAAACCACAAATGAGGTCATGAATACTCAGCCACAACTAAGCAACAGAAAGATAAGCAAATCTTTTAGGTAGCCAGGTGATGCAGTGAAAAAGTGCCTGGCCTAGAGTCTAAAAGACTCCTTCCTGGATTCAAATTCTGCCTTAGACACTGACTAGTTGGACAAGTCACTTCATCATGTTTGCCTCAGTTTCCTCCTGTGTAAAATGAGCTGGAGAGGGAAATGGCCAAACACTCCAGTATCTTAGCTGTGTGACCCTGGGCAAGTCACTTCATCATGTTTGCCTCAGTTTCCTCCTCTGTAAAATGAGCTGGAGAGGGAAATAGCCAACCTCTCTAGTATCTTTCCCAGAAAACCCCCAACAGGGTCCTGGAGAGTTGGACATGAGTGACAATGACTGAATAACTACAAAGGAAGGTCCCTGAACTACCGCCTGTCGGGACATTCCAGTAGGTTCCTGGGAACTTGAAAGCCGCCTAGAGTAGGTAGGGATCTCCTCTCGCACACTTGCAGGATCCGGGCAGAGGGAGGGGGTGGAAAGGGCTCCTGGGAAGGAACAAGCCCTGTGCTGGCCTCCAGGAGGATCTGGTACCTGCAGGCTGCTCTGGAGCCCGGCAGCCAGCCGGTCAGTACGGGTCTGCCAGCAGCTGCCCAGAGCGGAACCCAGAGACCAGGGACAGGGATGGATCTCCAGCAGAAACAAACACGTGGTTGGAGAGAGGAATGATTCTGGAGCCCCGCCTCCGCCTCGCTCGGCATCCTTCTGATGCTGGTGCCGCCGCCGAGGTGGGGTGGGGTGGGTCAGACCACCCTGCCGGCAGCCTCTCCCTGCCCCTGAGCCTGAGTACCGGCACCCTGCCCTGGTGGCCCCGAGCTGGGCGGCCCTGAGAGGTGTTGGCAGATGGTGCCGGAAGCTCTGGAGGGAAGGGGGTGGTGTAGGGAGGAGGGGGGCTGAGCCAGGTCCCATATTGGGGGGGGGGGTGGCGCGGCTCGGCTGAGGCAGCAGGGGCGGGACCCCTTCTTACCTCCCATTTCAGTTCAAAATATTCCCCAAACCCGGAAAGAGAACTGTAGTTGGAGTCATAGGATTAGAGCCCAATCTAGTCCCAACTTCTCATTTATAAATGGCTCCCAGAGAAGCAGTGACATGGCTAAGGTCTCACAGGGAGTAAGAGCAGAAGTGAGATTCTGACAAATCCATTAGTCTTCCCACTGTACCACACCCCAGTTGTGCTTACTTTGGGGCAAGTCAAGTTTGGGCCTCAGTTTCCCCATCTGTAAAAAGAGTAGGTTAGACTAGAGAACTAACTTTCATTTAGTGTTTTAAGGTATACAAAGAGTCTTGCATCCCTCATTTCATTTGATCCCTACAACAATCCCATGAGGTAAGAGCTGAAGGTATCATTGCTCCCATTTTACAGTTGAGAAAACCAAGACCCAGAAAGGAGATTGGTCCAGGTTTGCATACCTAGCTAGTATAATAGCATAGTGTGATGAAGAGAGTGCTGTTTGGGGGAGTATAAATCCTGTGTTAGAACCCCTCTGAAACTTTGGACAAGACACCTGGTGGGGAGGTGGGGAGGGGGGACCTCAGTATTGCCATCTGTAAAATGAGAGAGTTGGCCTAGATGGCTGCAAACATGACATGACTAAAAATGACTGAACAACAATCAATAATAAAGCATTTGGGGACAGCTAGGTGGCTTAGTGGATAGAGTGCCTGGGAGGTCCTGGATTTAAATCCAGCCTCAGACTCTTCCTAGCTTTGTGACCCTGGACAAGTCACTTAAGTCTAGTCCAAACAGTGTCTGCCCTCAAAGGGTTTCCATTCTAAAACAGACAAACAGTAGGGACACACTTGAGCAGATCTAGAGTATTCCAAAATTTTGTCCGGAGACACCTGACTTCTTCCCCTCCTCATGAAAATGTGACAGTAAGTCCCACCTTTGCCCTGGTCTCTCAGAGCCCAGAACAAAATGGCGCACGCGGTAGGAACTATATAAATCTTAGCTCTATCCTTTCCCCCAGCTTCTTCCCCCTCCTGAGCATGGCGAGGCTATTGTTGAAGAAGAAGGGGAAAAAGCCAAGAGGCGCCCAGGGTGCCAGGGAAAGGGAGGGGGCACCGAGGGCAGCACTGGCTCTTCTGTGAGCCAGCTAATCTAAGGTCTTTTGCATTCCAGCTGATAGCTTCATTAGAAGGGAATGACTGGGCTTGGCATAGGGCCACGTAGGAGACAAGGAGCCTATCCCTTGGGGGCCTTAAGTGCCTTTTACAGCCAAAGGGGGCTGTACTAAGCTCTGAGGAGGGACACACTCCTCTCAGCGTGCCAGCCCCAGAGGCCCCCTCCCTTCACAGTAAGGAAACCCAAACTGACCCCTCTCCAAAGGCCCCTTCTTCCCATTGGGCTAAGGGGCTGGGCTAGTCGCCTCCTCCTCCTCCTCTTCTACACACCCTACCCCTATATTAGACCTTGACTTTCTTCCACCCATAGTGTTGATCCAGGTCCCCTCTCCCCAGAGCTGGAATCCTGGACCCCTGCCCCCATAACTAGTCTCCTCCTACTCTGCTTTCTATGTGGTAGTCATGTGCTAAATGCTGGGGTTCCAAATACAAGAGATAAAAACTTACAATCCAATGGAGGAAGGCAGCTCTGGCTGTCCCCCATGCCTGGAATGCTCTCCCTCTTCCACTAAGACCAAGGTTCTCCCTCCTCCTAGCTGACCTTTAAGCCCCAACTAAAATCTCAACTCCTCCAGGAAGCCTTCCCTAACCCCTCTTAATTCCAGAGCCTTCCTTCTTTTAATTATTTCCTACTTATCCGCCATATAACTGGGTCTGTAAATATCTGGTTGAGTGTTGTTTCCCCATTAGACAGTAAGCTCCTGGAGGGCAAGAACTGTCCTTTGTCTCTTTCTGCATCCCCGGCACTTAGCCCAGGACAGTAGTTGGCACTTCAGAAATGGTCATTGATTGTTTGAACACACAAAAGGAAGGGGGCAGGGGAAGGGTACCACAGCTGGGACACGGTGTTGACTTCTGGAAAATCAGCCACCGAGTCAAGAGGGAATAAAGCACTGGGCTCCTCCTTACCATGGAGCTCCCCGGAGGAACTCAATTCATGGAGATTCCAAATGATGTTGACTGTCTGGAAAATATGTTTTAGTACATGAGAAGCGCACGAGATTGGAAGTCAGAGGACTCGAATTCAAACATAGCCTTGGCATGGGGACCAATTACTTCCCAATGGTCTTTTGTCTCTTCAAGCCTCCCCTAACTCCTTAATTGGGCAGGGGATGTTTTGAACCCAAGTGTAGGACTTTGTAATTATTCCTAGAAATTCCATCATTTTTGAGGAAGGTAACAGACAGGCTGGGGGGCAGCTGGGTGACTCAGTGGGTAGAGAACCAGACCTGGAGTTGGAAGTCCTGGGTTCATGATGGACCATCTGAGCAGCTGACAATAATGAACCAAAAGCTGGGTACGGGACAACTGGGAGGTCAAAGACAGAAAGAGCCCACATGGCACAAAATATTCATAGCTGCCCTTTTTGTGGCAGCAAAAACCAGAAGCAAAGGGAGTGCCCATATGGCATTGGAATACAATGGAATACGATGAGTTTTAGTGCCCAGCAACAAACAACAGCACTGAGGAATTCAGATAAAACTGGGAAGACTTGTATGAACTGACGCAGAATAAGGGATGGAGACCCAGAGAACAAGAGACACGAGATCGACAACGATGCCAAGTGAAGTTCCATGAGATGACTGATCTTGGCCCTAGAGCTGAGGAAGGGCGTCCTTCCTTTTCCTAAGGAGCTAGGAAACAATGGTGGAGAAAAGTTGCCTAGGATGCAAGGCGAAGTCACCTGTTTTGTTTAATTGGTTTTAGTCATTACAAATTAAAGAGGGGCTCCATTGGTGGGGACTAAGGGTGGGCCAGAAATATTCTGAAATGTAGAATGTAAAAACCAAAGGCACCAATAACACTTATTTTTAAAAAACCACCAACACCTTCCAGGACTTTCTTTACTACTTGTCCAGATTGAAATGATCTTTTGCTGTATTCCCACTGAACTTGGCCTGCAGCTCTCTGTATATTCTTTATTTTTTAAAACCCTTGCCTTCCATCTTAGAATCAATACTAGACAAATGAGGTTAAGTGACTTGCCCAGGGTCACAAAGCTAGGAAGTGTCTGAGGCCACATTTGAACCCAGGACCTCCCATCTCTTTTGTATTTATATTTTTAATATTCTTTTTATATTTATATTTATTTATTATTTTATATTTTATAGAAGACTATTTTATATTCTTCATCTTATTCCTCCTTAACCAGATATTTAAGGCTTTCCACCACCTGACTCCATCCCAGATTTTCATCCATATTTCCAACCACTGACTTGCACATGCCTTCTGCTCCTGGCAGGATGATTTTGTATGGAGGTGATCTATTGTTGGCTCTGGTCAGATCCCATTTGGGAAGGGGGTGCATTTGGTCTAGAGCTCCAAATGGTAGAAAGAACCCTAGTAAGTTGGACAGCATCCCAAGGAAGGTATCTAGAATGTTGATAGCTCTCCAGATCATTCCCTAGGAAAGTCAGCTAAAATGTCTTAGAGAAGGGGGCAGCTGGGTGGCTCAATGAATTTGAGAGTCAGGCCCACAGATGGGAAATCCTGGGTTCAAATCTGGCCTTGGTCACTTCCCAGCTGTGTGACCCTGGGCAAGTCACTTGACCCCCACTGCCTAGTTATTACTACTCTTCTGCCTTGGGACCAATATACAGTATTGATTCTAAGATGGAAGGTCAAGTTTTAAAAATAAAAATAAAACAATAAAATAAAATGACTCAGAGAAGATTTAGGTAAAACTGATGGAGAGAGGCAGGAAAGAGACTGAAGTGGGCATAGAATGGCTACCATCAAGTAAGAGGGATAATAGTTAGCATTGATAGAGTGCTGTGATTATCCCCCCCCTTTTTTTTTACATTTTACACACAAGGAAACTGTGGCAAACAGAGGTTAAGTAATAATAATCGTTAATATTTCTAGAGTACCTTCTACATGCCAGATATTGTTCTAAGTATTTTTTTAACCCTTAACTTCCATTTTAGACTCAATACTGTGCAGTGGCTCCAAGGCAGAAGAGCAGTAAGGTCTAGGCAATGGAGGTTAAGTGACTTGCCCAGAGTCACATAGCTGGGAAGCATCTGAGGACAGATTTGAACCTAGGACCTCCTGTCTCTAGGCCTGGCTCTCAATCCACTGAGTCACCCAGTTGCCCTGCTAAGTACCTTTTAATTATTATCTCATCTGATCCTCACAGCAACCCTGGGATGATGAGAAAACAGGGGCAGAGGTTAAGTGACTCGCCCAGGGCCACATAGCTAGGAAGTGTCTGAGACCAGATTTGAACTGAACTGAACTCCAGGCTCAGCTTTCTCTCCACCATGCCTCCTGCCTCCATATTTGATAGGTTGTCACAGGGAAGAGAGATTGGGCTTCTTCTTGGGTGCAGACGGTGGAAGGAGGACCAATGAGATGGAAGATAAGGGGGGAAAGTTCCAAACAGTGCGAGTGGGAGGCTCTGAGTTCATCACCATTAGAGGGTTGGACATGGCCTGGGAAAGAATCATCGCAGGACAGAGACTTATTGCAGAACCATTTTAGTCTGAAAGTCATCATAGTAAAATGGATTTTTCGATATTGTTATTTCCAGGATTGTTTTCTCTACTATTTTCTGTTATTATGAAGGAAATAATAATAATGTTATTAATGATAAACTAATTTCTAATAATAATGAATAACAATATTAGATCTCTTTCTAAGGGGCTTTAAATCTTACAAAGTATTTTCTTCCCAGCAACTCTGGGAATTATTATCCTCCTCTCATAGATGTGGAAACTCAGCCTCTGCCCACTGCCGCAAAGCGAGCCTCAGAATCCAGATTCAAACCCAGGTCTTCTGACTGCTCTGTTGTCTAGTCACGTGCTTACTCGAGCCTGGACTAGACCCCCCAGGCAAGGAGGATGGTCAGGCCAGGTGCCTGCTGAGGCCCCGTCCAGCTCTGAGGTCCTGGGATGGTGCTGGAGATGCCAGCTCCAGGTCACACCCCACCAGCCTGTTCCAGACCCCAAAGCCCCCAGATCGAGCGGGATTGAGAAGGGCTTAACGAATGACAACCCAGACTCTATAGAGAAGAGAAGGCCCAGATCTGGAGTTGGGATACAGGAACTAGATCTGAGATGGGATGCTAGGCTTATCCTACCAGCTGGTGAGTGTCACAGGCCTGGCAGTGCCCGCGAAACGCCCACCCATGTGAGCAGCTGGTTTCCGGTACTGCCGAGTCTGTGCCCACAGGCTGGCAGGAGCCAGTGTGCCCCGGGATGACCCCAAGCATGGGCCTGCCAGGAAGAAACAGCCTCCTGCTGGATAGCAAAATGTTCCCACGCAAGCTAGGTCCCAGCTACTAGCAAGAGGATGGGAAGGATGCCCACCAGCCCTCAGGGAGATGCTGGCTTTTTCCACCCCTCTGGGGAGAAGACTCGATAGTTCTTTGGTCCTCAGACTCTGTTGGGAATGTCCAGAGAGAGCAGAGGCCAAAGCCACCCCAAGGACCCCAGGGCAATTGTGGGCGTAGCTGAAACCAGAAGCAAAGGGGCAAGAACTGAGCCTGTGTATCTGGTCTCTGGGCAGTCCTGAAGGGTTTCCTCTCCACACCTCCTCTCCAAAGGGCACAACAGGGCACAGACTTGGTCTCTAGGGGACTAGGTGGGGTGAGAGGTTAGTGAGGCAACTCATCCAGGCTCCCAGACTTCTTGTCCATATGCCCAGTGACTCTTTGAATGTGTGACACCCATACACATCCGTACACACACACATAAACATAGGTGCACATGTGCTACCAGCTACACCATGGACTCGGGAACATCTTATGGTACACTCTGACCCACAGAGTCTCTTTCTCTAGCAAGTGGTTCTCAAATCATGTTTCACATATTATGTTCTGTGTTGTAAGTAGGAATAATAGCATCAACTCCCCAGGTTGTTGTGAAGATGAAATTGTAAAGCACTTAGCATAGTGCCTGGCACATAGGAAGTGCTTAATAAATTTTTCTTCCTTCCTTCCTTCCTCCATTCTTTCCTTCCTTCCTTCCTTCCTTTCTTCCTTCCTTCCTTCCTCTCTACCTTCTTCCCTCCATTCCTTTGTTCCTTCCTCCATTCTTTCCTTCCTTCCTTTGTTCTTTCCTTCCTCCTTCCCTCCCTCCTTCTTTCCTCCCTCCCTCCTTCTCTTCATTCTTTCCTCCCTCCATCTCCACCTTCCTCCCTCCTTTCCTTTGTTCTTTCCATCCTTCCTTCCTCCCTCTCTACATTCATCCCTCCCTTCCTTTGTTCTTTCCTTCCTTCCTTCTTTCTTCCTCCCTCCCTCCCTCTCTACCTTCCTTCCTTCCTTCCTTCCTTCCTTCCTTCCTTCCTTCAATCTTAGAATCAATACTGTGTATTGGTTCGAAGGCAAAAGAACTGTAAGGGCTAGGCAATGGGGGTTAAGTGACTTGCCCAAGATCACACAGCTACTGTCTGAGGCCAGATTTGAACTTCAGGTGAGGCACCTCACTGCCTTAGCACCTAACAAATTCTTAAATAAATTCTCTCTCTCTCTCTCTCTCTCTCTCTCTCTCTCTCTCTCTCTCTCTCTCTCTCTCTCTCTCTCTCTCTCTCTCTCCCTCTCTCTCTCTCCCTCCCTCCCTTTCTCTCTCTGTCTCTCTGTTTCTGTCTCTCTGTCTCTCTCTCTCCCTCCCTCCCTCCCTCTTGCCATCCACTTAAGCTATTATGCTAAAAGTATCCCTTATTGCATTTACAGTTGGCCTCCTAGAAAGGATAGAGCCCAGACTCTACCTCTATTTTCTCACTCCTTACTCTCTTCTCAACACCTTTTGATCTCTTGTGATCTCACCCCTGGAATGAAACTGTTTCCAGATGATCTCTTACCTGCTCAATCCAATGGCCTTTCCTCAGTCCTTGTTCCACTTGAACAATGTTCAACACTTTCTATCTTAGAATCAATACTATGTATTGGTCCCAAGGCAGAAGAGCAGAAAGGGCTAGGCAATGGGGAGTAAGTGACTTGCCCAGGGTCACACAGCTAGAAGTGTCTGAAACCAAATTTGAATCTAGGACCTTCTGTCTCTAGGCCTGGCTCTCAATCCACTGAGCCACCCAGCTGCCCCTGCAATGCTGAGCATTTAATGCTGTCAACTCCTTCCTTCTCCTGGATGCTGCATTTTCTTGACTTGGCTCACACCATCATCTGCACTGCCTCCTGGCTCTTCTGCCAGTCTCTTTTGTTAGATCAAAATGTCCCTTCATCAGCTCCCAGGGACTTCTTGTCATGTCTATGCAGACATCTCCCCAAAGGTATATACTCAATCCTCGCCTGTCTCCTGAGTTCATCTCATAGCACCAACTATTTTTTCAAAAATGTTGTTCATCATTTGTTTAGCACTCACTATGCACTGCACTAAACGCTTTACAATTATCTCATTTGATCCATGGGACAACCTTGGATGCAGGTTCTGCTTTTATCCCCATTTTACAGATGAGGAAACTGAGGTGGGCAGTGGTAAAATGACTTACCCAGGGTCCCACAGCTAGTAAGTATCAAAGGCTAGATTTGAACTTGTCTTCCTGACCCTCAGCTGCTGGACATTTCTATCTAGTACCTCAAACTCACCATTATCCAAAATAAGACTCCTTATAAATTTTCCCCAAACCAATCCCTCTTCCAGATTTCTCCCTTTTTCTGCAGGGTACCACCATCTTTCTAGGTACCCAAGTTGACACCTTTAGAGTCATCCTTCATCCTTCATGAGACCTTTCCTGATGCCTTCAGTTGTTTGTTTTTAACCCTCACCTTCCATCTTCCAAAGCAGAAGAGCAGTGAGGCATTTCTGGGAAAGGGGAAGGAAGGGAGGGAGACAATTTGGATCATATAACTTCAGAAAACATATGTGGGAAGTTCTTATTACCTGTAATTATTAAAATGAAATCTCTTTTTAAAAAGAAGAGCAGTGAGGGCTAGACAATAGAGGTTAAGTGACTTGTCCAGGGTCACATAGCTAGGAAGTGTCCAAACTAGATTTGAACCCAGGATCTCCCATCTCTGAGCCACCCAGCTGCCCCTTGTCCTCAATTTTTCATACTCCTCTCATTAACTTGTATTTCTGTCCCTCCCCTCAATAGAACATAAGCTCCTAGAGGGCAGGGACTGTCTCCCTTTTGTGTTTCTATTTCCAGTGCCTAGCCCAGTGCCAGACCCATTACAGACTGAATGATCTATGGATTGATTGATATTTCCATCTGTCATCTACCTCACCCCAGACTCCCCATAACCAATCAGTTTCCAAGTCTTGTCAGTTCCCCGTCCACAATATCTCTCATGTTTGTCCCCTTCTCCCTACTTCAACCCTGGTTCAGGCCTTCGATGCTTCTTGCCTGCACTTGTATAATTAGGGAACCCCCTATTTGGCCTCCCTGCTTCCAGCCCCTCCTGTCTCTGATCCAGCCTCTAAGTGGTGGCCATTAGTTTGGGATGAAAAGGCGGGCCCCAGGCTTTGCTTAGGTGAGACTTTGCTCTTACAGTGTGGCCAAGATGGAAGTGGGTTTTGCATGACAAAAAATAAAATTTAATTAAAAAATAAATAAAAAATAAAAAAGAACTATAGACCAATCTCCTTAATGAACATAGATGCAAAAATCTTAAACAGGATACTAGCAAAAAGACTCCAGCAAGTGATCACGAGGGTTATTCACTATGACCAGGTAGGATTCATACCAGGGATGCAGGGCTGGTTCAATATTAGGAAAACCATCCACATAATTGACCACATCAACAAGCAAACCGACAAAAATCACATAATTATCTCAATAGGTGCAGAAAAAGCCTTTGACAAAATACAACACCCATTCCTATTAAAAACACTAGAAAGCATAGGAATAGAAGGGTCATTCCTAAAAATAATAAACAGTATATATCTAAAACCAACAGCTAATATCATCTGCAATGGGGATAAACTAGATGCATTCCCAATAAGATCAGGAGTGAAACAAGGATGCCCATTATCACCTCTATTATTTGACATTGTACTAGAAACACTAGCAGTAGCAATTAGAGAAGAAAAAGAAATTGAAGGTATTAAAATTGGCAATGAAGAGACCAAGCTGTCACTCTTTGCGGATGATATGATGGTCTACTTAAAGAACCCCAGAGAATAAACCAAAAAGCTAGTGGAAATAATCAACAACTTTAGCAAAGTTTCAGGATACAAAATAAACCCGCATAAGTCATCAGCATTTCTATATATCTCCAACAAAACCCAGCAGCAAGAGTAGAAAGAGAAACTCCATTTTAAATTACTCTAGACAAGATAAAATACTTGGGAATCTACTTGCCAAGACAAACACAGGAACTATATGAACACAACTACAAAACACTCTCCACACAATTAAAACTAGATCTAAACAATTGAAAAAACATTAACTGCTCATGGGTAGGACAAGCTAACATAATAAAAATGACCATCCTACCCAAACTTATTTACTTATTTAATGCCATACCCATTGAACTACCAAAAAACTTCATTACAAAATTAGAAAAAAAAAAAACATAACGGGGGGCAGCTGGGTAGCTCAGTGGATGGAGAGCCAGGCCTAGAGACGGGAGGTCCTAGGTTCAAATCCAGCCTCAGCCACTTCCTAGCTGTGTGACCCTGGGCAAGTCACTTGACCCCCATTGCCTACCCTTACCACTCTTCTGCCTTGGAGCCAATACACAGTATTGACTCCAAGACGGAAGGTAAGGGTTTAAAAAAAAACACAACATAACGAAGATCATTTGGAATAACAAAAGGTCAAGGATATCCAGGGAAATCATGAAAAAAATTCAAAGGAAGGTGGCCTTGCAATCCCAGATCTCAAACTATACTATAAAGCAGTGGTCATCAAAACAGTATGGTACTGGCTAAAAGACAGAAAGGAGGATCAGTGGAATAGACTTGGGGTAAGTGACCTCAGCAAGACAGTGTATGACAAGCCCAAAGACCCCAGCTTTTGGGACAAAAACTCACTGTTTGACAAAAACTGCTGGGAAAATTGAAAGACAGTATGGGACAGATTGGGTTTGGATCAACATCTCACACCCTACACCAAGATAAACTCAGAATGGGTGAATGACTTGAATGTAAAGAAGGAAACTACAAGTAAATTAGGTGAACACAGAATAGTATACTTGTCAGACCTTTGGGAAAGGAAAGACTTTAAAACCAATCATGAGTTAGAAAAAAATCACAAAATGTAAAATCAATAATTTTGATTACATCAAATTAAAAAGTTTTTGTACAAACAAAACCAATACAACCAAAATTAGAAGGGAAGCAACAAATTGGGAAACAATCTTCATAATAAAAACCTCTGACAAAGGTCTAATGACTCAAATTTATAAAGAGCTAAACCAGTTCTACAAAAAATCAAGCCATTCTCCAAATGATAAATGGTCAAGGGACATGGATAGGCAATTTTCAGTTAAAGAAATCAAAACCATTAATAAGTACATGAAAAAGTGTTCTAAATCTCTTATAATCAGAGAGATGCAAATCAAAACAACTCTGAGGTATCATCTCACACCTAGCTTATTGGCTAACATGACAGCAATGGAAAGTAATGAATGCTGGAGGTGATGTGTCAAATTCGGGACATTAATGCATTGCTGGTGGAGTTGTGAATTGATCCAACTATTCTGGAGGGCAATTTGGAACTATGCCCAAAGGGCAATAAAAGACTGCCCTTTGATCCAGCCATTGCACTGCTGGATTTGTACCCCAAAGAGATAATAAGGAAAAGGACCTGTACAAGAATATTCATAGCTGCGCTCTTTGTGGTGGCAAAAAATTGGAAAATGAGGGGATGCCCTTCAATTGGGGAATGGCTGAACAAATTGTGGTATATATTGGTGATAGAATACTATTGTGCTCAAAGGAATAATGAACTGGAGGGATTCCATGTGAACTTGAATGACCTCCAGGAATTGATGCAGAGTGAGAGGAGCAGAACCAGGAGAACATTGTATACAGAGACTGATACACTGTGGCACAATTGAATGTAATGAACTTCTCCATTAGTGGCAATGCAGTGATCCTGAACAACCTGGAGGGATCTATGAGAAAGACCACTATCCACATTCAAAGGGAAAACTGTGGGAGTAGAAACACCGAAGAAAAACAACTGCTTGATTACATGGGTCGAAGGGATATGGCTGGGGATATAGACTCTAAATGAACATCCTAGTGCAAACACCACCAACATGGAAATAGGTTTTGATCAAGGAAAAAGTAATACCCAGTGAAATTGCATGTCAACTACAGGAAGGGTAGGGGTAGGGGAGGGAGGGAAATAATATGATTCTTGTAACCAAGGAATAATGTTATAAATTGACTAAATAAATTAATTTAAATTTTAAAAAAGAAAAAAATTTACTAAAAGGAAAAAAGGCCCCTATTAGGGCAAATGAATAGAGAGCCAGGCCTGGAGATAGGGGTCCTGGGTTCAAATATGTACTTCCTAATTGTGTGACCATAGGCAAGTCACTTAACTCCAGTTGCCCAGTCCTTACGACTCTTTATATTGGAACCGATTCTTATTTCTAAGATAGAAAGCAAGAGTTTAAAAAAAGGCCCCCATAATACCTTGGTCAGAGAGGTGGTACAGAGGCAGGAAGACTCTTCTTTGTAAGTTCAAATCTGACCTCAGACACTTCCTAGCTATGTGGCCCTGGACAAGCCATTTCACCCTGTTGGTCTCAGTTTCCTCCTCTGCAAAATGAGTCCGAGAAGGAAATGGCAAACCACTCCAGCATCTGCCAAGAAAACCCTACATGGGGTCATGAAGAGTAGGATATGACTAAAAACAACTCAACACCAAATGTCCATAATTATCCTGTAGTTCTGTTTAACCCTATTCCTAACTCTCTTTTTCAGTTAAACAGGTCGGCTCAATTGTTCCATATCCGGGAATTCTTCCCCATCTCCCTCCATGGTTTTGCCCAGGTCTATGGTGGCACATTCTCTTTCCCTCTCCCATTTGGGAGATCCCACCTCCTGCAGAAGACCCTGGCCAATGCCCCCAATTACTAGTGACTTTCCCCTCTAGAAATGACATCAGGAAACTTGGATTAGGTTTTGTATTTACTTATCCCTTTCGCTTCCCTTCAGGAAAATGTAGGCTCTTTCAAAGCCTGGGAGGGTTTCGCCCTTTTGATTCCCAGCATTCAACAGAAAGTCTTGCCCATAAACTATTGGACATATTGAACTGAATTGAAATCCAAGCCCTATGGGTGGGGGGAAGAGGGGACCTGGGGCTAAGTGGTAGCCTTCAGGTCAAGGCAAGAATCTCAGTCTCTGTGGGACCTCCCACCGATGTGGAAGGAGTTTAATGAGTGATTCTCTGCCCAGCTTTTTCTAAGGTATCTCTAAGGATCTATCTCCTCCCAGCAGTCCTTCTCTAGGGGGGAGAACCCTATTGGCATGATTCTTCTAGAGACATGGGGTATCTAGGGGACCCTGTACCCCCACACTGCTATCAACCCATTTTCTTTTTTTTTTCTTTCCTTTAAAAAAATCCTTACCTTCTATCTTAGAGTTGATACAAGTATAGGTTCTGGGGCAGAAGAGTGGTGATGGCTACATAATGGGGGTTAAGTGACTTGCCCAGGGTCACTCAACTAGGAAGTGTCTGAGGATAAATTTGAATCCAAGTCCTCCTGACTCTGCCTATTTGTGGCAAATAAAGGTCGAGGGATCAGAATGGACCACTAGCTGACCCTGATTTCCCAATTCCTATTGATCTTGAGCAAGTCACTCAACAGTATCTCTAGGTCTCAGTTTCCTCCACTGTAAAATGAAGGAGTTAGACTGGCCAGCCTCCAAGGTCCCATATAGCTCCAGCTCTATGGTCTCAAGCCCCATCCAGGGAGTGTCTGCTTCTGGGCACTGCTGGATCATCCTGAGCTTATTCAGCCCCTCCTCATTCACACCTCTAGTCTATTTTTCAAACCTTCTCCCACTCATTCAGTGCTGGTGGCTCTGGGCCAGGAAAGCAGTTGGAGCAGAACTAATATTGCAAAGCCCTGAGCTACCTAGATATCCATCAGTAAGTCAGTCAATCAATCAATCGACAAGCATTTATTAAGCACCTGTTATGTGCCAGGCACTGGGGAAACAGATCCCAAGCATGAAGCAATCCCTACTCCTAAGGACATCTCATTCAAACAATCATAACTGG
The DNA here is from genome assembly GCF_027887165.1 of Monodelphis domestica. NCBI lineage: Eukaryota > Metazoa > Chordata > Mammalia > Didelphimorphia > Didelphidae > Monodelphis > Monodelphis domestica. The sequence continues at coordinate 370,845,956 of NC_077230.1, read as the reverse complement.
ACCTTCACTCTTTCTCTAAGGATCAGGCCCCCTCCCCATCCTAAATCTTCCAATTCTCAGGCTGCCTCAAATATTGAGGACACAGCAGGGAGGGGGAAGAGCAAAGAGTGGGAAAGAAGAAAGGAGATGGGGACGTTGGGGCAAATTATTTAACTTCCCTGAACCTCAGTTTCCTCTTCTGTAAAATAAAGGGGGTTGGATGGGATGGCCCCCGAGGTCCTTCTGATTCTATGGCTCCTTCTCTCCAAGTTCAGTTGTTTTTCAGTCCTGTCCAATTCTTTGTGATCCCATTTGGGGTTTTCTTGGCAGAAATACTAGAGTGGTTTGCAATTTCCTTCTCTAACTTATTTTACAGATGGGGAAACTGAGCAAACAGAGTTAAGAGACAGGCCCAGGGTCACCCAGTTAGAAAGTATCCAAGATCAGATTTGAACCCAGGACCTCCCATTTCTAGGCCTGGCTCTCAATCCACTGAGTCACCCAGCTGCCTCCAGTACTTACTTTTGAATAATTGTCCTTTGAGAGAGGATACCAAATACTTTAGAGCAATGACACAATGACAGTCTCAATCAAGAAGGGCCCTATCAGGGAATCTGGGTGACACAGTGGATTGAGAGTCAGGCCTAGAGATGGGAGCTCCTGGGTTCAAATCTGGCCCCAGACACTTACTAGCTATGTGACCTTGGGTAAGTCACTTCACCCCCATTGTCTAGCCCTTACCACTCTTCTGTCTTGGAATCTACACACAGTATTGATTCTAAGATGGAATATAAGGGTTTAAAAATAAATATAATTGGGATAGATTTCATCAAGTAAGTGAAAATATAATAAAGTATAATGTTATCAAGCTATAATTGTCCAAATCAATCACCTAAGTATTGTCCAAGCACAAAATTATACAAGTTGGGGTTCTGCCAATCAGTTACCAAATCTAAATACTATCCCTTCCAACTCTATAACATCTCTCCCATCGGTCTGGTCCTGTTTTGTCTCTTCCCACCACTCGATTACCTTCCCTTCCCCATTCCCCCATGGGGGGGTGGGCATTGAAACCCTCTGAATAGTTTTGCCCTCTTCTGGTCTGTGCCCTCTCCCAAACATCCAACATAATGCTTCAGGTGATGCCGCTCCTCTGCTCAAGACCCTTCTGTGGCTCCCAATTGCTTCCCAAGTCTTTGCCTGTTGTTTAAGGCCCTTCAAATATGGCACCCCCTCCAAGATAATCCCATAATACTTCACTCTTAAATGTACTTGATGATGGATGATCCTTTGTTCTGAAACAGAACCTGGACTCTCTCTCACCTCTAAGAGTAGCCTTGCTCAGGCTGTTCCCTGTACCTGAACACCCTCCTCTCTTTAACCTGTTGAATTCCTACCCATTCTTTTTTATTTAACTTTTATCTTCTGTCTTAGAATCAATACTAAGTGTCAGTTCTAAGGCAGAAGAACAATGATGGCCAGGAAATTAGGATTAAATGACTTGCTCAGGATCATATAGCTAGGAAATATCTATGGTCAGATTTGAATCCAGGTCCTTCCAATGCCAGGTCTGGTGCTTTATACACTGTGCTCCCTAGCTCCCCTGATTCCCACCCATTCTTAACTGAAATGACCCCACTGCCTCCTCCAGGAAGCCTTCCCTTATTCCCCAAGATGGTGGTGACCTTGTACCTTGGGTTTCACACAGAACTTCTCCAATGGACAATACTCGCCCTGTAATACCTGTATTTTTTGTCAGCTCATCCCTCTACCCGAATGTGAGCCCTTGATCGTCTGATCACAGCTCACAGCTTTAGAAGCAGAAGGGATATTGGGGTCTAGCTCCTCATTTACACCCCCCCCCAAGCCCCTTCTCTTCTGTCTTAGAATCAGTTCTAATTATCCATTCCTAGGCAGAAGAGTGGTGAGGGCTAAGCATTTAGGGTAAAGTGACTTGCCCAGGGTGACACAGCTAGTAAGAGTGTGAGGTCAAATTTGAACCCAGGACCTCCTATCTCCAAGCCTGATTCTCTATCCACTGAGCCACCCAACTATTCCACACTCCCCTCGTTTTCCAGGTTTCCCCCCTTTATTATTCATAGCTAAGGGAATTGAGATGAGAAGTTAATGGACTTAGCCAAGGTGGCACAGCTAATTCCTATGCTAGGTGAGATTTGAACCCATCTCCCTGACCCTAGGCACCACACCGCAGATAGAGGTTTGCTGAACTGAACGGAACTAAATTGCTGCCTTTGCTTTTTTTTAGGTGGGTGCCGAATGCCTCCTGGACCTCCTTTGCGCCACTCGGGGTCCTCCCCCACAACTTGGGGTTGGCTTTCCCCGGGGACACCGGGTCCAGCTGCCTGGCCTCTCGTTGAGGCACCAGGTGTGGTTCCCAGCAATGACCACGAGAGGGAGCTCCGGCAATGCTCAGCATGGCGCTGCTGCCCATCTCCTGGGAGGTTCCATCGCCTTTAGAGCCACAGAAAGACCAATCCAGTCCACAGATCTAGCGCCAGAAGGGCCCCCAACTCCCTCATTGGACAGCCGAGGCCATTGAGGCCCAGAGAGGGGACAGGACTTTCTGCCGCTCACATAGGGAGTAAGAAGGAACAGAGCCCCGACTCCTGGGTGGCCACAGGGTACATGCAGTGGGAAGAACTCTGCTTCTGGCGTCGGGACTTGGAGTCAAGTCTTAATTTTGCTGCCATTTTGTGACCTTGGGCAAGTCCTTTCAGCTTCCTGAGCCTCTGTTTCCTTACCTGTACAATGGGGGCAGAGGGGGCCTGGTAGACTACTTGGCCTTTGAAGTCCCTTCTGAGCCCCTCTCCAGGAACAGACACGGGAAGCTGAGGTCCAGAGGGGCTGATTTGCCCATGATCACAGGCATAGCAAGTGGTAGAGTTGTAATCTGGACTGAGCTCTCAGAGACTGGGGTGGGGGTGGGGGGGGGGTAGAAACTCACTTTACACCTGGGGAAAAGGAAACCAGGAGAGGAGAAGTGAGCCACTCCAGGACTTCAGGCTAGGCTTCTGATTTCTAGGGCGTTCTTTTTCCTGCCAGTTCCAGTTCTAGCTCTATGTCCTCACTCTTCTCCCCAGTACCCTTGGCTTTCTTCTCCATCCTCCCTTAAAGACACAAGATTCTCTCTCTTTTTATAAACCCTGACCTTCCATCTTAGAAGCAATACTGTGTATTTGTTCCAAGGCAGAAGAGTGGTAAGGGCTAGGCAATGGGGGTTAAGTGACTTGCCCAGGGTCACACAGCTGGGAAGTGTCTGAGGTCAGATTTGAATTCAAGAAGATGAGTCTTCCTGACTTTTTTTTTCCTTTTTAACCCCTTACCCTATATCTTAAAATCAATATTATATATTGGTTCCAAGGCAGAAGGGCGATAAGGGCTAGGCAATGGGGGTCAAGTGACTTGCCCAGGGTCACCCAGCTAGGAAGTGTCTGAGGCCAGATTAGAACCCAGGACTTCCCATCTCTAGGTCTAACTCTCAAATCACTGAGCCACCCAGCTGCCCCTCTTACATATCTTTCAAGACCTGTCTCAAAGGCTGCCTCTTCCATTCCAGTACTCAGCCCTTCGTGCCCCCAAGTCATGCCCCAATGTCAACTTGCCATTTTGCTGCCTTCCTGGACCCAGCTCCCATCTCTGAAGGCAGACAGCTCCCCCACCTCGCCTCCATTCTAAAGCAAGGCTGCTGATGCAGCATCCTGCTGGGAGGTGATGGCCGTGGGGCGCAGGGCATGAAGAGGCCTCCCAACTTGTTAGCACCCTCACCAGGCACTAGTTAGCACAGGTAACCAAGGCTTGGCTTGGGCAGGCAGGCTAGAAAAAAGGGACTTGGCCAAGTCTCCCTGCCTGGCACCAAAGCTCAGTGTAAGCTGCCCACAGGGTTGCATCAGGATTGAGGAGAGGCCCAGGGCATTCGATTCCCTGTTGCTTGGGTAGGCAAGCTGGGATCCATGCCAGTTGGCTGGCATAGACCCTCCCCTGCTTCCTCCAGGTCATCATCGGACACTAAAGCAAAACAAGCTGTCCCAGCCCAGGTCAGATGAGGGCCTGGAGGCCAGAGAGCTTGGAGTCCATATCCCAGAACCCATAGCCCACCGCCGTACCCAAAAAGTCCAGGGGCCCCAGGAAGCAGAAAGTCCATGGAACTGGGCACCCAGAACTCAGGGACTCGAGGCCAGCCTAAAACCCAGCAGAGCCCACAACCCAGGCCATCTTGGGAGCTCAGAGACTGCAGAGCCCAGGGTTTGATGAACTAAGATCCAGAGGCCAGAGCCCATGCCAGTGTCAAAGAAAGCAAAGACAGGAGGGCTAAAGCCTAGAGTTCAGTTCAGACCTCAGGATCCAGTTCAGAACTCCAAAGAACCTGGGAAATCCAGAGCTTCTTTATGCCCCAAAGCCAGCAGAGAGCTCTGAAAATCTAGGGGAGGTGATGTGCTATAGCAAAGAGAGTGCCAGGCTTGGAGAAAGAGGGACCTGGGTTCAGATCCTGTCTCCACAATAGCTGGGTGACTACAGGGATGTATCTTAATTTGTTTGGGCCTCAATTTTCTAATGAACCTAGAAATCTCTAAAGACCTTGCTAGCTCCAAGTCTGTCATCCTATAAGTAAGGACTCTACGAGCAGGCTAGGTGACTCTGGGCAAATTCCTCCCCATCTCTCGGTCTCATTGGAACAGACTAAACTAAATGCTCTCTGAAGTCTTAGCCCTGAGGTTATGGGCTTTGGGATCCTGGTTTGTATGGCATAAAGAAGAAGAAGAAGGGAAAGAAGAAAGGGAAGAGGCTGGAGCCAGGCACCAAGACAACATGTAAATACAGAGGCACAGACAAAAAAGATGCAAGAGGATTTGGAGGGGAGAGGTACCACCAAGGCAGAGAGGCTGTCTGTGGAAGATGGTGCTTTGGAAGATGGTCTCTGAGGCCCCCCTCCAGCTCTACATAGTTTGGCTTGGCCAAGGTCATATAGCCAGGGAGTGAGAGGTTTGCTGGATCACTTGGGGTTTTGGTTGCCTGCAGGGGGTCTGGGAATGGAGAGGCTCCTCATGGGGTCTGGGAATGGAGAGAGTCCTTGTGGGGCAGCCTCAGGCAGAAATGACTGTCCCTACCTCTACTCCCTTCCAGAAGTCCACCCCAACTCCCTCCTGCCACAAGGCTGCCCAGTGTCTGGCAGCTCCAGGGGCTTGGCAGCTAGGGTGGGTGGGAGGTGGTTCCAGGGTGTTTTTGTGGTTGAATTTGTGCTGAGTTGGACTGAACTGACTATAGGAGGATATTAATCATCACAAGAGTACCCACTTCCAAAATGCTTTTAGGTTTGCTAAGCACTTTCTGCCTTGACCCTGTCCCGATTCTCTACCCTAGGGAGGCTTCCCTTGGGTGACAACCTCTGCCCTGGCTCTCACTCTCCTTTCCCTTCTTCACTCCAGAAACCAGCCACTGGCCCTTTCAATGATACTCTTTGGCTGGGCCAGGTCTCCTCATCAGAACTCCTGGACTCACCAGGGACTTGACTGTCTCCCACCATGCTCCAATGGATTTTCCACACTCTAAGTCACTGAGTCCTCCATTTGGGAGATGATGGCTAACCAAGAGCCTGTCCCTTCCCTAGGACTGACTACAGCAGAACCCTCATACCCATGATCCCCTAGAAGCAGACTAGAGGTTCAGGCAAGGCTATGCTCTAGGATAGCTCCTGTTGCCTTCAAAGTAGGTGCCTGAAGAACAAATATGGAAGGAAGGCAATGAAGTGATGGGGAAGAGGGATGGAGGGGCAGGAAAGAATAGATCTGGAACCTTCCTATCAGGAGCTGGGGACACTGAAGCCCCAGAGTCTAGTCTGTGCTTCTATATTTCTCTGTCTACTTAGCTCCCCTGAAGATGATATAAAATGGCCCATGTGTTTGTGGTTGAATGTATGTGTGTGTGTGAGAGAGAGAGAAGTTGGAAGAGAAGAAGAAGCAGAAGAAGCAGAAGCAGAAGCAGAAGAAGCAGAAGCAGAAGAAGCAGAAGCAGAAGCAGAAGAAGCAGAAGCAGAAGCAGAAGAAGCAGAAGCAGAAGCAGAAGAAGCAGAAGCAGAAGAAGAAGAAGCAGAAGCAGAAGAAGCAGAAGCAGAAGCAGAAGCAGAAGCAGAAGAAGAAGAAGAAGAAGAAGAAGAAGAAGAAGAAGAAGAAGAAGAAGAAGAAGAAGAAGAAGAAGAAGCAGAAGAAGAAGAAGCAGAAGAAGCAGAAGCAGAAGAAGCAGAAGAAGAAGAAGCAGAAGAAGAAGAAGAAGAAGAAGAAGAAGAAGAAGAAGAAGAAGAAGAAGAAGAAGAAGAAGAAGAAGAAGAAGAAGAAGAAGAAGAAGAAGAAGAAGAAGAAGAAGCAGAAGCAGAAGAAGAAGAAGAAGAAGAAGAAGAAGAAGAAGAAGAAGAAGAAGAAGAAGAAGAAGAAGAAGAAGAAGAAGAAGAAGAAGAAGAAGAAGAAGAAGAAGAAGAAGAAGAAGAAGAAGAAGAAGAAGAAGAAGAAGAAAGAAGAAAGAGGAGGAGGAGAAGGAAGAAGAGAAGGAAAAGGGAGGGAGAAGAAAGGAGAAGAAGGAGGGAGGAAAGAGAGACAGAAGATGAGAATAATACACAGAGAGAAGGAAGGAGAGAAGAGGAAGGAAGAAAAGCAGGAGGGAAGAGGGAGAGAAGTAAGAAAGGGAGGAGGAGATGGAGAAAAAGGGAAGAAGAGGGAAAGGAAGAAATAAGGGAAAAGGGAGAGGGAGGGAGGAAGTGGTAGAGGAAGGAAGGATACAGAGGGAGAGAAGGGAGACAGAGATGAGAGAAGAGAGAAGAGAGAGGGGGGAGGGAGGGAGGGAGGGAGTGGAACAGGAATGGAAGGAGAGGGAGACAGAAAAAGAGGAGAGAGGAAGGAGGGGAGAGAAGAAGGAGGAAGGCATGGGAGACAGAAGGAGAAAGGGGAGCCAGAGAAAGGAGAGGAAAATAGAGAGGAGAGAAAGAAAAGATGGAGGAAGAGAAGGATAGAGAGGGAGAGAAGGAAGAGAGAGACAAGGAGATAAAGAGAAAGGGGAAGAAGGTGGAAAGAGTAGAAAGAGAGAGGAAAAGGGAGATAGAGAAAGAAGGAAAGAAAATAGAGAAAGAAAAGAAATGAAATGGAGATAGAGGGGGAGAAGAGGGAGGAATAGGGAGAAAGGAGAGAAGGGAGAAGAAAGGGGGAAGAGGAGAGGGAGAAAGAAGGGAGGGAGTAGAAGGAAAAGAACATGGGCTTTGGAGTTAGAAGACCTAGGTTCAAATCCTCCCTTTGGGACCTTAAACAAGCACAGCCTCTCTGATTTCTTTTCCTCAACTGTAAAATGAGGGTGTTAGACTAAATGCCCTTCCTCTCTGGTCCCATCCCCCTCTAGATTTCTAACTCGGAACTATGGGACAGAGACAGAGATAGATACAGAATTGTAGAGAGAGGGAATAAAGAGAAAGAAAAGGGTCTGGGGGAAAGGGAACCAGAGTAGCAAGGAGGGAAGGAGGGAGGGAGGGAAAAGAGCAGAGAATTTTTCAGGGACAAACAAAAGGAACAAGAGGGAGACGTGGCATGTTGAATCGTGCCTTCCACTGAAAGGGGATGAATGTGGGGGTGGGGGCGCAGTGATTGGAGCAGATGCAAGTGATGGTACCTAAGGGCATGACTGTGTTTGGGTCAGGGGAACTCTGACTAACTAGGGTATCCCCACCAATACTTAGCCTCCCTTGGGGGCAGCTCTTGGCTGTTCCCTCCTCTCCCCCATCCCAGCCTTGATTCTCTTAGTGCCCCCTCCAGGCTCACCCTCCCCCCACCCAGGGCTCCAGGCCAGAGCCTCCAAGACTAGTCTCCTGCCTCTTGATCCTGGTCACTTTCCCTCATCCCGTGGCCAGAATGGGGTCTTCCCTGTCCCACATGAGACTTCCACAGGGGCCACATTTGAGCCTGAACTCTTATCCCATCTAGGATGCTGAGGGGGCCCCAACCCACCTACTCTTCTAGGTACACCATGATCAGGGGTTAGGGTCCTGGATTTGAGGTCAGAGGAGCTGGGTTCAAATGTTACTTAGTAGGCCTCAGTTTCCTCAGCTGTAATTTGAAGGGCTGGTTCTCTAGGGCCCCTTCTAGCTGTAGCTTTCTGATTTCATGACCTTTTAGGAAGCCCTTAGCCATGCGACCTTGGACAAATCCATGTGCCTTCTAAGATCCTTTTTGGCTGGAAAAAGAAGGGATTGGAGAGACTGTCTGTCATTAAGGTCCTTCCCAGCTCTGACATTCTCTGTCTAAAGTCTCTCCGGGAAATGGCTGTTTTACCTTCTAAGGTCCTTCCCTGACCTCCCAGATCCCCTTAGCCTTTGCAGGCCCCTCTGGACCTTGTGGCTTAAGGGAAGGAGGGGCTAGTGCTGCCCCCCCCAAACAGGGACCCCAGAGCCTAAGCATAGCTCTGCCTTCTGTTCCATAGCTTGGACAGAAGATAAATGTATCCTCAGAGCTGGGAGAAAGGAGGGAAAGCTTGGTGACCTCAGGAGGTTGGGGGATCAGAAAGCCCAAACCTGTGAGTGTGTGGCTATATAGGAGAGGGGGGATGGGATGTGGTCATGGTTACAGGATCCAGAGCCTCAACCTGCCTCCCCTCTGACCAGATGAGGGGAGCCACAAGGAAAATCTCTCCCCCACCCCCCACCCCGAAATACACTGTGATTCCCACTGTGATGGAGAGAGGAACCCGCTGTCTCCATGGCAACCGAGCCATCCCTGTTTCCCAGCCTGGTCCCTGCTCCTGGCTGTGAGGGGAGCTGGCAGCCCCTCCTCAACCACTGGGCTCTCCCCTCCCCTTTCCTCTTCATCTGCCTTCTCCTTCCTTCTTCCTCTTCCCTTCCCCTCACCCCACTTCTCTTTCCCCACTGGAGTGGGAGATGGGGACAGCACAAGAGTCATTCATGTTCATCCAGGGTTAATTATCTCCAAACACTTTCCTTTGGTCCCTTTCTTGCTCCAGAACTCACTATGGCTCCCTATTTCCTGCTGTACCAAGCACCAACTCCTCCACTCTGCATTTGGTGCCCTTCCAAATCTATCCCCACCTCCCCCCAACCAGCCTTTTTTTCCATATTCTTTTCCCAGGATTTGCCATGCAGTTCATCCAGAAATGGGCAGTTGGGAGCTTTATTTGTGCTGGGCTCAGTCTGCCCCTCTGTGCTTCAGCTTTCCTGTCACCTTTTTCCATTTTCATCACTGGCCAAGGAGGCAGCCCCTTTGGGGTCTTAGGTCTGGGGGCAGGGCACAAGAAGAGAGGAAATGAAGACCAAGTTCCCAAATGTTTGAGGCCAGAGCCTAGGTCACAGAGACTGAGCTGGCTGAAGGGGAGGAGGCAGATTTGAACCCATTACAGATCAACGGATCTGGCATTCAATTGCTATTTCCCTTCTCTTCAGAACCCACTGTTTGCTACACACTCAAATCATGCCAGAGATACAAATGTACACACACACATAATATATCACATGTGTGTATCTGTATGTGCATGTATTTGTATGTGTTGTCATAGTTTAGTCATTCAGTCATGTAAAACTCTTGGTGACCCCCATTTGGGGTTTTCTTGGCAAAAATATCAGAGTGGTTTGCCATTCCCTTGTCCAGTTTTATGTAGGTGGGGATAAGTGACTTGCCCAAGGTCACACAACTACTAACTATCTGAAGTCAAATTTCAACTCCAGGTCTGGTACTCTATCTTTTGTGAATGGCTATTTGTTAAAGATATCATGTCGACATCTAAGTGGCTCAAAAGACTGAAGAGCTAAGTCTAGAGATCAGAAGTTCTGGGTTTAAATCTAACCTCCAACACTAGCTGTGTGACCCTAGGCAAGTCACTTGACCACCATTGCCTAGCCCTTACCACTCTTCTGTCTTGGAACCAATATTTAGCATTGATTCCAAGATGAAAGGTGAGGGTTTAATAAAACAAAAGATATCCTAGAAAGGATTCTCAGTCAAGTTGCAGGTCCCATTTTGCTTAGAAATTTTGTGATCCTGTACCCTATTGGTAGGGAAGGAAGCAGTTGGTGGCACCATGGATAGAGCAGAGGGCTTAGAATCAAGAAGATTCCTCAGATACCTCCTAGCTGTGTGACTCTGGGGAATTCGTTTCACCCTGACAGCCTCAGTTTCCTCATCTGTAAAAGGAGCTGGAGAAGAAAATGGCAAACCACTCCAGTATCTGTGCCAAAAAAATTCCCAAATGGGGTCATAAAGAGTCAGATATGACTAAAATGACTGAACAACTGATGCTGAAATACCCCCAGGCACCACAGCAGATTCTAGGTGCTTGGGCAAAAAATTCGAATGCTGCCTCCAGTCTGTCTCTTTTCCTTTGCTGTTTTCTGAAGAGAGGCTGAGCATCTGTTATTCATAGCTCCCTTCTAGAGTCTGCCATAATCAACAATGCTTATGAGTCTGTTCAACCCCAACACAGCTATGAGGATGACTGAGAGATGGATGTCTTCACCTGTAGGCAGATGTCTATACTGGAATTCAAGTGTGCATACACAGAGAATGGTGTGCTCACACCCCTGAGCCCTGCAGCTGCATGCACAGACTGGAGACTCAGGTGTATTTCGGGACACACTTACACACAACACACATGGTAGAAGTATTCCTGAGGGGACACATAGGGGAAATGAGATTCCGCAGAAAGTGGGGTGACTCGACTCCAATTCAGGCTAGACTACTTCCTAACTGGGACACCTAGGTTGGCTTCAGATCCCTCATTTGTTTACAAGAAAAAAAGGAGGGAGGAGTTGGGTGCCTCTGTGGATTGAGAGCCAGGCCTAGAGACAGGAGGTCCTGTGTTCAAATTTGACCTCAAAGGTGTCCTAGCTGTGTGACCCTGGGCAAGTCACTTAATCCCCATTGCCTAGCCCTTATAGTTCTTTTGCCTTGGAACCAATACACAGTATGAAAGAAAGAAAGAAAGAAAGAAAGAAAGAAAGAAAGAAAGAAAGAAAGAAAGAAAGAAAGAAAGAAAGAAAGAAAGAAAGGAAGGAAGGAAGGAAGGAAGGAAGGAAGGAAGGAAGGAAGGAAGGAAGGAAGGAAGGAAGGAAGGAAGGAAGGAAGGAAGGAAGGAAGGAAGGAAGGAAGGAAGGAAGGAAGGAAGGAAGGAAGAAAGGAAGGAAGGAAGGAAGGAGCTTATATTAGCTAACCCCCACCTATCCCAAAATCCATGGTCCTATGATCCCAGAAGGAGAGCCGAGGCCCTCTCCCCCAGCAGGCTAATCACTGCTGAATGGGCCTGCTGTCCTAAACTGAGGCTCAGAGGAGATTAAGTCACTGCAAGAAGACTATATAATCAGTGACTTCATTCCCCCCTAATGCCAGCCCTGCCCCCTCTTTGAGGCCGGGTAGAAGGGGAAAGAAGGCTGGATTTAGCCAAACTCTGTTTTGTGGAATCTTTTATGTGGCTGGATCTCTGTTTGCTCCTCTGTAGAAGGTGAAGCTTGGGCTAGGTGACTTCTAAGCCCCGTTCTAGTTCCAAATTGGTCCAATGAGCCTAAGAACACTCTTGTCCTATGTTATGATGATACTAAGGGTTCAGCCCAGAAGAGGAGGGAGGGAAGACCTGAGTCCACTGCCATCCCGGGACGCGGAGGGATTGGACAGTTTAGGGAGGGTAGGATCTTGAGCCCCAGAGTCCGGGAGGGGACATATCTAGAGACCCGAGCTCCTCCCCTCTTCCCACGGTCCTCAATTTCCCCCCTCCTCCTCCGCCCCTTCCCCCAAGCTTTTTCGACCCCTGGCTAGCAGCCAACTTGACTTTCCCACCCCTGTTCCCCCCAAGGCCGGGCCTGTGCCAACTAGGAGACTCCGGGTGGCAGCAAACCCCGGGTCACCGTTTAGCAGCAGCAACAATGGATTCATTAGCTCGGATTAGTCTCGGCCCTGGCTCTCTGCTCCCCGGGCAATTACTCACTCACTTCATTAACAGGACAAGCTGGGCTGCCTCCGCCGAGAGAGCTGCGGCGGCGGCGGCGGAGGCGGCGGCAGGCGGGGGTACAGACTGAGTCCAGCACGGACCGCCAGGACGGGGGCTCCCCATCCCTATCTCTGCCTCGCAGCATCTCCACCTCTCTGTCTCTCTGTCTCTGTCTGTCTGTCTGTCTCTCATAGTTCTTTTTCAATATCTCTCTGCTCTCTCTGTATCTCTTTCTCTGGGTTTTTGTTGGTCTCCACATTCTGTGTCTGTAGCACTTATCTCTGCCAATCTCTGAATCGTTATCTCTAGATCTTTATGCATCCTCTCCCCTCCAAACCCCTCGTTTTTTGCACGTCTCTGTTCTCTGTGTGTGTGTGTGTCCCTGCCTACTCCCACCCCGTCAACGCTCTCTGTCCTTGTCTCTCCAGCTCTCTTGCACAGCTTGCCCCCTCTTTCTCTCTCCATCTAGACGCTGGCTGTGGTCTCCTCTCGGCACTGCTGCCCTTTTTTCTGTCTGGGTTCTCTGGATCACAGGGATGGCTACTCTGCAAGGCCAGTGTCTCCTTCCCAGTTTCCTGTTGCAAACCTGGAATCAATGATCTCTGTGGTGGGGGTTTCAAATGCCACCCCCAACTCTGATCTTGAGCATCTGGGGAGGAGTTAACACTTTTCATTCATTCATTCATTCACTCCAAAAAACAGCTGGAGGCTGGGAGGAGGGGAGGCAGGAAGAGATCCATGGGTGTTGCTTTTGGGGAGCTTACCACAAAATCAGAATACCAGGCAGAAGGAAGCAATCAGGGACAGGAGAGGGAAGTCAGAATCGGGAGAATTGACTTCTTATGTGGAAGACTTCCTGGATGGGGATGGATGGATTAGATTTCCAATAGGTGATGAGGAAGAGGCAGGTGAGGGGACCAACATGAACCCATGTAGGAAGAGAACAGGATATGTTCACAGAGTGAGTTATCTAGCTGGGCTTTCTTCCTGGATACCTTACCTTCTATGTTTTCAGGAAGTTGTTCTTTCTTTGTTCTCTTCCTAGTTGGAAGAGCCCTGCCTCAGTCTCCTTTACTACATTATCATCCCCAATTGTGAGTATATTCTAAGGCTATGCCCTGGACCCTCTTCATTTATTACTCTATGAACAAATCAACATGAGCTCAGTGATTGTCTCTCTGCAGATAATTCCCATATCTATACATCCAGCCCTCATCTCTCTCCTGAGCTCTAGTCTCATTTTGACAACCACCTATTGGACATTTCTCCTGGGTGCTCTGTTGGTACTTCAAACTCAACATATCCAAAATAGACCTTGTTCTCTTCCCCCCAAACCTACCTCCTTTTTAAATGTTCCAATCTCTGTCCAAGGTACCATGCTCCTTTCTTCCAGCTATCCAACTTTGAAACCCTACAGCCATCATCTACTCTTCATGTCCTCTGGTCCTCCATATCCAATTCTTGTTAATTCTCTTGTATCAACATCTGGATCATCTGTCCTCTTCTCTTTTTCACAGAACCACTACCCTACCCTAGTTGAGATCTAGATCACCCTTATCTGTATTATTATATCATCTATACTACGATAACTTCTTAATTTGCCTACCTGCCTCCGGTATCTCCCACCTCTAATTCTGCCTCCACATATCCCCTGGCAAGATATTCCAAAAAGCACAGGTCTGATCACATCATTCTCCTGCTCAGTGTGGCCTTTATGAGCAAATACAACTGTTATGCTTGGCATTTAAAGTCCTTCACAGTCTGACTCCAACCAAATAGTGCATCTAGTGGCCCAATGGATAGAACACTAGGCTTGGAGTCAGGAAGACCTGAGTTCAAGTTCAGATTCAGGCACTTACTCACTGTGTGACCCTGGGCAAGTCACTGAACCTCTGTCTGCCTCAGTTTCTTCAACTGTAGAATAGGAATGATAATCATATCACCTACCTCTTATGGTTGCTATGAGGATCAATTGTGGTCATGTTTATATTCTTAGCACAGTTCCTGGCACATAGTGAGTATTTCATAAGTGCTTGTCTCCCCCTTTCTAGGCTTATTTGGCATTATTTCCTTTATATACACTAATTACCAGTCTTCTGACTATTCATCACAAGTGGCACTTTTCTCTTGGAATATATTATCTCCTTCCTGTCACAGCTTAGAATCTCTGGTATATATAAATATATGGTATGTGTGTGTGTGTGTGTGTGTGTGTGTGTGTGTATGGTATATACAAACTGTGGTATATGATGGTGATGGAATACTAGTGTGCTGTACAGAATGATGAGCAGGATGATTTCTTTAAGAAGTGGAAAGACCTCCATGAACTGATGCAGAGTGAATTAAGCAGAACAAGGAAAGGCATTGTCCACAGTAACTGAAATATTGTGGAATGATCAAATGTGATAGACTTTGCTACTAACAGCAATGAAATGATCCAGGACAATTCTGAGGGACTTATATGACAAGAATGCTCTCCTCCTCCAGAGAGGGAACTGTTGGAGTCAGAATGCAGATGAAAGCATATGATTTTTCATTTGTTTATTTGGGTTTATGTTTGGGGGTTTTGGTTTTATAAGATTACTCACTTAGAAAAATGAATAATATAGAAATATATTTTGCATGATAATACATGTATAGCCCAGATTGAATTGCCTGCCAGCAATGTGAGGGGAAAGGGAATGGAGGAAGGGAGATAAGTTTGATCACATAACTTAGAATTTGTTATTACGTGTAATTGGTAAAAATAAATAAAAATATATTTTTTTAAATCTCTGATTCCCTTCAAAACCCAAATGCCACATCCTATATGGAATATTTTTAAACCCTTAACCTCTTTTTTAGAATCAATACAAGCATCAACTCCAAGGCAGGAGAGCAGCAAGGACTAGGTGACTTGCCCAGGGTAACACAACTAGGAAGTGTTGGGGTCAGATTTGAACCCATGTCTTCCCAACTCTATAGACCTGGGGTGGGAGTCTTTACTCACTGAACCACCTGGATATCCCCCTACTACTATTCTTTCATGTGTAATGTTTGGTTAATTGTTTGAATGTCAATAAAATGCCTGGGGCAGAGGAATAGACATTGGTATAGAGTTTACCAAAAGCCAGTTATTGAGCTAAGCACTTCACAAATATCTTATTTGATCCTCACAACAACCCCAGGAGGCCCCGCACTATTATTATCCTCATTTTACAGTTGAGTACAGATTTGAACCCAGGGCCTCCCATCTCCAGGCCTGAAACTCTATTTACTATGCTACCTAGCTGCCCCTCAATAAGCATTTATTGGACACTTTTTATGTGCCAGTCACTATACAAAGAGTTGGACATACAAAAAGAGGTCAAAGACATTTCTGGCATATAGTACATACATACTGGTTGATTTGACAAATCCAACCCATTCTCCATTTGGATTGTCCTGGCCAACTGGTTATCTAGTCTTTCCTTGAAGACCTCCAATGGCAACAATGGAATCCATTACTTCCTAAGGCTACCAATCCTCATGATGGATCACTAACTGTTAGGAAGTTTGCCTCTAGGTCCACGGTGGAAAACCTATGGCATGTATGCCAAAAGGGGAACTCAGAGTTGACCACTCTAAAAGGTTCGCCATTACTGCTCTAGGTCAAACCAAAATTTCCCTCTTTGCAACTTCTACCCATTCTGTTCTCTGGGACCAGGCAGAACAAATCTAGTTTCTCTTACCTGTGATAGCCTTTCAGATACTTGAAGACAGCTATTATATCCCTTCAAAATCTTCTGAATTCTAAGCTACACATTAATTCAGCAAGCTTTTATTAACCTTCTTAGTTCCTTCAAGTGATCCTCATATAGCACAGACTCAAGGCCCTTCCCCATTCTGATTGTTCCCCCCCCCCCTTTGATTCCCAGAACTGAACATAATATTCCAGATTAGGGCAGAGCACAGTAGCACCATCACCTCCTAAACTCTGGATGCCATGTCTCTCCATACATACATCTAAGAATCTCCCCACTTTTAAATTCCTCCACTCCCCTCCTTCCTATATTTGCTCCCTCCAGCTCTCTGAATTTTATGACCTGAGAAAAATTAGAGATATAAATTCAATGATATACACTTTGGTGGTGCCACCTAGATGGCACAATGGATAGAACTCCAGGCCTAGAGTCAGGTATACCTGACCTCAGACACTTACTAGCTGTGTGATCCTAGGCTAGTCACTTAAACCTGTTTGCCTCAGTTTCCTCATCTGTAAAATGAGTTGAAGAAGGAAATGGAAAACCACTCTAGGATCTCTGCCAAGAAAACCCCAATTGGGGCCATGACTAAAAAACAACTGATCATCATCTTGGTCCCTCAATTCTGGACACTCTCCAACTTGTCAATATCCTTCCTTGTTCAAATGCAATGCTCTGTCAGCACTGAACACAGAAGGGGTCTGAGCAGGGCAGAGAACCTGGGTAATTCTCACCTTCCTTTGTGGACATAGCTGAAAAACATTATATTTAGCATTTTTATAGCACTTCACAGATGTTATCTTCACAACAACCCCTTGAGGCAGGTGCTATAATTATCCCTGTTTTACAGAGGAGGACACTAAGACAAGACAGATTAAGTCACTTGTTCTGGGTCACACTATGAGGAAGTGTTTGAGGCAGGATTTGAACTTGGGTCTTCCTGTCTCCAAATCTTGTGCTCTATCCAATGAGCTATCTAGCTAACTTTTGGGTTTTGATGCTTCACAGCATTGCTTTTATTTTTATAAAAGGAAAAAAGATATTGTTTTTGCTAATTCATTGTACAGTGGGAAAAGCATTAAACTGGGAGTCAAAGGGCCTGAATTCAAATCCAAGTTCTTCTTCTTACTACCTGTGGGTCCATGGACAAATTACTTAAACTTTTAAAAACTAAATTTCCCAACTCTGAGATACCACCTTACAACTAGTAGAATGGTCAATATGGCAGTAAAGGAAGGTGATAAATGTTAGAGAGGATGTGGAAAAATTGGAACACTAATAAATTACTGGTGGAGTTGTAAGTTGGTCCAATCATTCTGGAAGGTAATTTAGAACTATGCCCAAAGGACTATAAAAGACTGTCTGCCCCTTGATCCAGCCATAGCACTGCTGGGTTTGTAGCCCAAAGAGATAATAAGGAAAAAGACTTGTACAAGACTTGTAGCTGCGCTCTTTGTGGTAGCAAAAAATTAGAAAATGAGGGGATACCCTTCAATTGGGGAATGGCTGAACAAATCATGGGTATATGTTGGTGATGGAATACTATTGTGCTCAAAGGAATAATGAACTGGAGGAATTCCATGTGAACTGTAAAGACCTCCAGGAACTGATGCAGAGTGAAAGGAGCAGAACCAGGAGAACCTTATACACAGCGACAAATACACTGTGGCATAATGGAATTAATGGATTCTCTACTAGCAGCAATGCAATGATCCAGGACAATTCTGATGAACTTATGAGAAAGAACTCTATCCACATCCAGAGAAAGAACTGTGGGAGCAGAAACACAGAAGAAACACATACAATCCATCACATGGTTCAATAGAAATATGATTAGGGTTTTGATGTCAAAAGATCACTTTACTGCAAATATGTATAATATGGAAATAGGTTTTGAACAATGATACACATATAACCCAGAGATCATGAATCCTGTAACCATGGAAAAATATTCTAAATAAAAAAAATACTGGGGAAAAAATAAAAACTAAAAATTTAAATTAAATTTTAAAATACATAAATAAGTTTCCCCAGGCCTAAAGACGGGAGGTCATGGGTTCAAATTTGACCTCAGACACTTCCTAGCTGTATGACCCTAGGCAAGTCACTTAACCCCCATTGCCTAGCCCTTACCACTTTTCTATCTTGGAACTAATACAAAGTATTGATTCTAAGGCAGAAGGTAAGGGTTAAAGGGGAAAAAAACAACTGTTTCCTTATCTTTAAAATGATAAGATTGAACTAGTAACAAAGAAGATGCCTTTTAGCTTATATTTATGATCCTTATGTTATTAAGTTAACTATTAAGTTGTTATTAAGTAGTTGTTCTTAAGAGAATGGTTTGTGAGCAATTGATTGTGAGCTCCTTGAGGGTAGGAACTGCCTTTTGCTTTCTTTTTGTATCCATAGCACTTAGCATAATGCCTGACACATTTTTGTTACTGTTTACTCATTTTAGTCCTATTCAACTCTTTATTACCCCATCTAAGATTGTCTTGGAAAATATCCTGGAGTGGTTTGCCATTTCCTTCTCCAGCTCATTTGATAGATGAGGAACAGAGGTAAACATGGTCAACTTACTTGCCCAGAGTCACACAGTTACTGTCTGATAATGGATTTGAACTTGGGTCTTCCTGACTTCAGGCTTGGCACACTATCTACTGTGCCAATTACTAATTACCCCACCTGACACATAATAGACACATAATAAATGTTCAATGATTTAAAAAGGGTGATGACAAAGAAGCAGCACGACTTCATCAAGGACAAACTAACTTTGTTTACCTTTTTTGTAGAGGTTATTAGCCTCCTTCGTGAGGGGAATGCTAAATATTTGTAGATATAGCTTGCCTAGATTTGAGTAAAGCATTAAATAAAGCCTCTTCTGTGATTCTTATGAAAGAGATAAGGAGATTGGGAGGCTCGATAACCAGATGAAACTCAGGGAGTCATCATGAATGGGTCAATGTCGGCTTAGGAAAAGGTCTCTAATGGAATACTCTGGAATCTAGCTTTGGCCACGTGCTGTAATTCAGGCTTTGTCATGGAGGGCAGGCAAGTTTGCAGATGACACAAAACTGGGAGGGAGAGAGCCAAAGACAGAATCAGGATGCCAAAACCTCAGTAAGCTAGAAATAGAGGCCAAACTGAAGAAGATTTAATTCAACTCCACAAATATATTTTGATTCTGAATCTGTGCGAGGCATTGTGCCAAGTGATAGTGATACATAGACAGTCCTTGTCCTCAAAGAGTTTATATTCTTCAAGATGAAATAAATGATGATATGGCAGTCACGGACACACAAACCCTATCCTAACTTCTGATTGGAGATTTAGATTGAGAAGGGACCGTGAAAGCCTTCAAATATAACCAATTCCTTCATTTGATAGTCAGGGAAACAACCAGAGGAGGGGAGGGGAGGGCATAGTCATGCCAGTCATCCAAGAGCACGAATCGAATATTGGAGGTAAGATTGGAATTCAGGTCTTCCTGACTCTAGTACCCACTGTGCCAAGTTGTTGGCTGATTTTAGGCTTCTTTCCACTTTCTAAAAGGATGCTCTTTTCTGGGAAGGAAAATACTGGAATTTGAGACCTATAGTATTCAGATATGATGTCTGAAGGCTCCATCCTATCCAAAAAGTCCCCAGATGCTAGATGGGCTTTGTGGGGGCTACCCCTGTACCAGCATACTGGTTTGTTGTTTTTCAGTTGTGTCTGGCTCTTCATAATCCCATTTGGAGTTTTATTGGCAAAGATCTGGTTTGCTATTTCCTTCTCCAGCTTATTTTACAGATGATAAACTGAGGCCAGCAGGGTAAGTGGCTTGCTCTGAGGTCAAACTATGATGCCACCTGGTTTAGTGTATGTACCAGCATATACTCGGGCTTATTGACTGGACCTATGGGCTCAGGGAGCCTGCTGCTGAATACTGGCTTAAATGTTGCCAAATTCCCTTCCTTTAATCTTTAAATCAGAATTTGTTCAAGATAAATCTGTACTCAGAGATAATCTCAAACCAAAAACCTGACAAGGAATCTGAACCCAAGCTTGCCCCAGAACTGTGAAGGGGTCCATAGCAAGGAGTGCCCACAACCTCCTTCTAGTCTGACTCTCTCAGCTTTTCCATATTCAGGTCACTAGTCACCCTGTCTCTTGTCATGGGCACTCAGACTTACTGATCACTCTTCAATAGTATCTCAACAGTTTTTGTCACTAATACCCAGGGGCTAATTTCCTAACTATATCTCCTTCACTAATTATCAGTGTCAATGAAATGTCCTTAGCCATTCTTTTATTTCCCAATGGATAGTCAATAACTACAGACAGCTGTGAGCCATCTATGCACAGCTGATACCTTTTCTGAGGCCATCAGTGGCTAGAGAGGAGATGATGGGGAAAAGATCTAGAGGTTCAAGTGAACCACAAGCTTGCTAGATTTGGTGCAAAAGGCAGGAAAAAGAAACAATGCCATCCTAGGCTGCCTCAGTTTCTGACCTAGTCGAATTGTTGGCACCACTACATTTATTTTTTTAACCCTTACTTTCTGTCCTAGTAATAACTCTCTAAGGCCAAAAAGCAAGGTCTAGGCAATTGAGGTTAAGTGACTTGCCCAGGGTCTAGGAAGTGTCTGAAGCCAGATTTTTACCTAGGTCCTTCTGGACCCAGGCCTGGTGCTCCATCCACTATGTTACCTAGCTGCCCCTACATCACCACATTTTAGAAAGCACAGTGACAAGCTAGAGAGTTTCCAGGGCTGCTGGTGTCCTGGCCTCAGTTTCCTTGTGAGAAAATTCACCTTACTGTTCTGTGACTCCAGGACTGATCCCCCAACACAGACTGATTCCTGATCCTAGACAGACCTAGTATGTGTATTGTGCTGGATGCATATGTGCTCTGGGCTGAATGAGTGTGCACTGCACTGGATAGGGATACACATGCACAGTGCCCTAGGTGCGTGGATTTTGCTGATCATGTGTGGGTGTTGCACTGGGTGTAAGGTATATAAATGATGTCTGCTGTGACTGAGGCAAGGTGTATTACTGACTAAATGTGGGGACCCCTGTGATTGTAGAGGCATCTGTACAGGGAAGTGGCTGTGTGTATGTGCCTGTGACTGTCATGGTGTGTGGGAGAGAGAGAGCATGGGCCTGTGACATGTCAGGGAGTGAGGCTGTGCCCAAGTGACTGCAGCTCCCAGTGTGCCTGTAACATGACATAGAAATGTGTGTGAGGCTTCTGTAAGGGAAACTTTAGGTGTGCTAGAGTGAGGGGGTGGGGAGGGGGGAGGGAGGGAGAGAGGGGGTATGTGTGTGTGAGAGAGACAGAAAGAGAGAGGAGAGAGTGTGTATAAGAGAGAGACAGAGTGTATTGTGTGATAGAAAGAGAGAAGAGTGTGTAAGGGAGAGACAGAGACAGAGACAAAGAGAGAGACAGAGGTGAGAGGAGGAAAGACGGAGACAGACATACAGAGAGACACAGAGAAAGACAGAGAGAGTGATGGGGGGGGGAGGGGAGGGAGCCAGAGTCAAAGAGGGGTAGGGATGTGTAACTGGCTCCGTGTCGGTATCTGTTTACTGTTGTGGATGCTGCTAACGTATCTGGCTTTGTGTCCCCCTGACTGTGTGTAAGTGTAATTGTGAGCCTTTCAGTCAGGCTGTGTGTATGGCTCCACTGGTGAATGTGTGTGTGTGCGTCTGTACTGTGTTCGGCATTTCTGAAACAAATCGGGACTGCGTGTGTACGTGTGTATTGCGCTGGGTGTGTGTGGGTGTGCAGTGTTCTGCATGTCTGAAACAAATCGTGACCGTGTGTGTGCGTGTGTGTGTGAACGCGCGAGCCCGTGGCTGGGTGAGGGGTGAGCAGTCCGGGTCCAGAGCCGCGTCGGGCCGAGTTGGGGGGCAGGGAGAGCAGCAGGGGAGGCGTGGGGGATGGGAAAGGGGGAGAAGCGAAGCGAGGTCCCTGGGAAAGGTCTCCCCGCGCCATCTTAATCCGGAATGGAGGAACAGCTGTTGTCGGGGATGGAGGCGGCCCGGAGCAGACGTCTTCATCTGCGCGCTTTGTGCTTTCGCGGCAGCAGCGCGGTGGCGGTGGGGCTGGCTGCGATCACTCAGCGCTGGATGGGCCTCCTCGTCTCAAGTGCTCCCATTATTGCTCTAATGCTGCCTATTAAGATCGCGCGGCGGGAGGGGGCGGAGCGGGCTCCTTGGAGCCCCGCAACCTCTTCACACAGTATACAGTGGGTGCACCGCCACTGCACACCGCACACCGCACACCGCACCCGGCACAACGCGGACTGACCGCGATTCATTGAAGAAAAAGAAGGCGCGTAAATGGGGAGCCAATCTAAGCAGCCGGAGCAGAGCCCAGTTGGCCCCCTGCAGAGGGACTAGCCAGTCCTGCCTCTGCTCATTACCTGTTGACCGGGTTAGAGGGCTGAGGCACAAATCTGGAGAAGGGGCCCC
The DNA here is from genome assembly GCF_027887165.1 of Monodelphis domestica. Taxonomy (NCBI): domain Eukaryota; kingdom Metazoa; phylum Chordata; class Mammalia; order Didelphimorphia; family Didelphidae; genus Monodelphis; species Monodelphis domestica. Next base: position 370,823,812 of record NC_077230.1, on the reverse strand, counting down.
CAGAAGAGGGGAGGCAGGATCTTCATAGTGGGGAAGGAGACCCCCAACACCCCCCCTCATAGTGCAGTGACCAGGTGGACAATCAGCCTGGTGTGGCGAATGGAACTGGGACTGCTCTCTAGGGTTCTAGGTGGGGCTGGTGCCTGCCTTGGTTTCTCCCACTGAAACCAAGGAACTGGACTAGATGATCTCTAAAAGGCCCCTCCTACCTCTGGCATGCTTTCTTCCAAAGACCCTCCTAGCACGACCTTTTCGGTCCTAAGGGGTCTTTCACCTTTGATTCTCCATTCCAAGGTCCCTTCCAGCCCTGATATTCTCATTTCCATTTTAGTATACTAAAATTGTAAGCCAGGAAAGATATTAAGTACACTAGTTATTGCATTACTTTGCCCCTGAGGGTAATCTTGTAAGAGGAACAGGGAACTGAGGGGGTAGTATTATGGCAGTGAAGCTGGGATCTGGGCTAAGGAGGCTCCCTCTTTCCCTTAGACTGCCCTCTCTCTTCTTCCAGCCTTCCAGGCCCAACTCCTTTATTCAACCAGTCCATATGAAGTGTTTAGTGCATAGTTGGGCCTATTGGAGAGTCAGAAAAGAAACATTCCTGGTCCCTACCTTTGGGGACTTCATTTAAAAAGAAATATAGACACAAAGATGAGTATAGAGCCTATGCACCTGAGAGGGCACTATCTTCTTCCTTCAGTTGGCATCCCTTGAGAGAAAATACGTGGAAAATCTCATAGTTGTCCTATCACACTAGGTAGTTGGGAGCAAATTCTCAAAAGTGGACACTACCCAGATCAGATCACCTCTGGGAAGCTTTCTAATTCCTCTCTGCTACTCATAGATAGACACAGGCTTGTTGGGCTCTTATCTAAGAGTTTTTGCTCATCTGGGACCCCAAAGACAAGATACTGTCTGTTTCCCTTGTTCCAATCCCAAAGGAGATGCTCAAACTCTATACTAGCCCAGCTGGAGGGCTACAGACATTGCAAGGAGGGGAATTCCCCAGAGAACATCCTGTATGAGCAATCTAGCAGTGAAATTACAAGGTTCCTGCTCTCCAAAATCCCTTCAAACCAGGCTGAAAAGGCAGCTAGATCTGATCACCAGTGTCAGAGGTGCCTGTGACATTGGTTCTTAGGGATTTGGGCTAACAGTTTCCAGAAGGGACATCAGCCCATGTTTAGCTATCCCAACTGTACAGTTCTACGCCTACCCACCTGCCCACCCTGAGTTTCTCTGTGTTAGTACTACAGGACAGGCAATGCAGCCAATCTGAAGCAGTAAAAAGGAATGTGTGCCTATGAGGTCAGGAGTCAGTAACATTGCCAACCTCAAGTAAACTTCCTGCAGCCAACTTGTTTAATCAGAAGAGACAGTATAGTCACAACTGCTGTTTATAGATTGACTTCTAAATTCACAAAGGCAAAGGGAATACATGGAAGAAGAAAGGAGAGAAGGCAGGAAGGGAGAAGAAAAGATGGGGGATGGTGGTGAGACAATCTCAGGTTCTTGATTCTGTGGGGGTGTGGGGTGTAGGTGTAGGTGGGTTGGGGGTGAGAGAGACAGAGAGAGAAAGACAAAGAAAGAAAAAAGAAAAAAAGAAGGAAGGAAGGAAGGAAGGAAGGAAGGAAGGAAGGAAGGAAGGAAGGAAGGAAGGAAGGAAGGAAGGAAGGAAGGAAGGAAGGAAGGAAGGAAGGAAGGAAGGAAGGAAGGAAGGAAGGAAGGAAGGAAGGAAAGATATACTCTGCTAATGGGCTGACCATGATGGAGAGGTAGCTAGGATTCTGGATGATTCCCAGGCACCTCCTGTCTCTGTGATGGAGCTGGCACCCTGCAGGGGAGGAGGGGTCAGTGATAGAAGCATGCCTTCCCCATCAACAGAAGCTGTTCAGGCCACTACACCTGGTATTGTTAGGGCACCCAGATGCACTGTCAAGCACCATGGTATTACAGGATTGGAATAGGACACTGTATCTTAGACTTGGAATAAGAAGACAAATTCAAGTCTCTGCTTCCCTACTTACTAGTGATGTGATCTTGAGGAAGGAAGTCTTTATTTGTGGCATGATTGTGATGGAATGCTACTGCACCATAAGAAATGACCAGCAGGTTAATTAAAAAAAAAAAAACAACCCTTACCTTCCTGTCTTAGAAATGCCTAGCCTGCAATTTGCTTAATCTTCTGATCATGTTTAAGTATCAGCCTCCCACCAGAGTGTAGCAAATAAATTTAAAAAAGAAAAAACCCTTTCCTTCCCTCTTGGAGTCAATACTGTGTATTGGTTCCAAAACAGAAGAGTGGTAAGAGCTAGGCAATGGGGCTTAAGTGACTTGCCCAGGGTCACACAGCTGGGAAGTGTCTGAGGCCACATTTGAACCCAGGACCCATCTCTAGGCCTGACTTTCAGTCCACTGAGCTACCCAGCTGCCCCCTGTAACAGTAAATTATTTTACCAATTACACGTAATATCAATTTCCACATAATTTTCCCAAGTTATATGATCCAAATTGTCTTCCTCCCTTCCCTTCCCTTTCCCAGACATGGCAATCAATTCAGTCTGGGTTACACATGTATTATCATGTAGCAGTCATTGTATCTTTTTTTTAAAACCCTCACCTTCCATCTTAAAATCAATACTATGTATTGATTCCAAGGCATAAGAGTGATAAGGGCTAGGCAATGGGGGTTAAGTGACTTGCCCAGGGTCATACAGCTGGGAAGTATCTGAGGTCAGATTTGAACTTGCCCTCCTGTCTCTAGACCTGACTCTCTATCCACTGAGAGACCCAGATGCCCCTGTTTAATTCTTTTTAAAATCCTCTCCTTCTGTCTTAGAATCAATACTAAGAATGTATTCCAAGGCAGAAGAGTGGTAAGGTCTAGGTAATTGGAGTTAATTAAATGACTTGACCAGGGTCACACAGCTAGGAAGTGTCTAAGGCCACATTTGACCCCAGGACCTTCTGTCTCCAGATCTGACTCTCTATCCATTGAACCACCCAGCTTCCCTGAGCAGGTTAATTTTTCAAAAACATGGAAAGACCTACATGAAGTTATGAAGAGTGAAATGAGCAGAACCAAGAGAATGTTAGATAGAGCAACAAAAATGTTCAGAGAATAATTTGTGTGTATCTACCTCCAGAGAAAGAACTGATAAATAGAAACCAGCAACACATAGCTTATATGTAGGTTTTCATTTTTTGTTTTTGGTCAAATGATGCCTTCTGTGGTTCAGGGAGGGCAGGAGATACCTGGGAATTTTAAGGCAACAAACAAATTTAAAAATTAAAAATTCCCTCCTGCTCAATTTCTTCATCTGGAAAATGGGAATATTTGCTCTGTCTCATAGCATTGTTGCATGAAAAGTACTTTCTAAACTTTAAAATGTTCTAGAAATATAAATTGTCATTATTGGTGGTGGTTTTATATTTGACTTCTGGCTACTCTGAGTAGATATTGGTGAGTAAAAAGTAAGGGCATTGGCTTACAATCAAGTTGATTGAGTTGTAACTTCTCTGATATACAACCTCTTCTCTTCTCTTCCACTGACACCATCCTGGGGCAGCTCCTCGTTGGACTCTGCCTGAACTGCTGTTCAGTCTGCCTTCTGAGAGTATCTTCGCACTCCAATCTATTCCTCCACTCAGCTGCCAGAGTAGCCATCCTAAAGCACAAATTGATCATGTCACTCCTCTTCCTCAATAAATTCCTGTGGCTCCCTATTACTTCCAGGATCAAATATAAAACTCAATGATGGTTTTAAAAATCTTTCATAATGTGTTTCTCCTCACCCAAATGCTTTTCCAAGTTTCTTTCATTATAGTTACCTACCACCCTCTCTCCCTCTTTAACATGCTCTTCTATGTGGCTCTGGGCATTTTTTCTGTTTTCTTCATACCCGAAACACTTTGGGCTTCCTGACTTTTTTGGCTTCCTTCAAGTCACAGCTAAAATCCCACCTACAAGAAAACTTTCCTTTTTTTCAACCCTTACGTTTGGTCTTAGTATCAGTTCTAAGGCAGAAGAGCAGCAAGGGCTAGGCAATTGGGATTAAGTGACTTGCCCAGGGTCATACAGCTAGGAAGTATCTGAGGCTAAATTTGAACCCAAGTCCTCCTGACTCCAGGCCTGGTACTCTATCCAATGTGCTACTTACCCCCTGATAAGCCTTTCCTGATCCTCTTTAATACTAATACTTCGCCCTTACCCTTTGAATCTCCAGTTGACCCTGTCTATTTCTTGTTTGAACATAGTTGTCTTCCTGTTGCTTCCCCATTAGAAGATCAGGGACCATCTTTTGCCTTTCTTTGTAGCCCTAGTTCTTAGCATGGTACCTAGCATAAAGGCAGCCATTTAATAAATGCTTATTGACTTGCTAAGTTGGCCAACAATTAAATTAATCATTAAATGAATGATTGAAAGAACGAATGAATTTGTTAAATAAATAGATTGAATGAATGATTAAATGAAGGTGTGAATGACTGACTGAAGTGAATGAATGAATTAATATTTGAATAAATGAATGAATAGTTCATGAATGAATGATTCCATGAAGCGATGAATAGAGCACTGTTAGCTAAATGAATGGGATGGAGAACCTAGATTATAAACTCTGGAACAGTGAGGACATTGTCTTACAAGTATCTTGAATATACAAGATCACAGAAAAGACCTGAGAAGCCCTTTAGCTAGAGTCCTTCATTCTAGAGATTAGGCATCACAACACCTCTCCTATCACTTGTATCACAGTGCCTGAAATTTTACCATTAGTGAATATTTCCTTTGGCTTTAACAGTTTTTCAGGCTTGCAGAATCCATGGCTAAAATGAAATACTCTAGAAGCTTGGGTTGCCTGTGTGGTCCTCATTTTGTAGCTGGGGAAACTTAGTCCCAACTGGGAAGAGTGACTTATTCTGGAATTACAGACTGAGTCAGTGATCAGGATTAGATTCTCCCACACCATACCTGGGAGAGGAAAGGACTTAAATCTTAGCCAAAATGAGTCCAATGAGAGCAAGGCTTTGTGGGAATGGGATAGGGTAAGTCCTGGGAAAGGAGAGCTCCAAAGGAAAGGCGTTAAATAGAAAGCTTGTCAGGAAAGTCTCCTGACCAAACTCCTGTGACTTGGTCTTTGGCCAATCCCTGATGTTGGCCCTCGTGTAAATCACACCGGATCCTGAAGGCCCCCAAGTTAATGGGCCGATGACTGCTGGGGATGAAGGACAAAGCCTAGTCAAAGGGCTCCTGGGTAGGCTGCCTAAATGAGGTGGATTCCCAAAGCCTCCGAGTTACCCTCCATAACTAGGAGGCTGGAGGCAGCTCCAGAGCCCTAAATAGAACATGAAATATCAGCTCCCAACCCCGGGCTGCCAGCTGCCTCAAACACCGAGCAGAGAAATTTCCCCCTTTTGCAGATTGGATCAGTCACTCCCAGAATTGATGGCAACAGCTTCATCAAGAAGATATAATGTTTTAATTATGTTGTGACACGGCCTGACACGGGGGTGGCATGTGATGGATTCTTGCATGTCACCCGGAGCCCTGACACATGATAGGGGGGTGGAGGGGGGAATGATTCTCATAACGTACCTTCTGGAAGACAGGATCCCTGCCCCCACCGAGGGCAGCAGAGAAGCAGTGGGATCCAGGGCATTCCTTGGGGAGCTGGGGGGCTGGACACAGCAGGCAGGTGGGAAAAAATCTGGGCTCTTGGGAAGAGTGGGTTGACAGCCTCCAGGAGAATCTGATCTGGAGAAGAGGGGACTTCTGCCTCCTTAAGTCCTCTGATCCCAGGGCCCTTTGAAGAGGGGTAGGAACAGAGCAGGCCACATCTGGAGCAGGGTCACATCCTTATGCTTTGGGAGAGGGCCACCGACCCCCTTTGGCAATCTGGCCAAGCCTCTCCAGCCTTTCTAAGAATAAAGTTTAAACACATAAACTAATAAAGGAAAATGACTATAATGACGTACAGTTCTCAAAGACTTTTTTTCTTCAAAGCCAAGCTCCTGGACCTTAGGTTAAGAATCCCTGATTTAGAAGAAGCAACCAAAAGGGGGATCACAACATATTCAAAGCAGGTGAAAAAGCTGAGGGCACGTAGCCTCTACACGAGAAAGCTTCAGGGAAAATGAGGATTTCCGGTTAGAAATGACCTTACAGGCTGTCTAATGCAAGCTTTTCATTTTACAGGTGGGGAAATAGAGTCTCAGAGAAGACAAGAGAACTGCCTAAGGTAACAGGGGAGCACTCGGGAGAGCCGGGCTTTAAACCAGCCCCTCTGTTTATAAAGCTAGTGTTTTGCCCATAAGTCTATCAGCTTCACCCTCACCCGCTGTCCCATGAAGAAAATGTATTCTACCTTGTTCATTTTTCTCCAGTCATTCTGCCAGGACCTCCCTGTCCTTCACACATACAATGGCCCCTACATCAGAATAATTTATATACAGATCACTCCCCCCATCCCCTACCCCATTAAGCTCCTTGAGATCAAGCAGGGACTGCATCAGATATTTGTACTCCAAGCTCCCAAAGAGGGTCTTACATTCAATAATCACTTAGTATTTGGTGAACCAAATCTAGCTATTCGAAGAGCTACCATGGGGTTGTGCTTGTTCCCTTTGGCCCAAGAGGACAAAACCCAAGGCAATTAGGGTAAGTGATCAGGAGGCAGATTTCAGCTTGATATAAGGAAGATCTCAGGATGGCCAGAACCATCCAACATGGAACTGGGTGGCTTGTAGGTAGTGAGTTTCCCAGCATTCAAGGTATCCAAGTAAGGGACTGTAGAATTATTGACAAACTGTAGAAGAGGGAAGAAGTTTGTACTAAATACCTTCTAGGGAGTTCCTTCCACTTGCAATGCCTCAGGATTCTATGTGTGCACATATGGGTTCACAAGTACCCTTCTCTGGACCCCTGTCCCATCATTCCATTCATGTAGAGTCCATGATCTGAGTGAACCCACTTCTCTGGAAAAACCCCAGGCAAGGCTCTAGAAAGGCTTATGTTTGCTTTTCACCATGATGGGCTGGGGAGGGGTGCTAGACAACTTCTAATGGGCTCTCCCCTCACAGGCAGGAGCTAGGTCTTTCTGGTCCAGAGAGGGGAGAATAGGTGAAGCTGGGACCAAGGTGAAACCTCATCTGGATTCCCCTTCTTTCACTCTACTTCCATCCCATCTCCTATCTCAGCCCCCACTTTTGGGGGCTGGGCCCTGGTTCCTCCCAGGGAGCTTTAGTCAAGAGGAGGATGGTGGGAAATGGGGATGGAGCATGAGGGAAAGGAACAAGGACAGGCCTGAAGCAGGAGAGGAGAAAGATTGAGTGAGGGGTAGGGGGGAAGCGATGACCCCTTCTCTCCAAATCTGAGGGCTGAATCCTGGACCTGGGCTGAGGCTCTGCCTGGCATCGTAGAACTGGAACGTGCCACCCGGATGAAATAATGGAACACCAATTCCTAGGCATTAAGCCAGCAGAGCCCCAACAAATGAACCATCTCTTCAACAACTGGGACAAGAACCAGGGTCCTCCCTGAATCTGCCCCTCTTCTCCTCCTACCTCAATTATCTGTCAATCCGTTTAGCTGTCAGCTGGTCCATTCACTCAACTGTCAATCAGACACGTCCATCAGTCTGTCATCAATCAGTCTATCTGTTAGAGTCCATCTATTTACCATTTGGGTAGCCTGTCAATCAGCCCACCTGGCCAGGGGTCAGTCCATCAATCAGGCCATCTGCCTGTCAGTCTGTCAGACCCCTTTCACATTCAGCCCTCAGCCTGTCACTCACAAGCGATCAGTCGCTTGTCAGTCAGTCAGTCAGGCCCTCTGTCAGCCTGTCTGTCCATCAGGAGGCTGCTCCCCTCACCTGCTGCTGCTGCTGCTGCTGCTGCTGCTGCTGATTATTGTGGGGATGTGGCCCAGCCAAGCTACCTTTGCCTGAGCTCTGCCATCCGGATTTAGACAGTGATTTGCATATAATTTACCCAGAAAGCTGCACTGTGAGAAATATAATCACTTTTTTAATATTCCCCATTCTGATTTGGATGTGAGAAGCCCTTGTAATGAATTGCTCCACTAATGAAAATGAACTGGAATGAGGATGGAGATGGAGGGTCATTAAATCCCAGGCTGGGATGTGGCTGGTAACCTCAGAAATCCCTGCTCTTCTCCACTCTGGCCTGAATTAACCATCATTGCCAGGAAATCCACTCTTTCCCCAGCCGCCCCCCACCCCGGGGACATCCCCTCCTGAGCAGTGGGAAGTGGGATGTCTTAAGGTCGGATCAATGTCAGATTTCTGCCCTCTCCTCCCAGCCAAGCAGGATACCAGGAATTCCAAGGGCCAGCCTGAACGGGAAACTGAGGCTGGTCCCAGAGTATCCCCCAATTCCGTTCAGGGTTGGAAAGAAGAGTGAGGAGGAGAAAGGAGTAGGATGGCTGGGAGGTAGGGAAGGACCCAGTAGAGCGCCTGTGGCTCCAGGATCCCAGGCTGGGGGCACATAGATAATTAAGGAAGACAAGAGCAGGAGAAGGAAGGAGGAAAAAGCAAATACTGCAACTGATCTGTCCAGGCTTAGATGGGCCTAATTAGGTCTGTTTGTACAGCTCCTTTGCATATGTATTCAAATATATTCTGTTGCAGATGCTCATGCGTACCAAAGCTTGGGAATGGAATGAGTGCCAGGCTTACAGGCAAGAGGTCCTGGGTTCAAATTTGGACTCACATATTTCCTAGCTGAGAGACACTGGATAAGAAACTTTGGCATGGGACCCCAGGTTTCCCTTGGACACCCCAAACCCTAGAAGTCTTTCAGATCAAGCAGAAAGCAGGAAAATTCCTTTCCTTCCTTGCATTCTTGTTTATGCTGAGGAAAAGGTGAACCTGGGCATCAGAGACCCACAATAAGGAAAGGCCCCTTAGAGAAATATTCCCCTTGGGTTCTCCCCTAGATTATGAGATGGCCACAGATCAACATCACCCAGTTATGCTCTGATACATTGGCCTGTATGGAGGACATCTACTTGTCCCCTAAACTATGCCCAGTCACCCCCGTGTCTTTGAGACACAAAACATCACTTCAGCCCCGGCCAGATAACAAACATCCCCCACATCTGCCTAATCTCATTCCATTCCTTCATCATCCTTTCTCCGGTCATGGAGCCCCTGTTGTCAAAAAGGTATATAAAGCCTAGAACACATCTCTAGGAGGCCGTGTCCCACCTGCAAGGTCCTCCCAGCCAAATTCAACATGAATACCAAATGAATAAATTTGTCTTTTTATTTCTAAGCTCAGCGATGGAGTCTTGCATTCTTGCAAAGGGAACCCATCTCGAACCCAAGGGGCTCCCCTCAAGCCCCCCACAACAACATGACCCCCATTGCCTTGCCCTTACCTCTCCTGCCTTTGAACCAATATACAATATTGATTTTAAGACAGAGGGAAAGGATTTTTTAAGAAGAAGTATAAAAGCTTTCTGACCAGGCCATTCTCTTGCTCAAGAAGCCTTGATGGTCCCCAATTACTTTTTTATTTAACCTTATCCTTAATATCAATACTGTGCATTGATTCCAGGGTATAAGAGTGAAAAGGTCTAAGCAATAGGGGTCAAGTGACTTGCCCAGGGTCACCCAGCTAGGAAGTCCTTGAGGCCATATCTGAACCCAGGACCTCCCGTCTCCAGACCTGGCAGCCCTCTATCCACTGAGTCACCCAGCTGCCCCAAACTTCATCCTTAGATAGACAATCAGTCACCATTTTTTTAATTCTTCCTCCACAAAAAGCTCTGGCACCTATTTCCTTTTCTCTACTCATCAGCTTATCACCCCAATTTAGGCCTTACACATTTGATAAGCATGTCATCTCTGCTTTCATCCCAGGCCCAATGGGAAGACATTTCGAATACAGCCGAGGCTAGGACAGATCCCTGTGGCACTCCATGAGAGACCTCAATGCCAGGTAGGGCTATGGAGGAAAGATCAATTGGTTTAGACCTAGACGATTTCAGTTTGGATCATGGCTTTTCTATACGCCATTTGTCATTGAGCCAAGCCCTCTGAGACTCAGTTTACTGGTCTTTAAAATGAAAGAAATGGGCTCAACAACTCCTTCCAGCTCTAACTCCTAAAGTCCCGGGATCCAGAGCCAGAGCTGTCTCCCATCATGTGCTCCAAATGGGCCAGGAGTTTGGTCTCTAGGGTTTATATTCTCAGCATCCAATATGGCCCCAGGAGCCCATAGGTGTTCTGGGAGGCCAGGAATCCAGGCTACCGGAGTCCCAAGCCTGCTGGGAAGGCCCCCTGTTAAGGCCCTCAGCAAGACACCACAAAGCAGAAGGAGGAGGAATCTGGAGGAGAATGAAGAGGAGGGGGCAGATCTGTAAGGGGGAGGCCTATCAGGGGGTCCAGTGGGGCCTCCTGCCTCTCTCTGCTCCCCGGGCTAAGATAAGGACCACGGAAGAGCTTCCAGGCCCTGAGAGAGCTTCAGTGCTTGGGAACAGGAGCTGGAGAGGGCGGGGGGAGCTGGTGGCTGGTGAGGGAGAGAAGACAAGCTAATGAGGCCCCAGAGAACCCTTAATCCTTCACCTCCCGCCCTGCCTGTGAATCACAGCCACTTGCTCCAGCCTCTCCCTGGCTCCCACCCGTCTGCCTGCTGGCCTTGTGCACATTTTCCCAGGAGGGCCCTATCAGCCCCCAGGGCCCAGGAGCCAGGCAGCCCCCCTCTCTTCTCCTGCCCCCCCTTCCATCACTTCTACAGCTCCTGCCCCCACCCAGCTGTTTCTTTTCCTCCAGAGGCAGCAGCTGCAGGGAGAAAAGTGGCCTTGGCCTCTGCACCTCCGAGTTGGGGGTGGAGAGGGAGAGCCTGTGGTCAGAGGGGGACTAGCCCAGGAGGGGTGACTCAGAGCCAAGACTTGGGGAAAGAGCCCTAGCTACACCTTTGCTGTTTGGAGCAAATTCTTATTTATTTATTTTTTTTAAACTCTCACCTTCCATCTTAGACTCAATTCTGTGTATTTGTTCTAGGGCAGAAGAGCAGTAAGGGATAGCCAATGGGGCAAGTGACTTGCCCGGGGTCACACAGCTGGGAAGTGTCTGACGTCAAATTTGAACCCAGGACCTCCCCTCTCTGAGTCTGGCTCTCTATCCACTGAGCCACCCAGCTGCCCCCTCTTTTTTATTTATTTTTTATTTTATCTTTATTTTATTCCAATAACAAATTTACCCATAAGTTTTCCAAAGTTATGTGATTCATATTGTCTCCCTCCCTCTTTCTTCCCCCATCTCAGTGTTTGGGGCAAATTCTAGAGCCATCTAGGTCAAGACTTGGACAGAAATGTCTCAGGAAGGGAAGGAAGAAGGGGCCGGGCTACCACCTACCTTATAGAAGGGAGTGGCTACACCCTGGAGATCATCCATTGCCCCAGAAGCAGCCAGGGTGGATCGGAAAGAGCTCTCTGCCGATGGAGTCAGGGGACCAGCTTTCAAGTCCTGGCTCTGCTCCTTGAATTATAATAATAGCTGGCATTTCTTTCTATAGTTTTTTATTTCCATTATCTCACTGGTGTATCCCAACCCAGTGGGGCAGGTGTCACAGGTCATATTGTCTTATCCCTATTTCACAGAGGAGAAAACTGAGGTTTAGAAATGTTAAAGTGACTTGTCCAGGATTACAAAGCTAGAAAGTGTTAGGACGTGGATTCAAATCCCACCTTCCACGATAACTAGCTTTGGGATTTTAGACAAATCATTTTAAACATCTTTGAGCCTCAGTTTCCTGATCTGTTAAAGTGGGGAATAACACAATAATGGGTATGGAGGCACAGAGAGAATTGCTCAGGCTCACACACTAGTAAATGATATGAGTCAGGATTTGAACCCAGCTCTTCTTGACTCCAAGCTTAGTACTCTTTCCCATCCATCTAGAATTTTGGAGACATGTTGTGAAAGGATGAAGATAGTGTGAAGCCAGATCTGGTCTAGTGCTGCCTGTCCGAATTGTGCCAACTGATCCTCTGCCCATTCCAGCCCCAAAAGCAGGATGCTGGTGGAGGTTTTGGTTCTGGACCTTCATAGATCTTGGCCATTTGTGAGAACCAGGACATCCTTTCTGCCCGTAGTTCTGGTCCTCTTAGCCCCCTGATGTTTCTTTCTTATTTTGCCTCTTCTCAGAGTGCCTAGCACCCACCTTAGGGGGCACAGTAGGTAAGTGCCCAGGCAATGCCCTGCAGGCAGAAGCTAAGGGTAGGGTTCTTGGTACAGGAGGTGGGGAGAAGATGTCTCATTTGGGCACTGGAGAAGTTATCCCACAGCTGTGGTGAAGTAGGATAATAACAATAAAGAAATAGCATCACCACCAACAATAATAAATACCTAACAAATAACAAGTAAAATAATAATAAATGCATTCAGGTCTTTATAAACATTGTCTCATTTCATTCTCCCAGCAACTCTGGGAGGTGGGTACTATTATTATCCCCACTTTACAGACAAGGAAACTGAGGCTCAGAGAGACTAACATGTCTTGCCCCAGGGTCACAAAGCTAATTAGTGTCAGAAGAGGGATTTGAACCTAGATACTAATACTTGCCTAGAATCATACAATAAGTAGCTGAGGCAGGATTTGGACACGGCTCTTCTGGTTTACCAAATTCAGCAGTCTCCTCACTGCCCCAGCTGCCTGCTGTAAAGAAGTATGAGCTTAGAGTCAGAGAAACTGAGTTCAAATCCGGGTTCTATCTAAGCTCAGGAAAATTACTGTCCACCGGATTATAATAATGCTATCTGGTCTGCTTCCCTCCGAAGCTTGTTTTAAGCACTGAAGATGGAAAAGAGAACCAGAGAATCTGGGAGCTGGAAGGGACCTCAGGACCCTGTCCATCCATCACCCATGATAGATGCCCATGCATCCTCCCTTTGATGACCTGCAGACATGGAGAGCACACTCCTTCCTGGCTCCATCCTTGGGCAATAATAGAATAACTGGAGTGTTCAGTCATTTTTCAGTCACGTCTGACTCTTCTGACCCCATTTGGGGTTTTCTTGGCAAAGATAATAGAACAGTGGTCCATTTTCTTCTCCAACTCATTTTACAGATGAGGAAACTGAGGCCAACAGGGTTAAGTGACTTGCCCAGGGTCACACAGCTAGTAAGTGTCTGCGGACAGATTTGAACTCCGGAAGATCCATCTTCCTGACTCTAGACCCAGCACTCTCTCCATTGTACCACCTGGCTGCTCAGAACAGTTACAGGCAGTTATTATTATGTGAGTTTATGTAAATGACATAGGTAGAGACAGGAGGTCCTTTTGTGATCTTGGGCAGCCTTAGTTTCCTCTTTAGAATCTCTGGGCAAGTGGAGTTGCTTGTCAGCTCCAGGAGTGGGAGTGGGAAAAGGGAAGGAAGACAGCAGGAGTCATGTAACTTTGGAAAACTTATGTGTCAATTTGTTGTTGGAATAATACAAAGATGAATCTTTAAAAATAAATAACAAATAAAAGAAGCTCTGGGCAACCTATAGGTGTTGGACGTGTTACGATGGGAAGAGCTGACCAGAGAGGGAAAGGGGAACCACTAGCCAAATGCAGTCAGACTTGTCTGAATTCACTAGAGAGAGAAGATAGGGATGAATGAGGCACCTGGTCCCCAAGCTCTAGCCCTCGAATTGTGAATGGAAACTCTGGGCCTCCCATGGGGGCCATGACTAAGGACAATGGGGGTCTCTCATGTTTCAGAAAGGATGAGGGATTTTCAAATGGACACCTGTTGGGGGGCTGAGGCCAGGGGCCAGGCAACTTCAAGACAGAAACATTTTGTGAGAGAAAAACCATTGCGGACTGGGGTAAAGCCTAGAGGCAGCCTAGTGAGCTGTGAGGACTCGGAATTGTGAGCTGAATGGGACCAGGCTCAACCCCTGGGGTACCCACCCTTATTTCAGGTTATTTTCACATTCTCACAATTAAATCTTAAAATCTGACAAACAATAATCATTCTTCTCAGATTTAAGGAACAACAACAATAATAACAATTCACATTTATTATATGAACCCAGGACCTCCTTTCTCTAGACCTGACTCTCTATCCACTGAGCCACCCAGTTGCTCCCAGAGACCTTTAAGTTTTAGTCTAGTCCATACCTGATAGGAGGTGGGCATATAGCTTCTTTTTTTCCCCACTATCATTAATTAAACTTTATTGAACATTTGAATAATCTCTGGTACTATAAACTGAATCTGAGTAAGAGTTCATACATGTCAGTATAGATTTTGGCAAAAAAAAAAATACCCCGTCTGTGGCTGAAACTGTGTTGTACCAAAAGAGGCTTACAGCTTCTGCCTGAACCTCTCCATCAGGTTCTTCCTAAGACAGATCATTCATTGATGGGCAGCTCTAAATTGTCTTCATGAACCCATGTTGGCTCTAAGTGATCACTGTTTCCCTTTCTCAATGCTTACAAACCATCTCTTTTATAGCCTATCCTAGAATATTCCTAGGAATTAAATTTAAGCTTACTAGCCTATTGTTTGAAGATGCTACTGTCTCCTTTCTGAATATGTGAGGCATTTGCCCATCTCCAATCCCAAGGCATTTCCCCCATTTTGGGTGGCTTTTTAAAGATTGATAACAGAGATCCAGGCCTGGTGATAGGAGGTCTTGTATTCAAATATGACCTCAGACCCTGGGCAATTCACTTAACCCCCATTGCCTACCCCTTATTTCTCTTCTGCCTGAGAACCTCTACTCAGTATCCATTCTAAGATAGAAGATAAGGGTGTTTTTGTTTGTTTGCTTGCTTTTAATAACCTTTCTCTTCTGTCAGATTCCCCCATATCTTAGGACTCAATTTCTTATTTGCTTGTTTTGTTCTAGCCTTACCAAAGTGAAGATCATTATCCCTAGAAGGCATCATGGTGTATTAGATTGGTGGTTTGGGAGTCAGGGAAACCTGGACTTGATTTCTATCCCTGACACTAGTTCTGTGATTCTAGGCAAGTCACTTTATGGGGGAAGGGACAGAAGGGGAATGGACAGCAGCCAGGCCTGAAAGAAAAATATAGAAAGTTAGATGGAAAGAGAAGGGGGTGGGTAGAAGAAAGAAAGAAAGAAAGAAAGAAAGAAAGAAAGAAAGAAAGAAAGAAAGAAAGAAAGAAAGAAAGAAAGAAAGAAAGAAAGAAAGAAAGAAAGAAAGAAAGAAAGAAAGAAAGAAAGAAAGAAAGAAAGAAAGAAAGAAAGAAAGAAAGAAAGAAAGAAAGAAAGAAAGAAAGAAAGAAAGAAAGAAAGAAAGAAAGAAAGAAAGAAAGAAAGAAAGAAGGAAGGAAGGAAGGAAGGAAGGAAGGAAGGAAGAAAGGAAGGAAGGAAGGAAGGAAGGAAGGAAGGAAGGAAGGAAGGAAGGAAGGAAGGGAGAGGGACAGAAAGACACAAGAGAAGAAGGAGGGAGGGAGGGAGGAAGGAAGAAGGGGAGGAAAAGAAGAAGGAGGAGGAGGAGGAGGAGAGAAGAGAAGAGAAGAGAAGAGAAGAGAAGAGAAGAGAAGAGAAGAGAAGAGAAGAGAAGAGAAGAGAAGAGAAGAGAAGAGAAGAGAAGAGAAGAGAAGAGAAGAGAAGAGAAGAGAAGAGAAGAGAAGAGAAGAGAAGAGAAGAGAAGAGAAGAGAAGAGAAAGAATAGTCAGACAGGCAGAGGAGGGAGGGAAAAAAACTTATTAAGCATTCACTTTGTTCTGGACAAGGTGCTAAGAACTGAGAATCCAAATACAAACAAAAAAGCTTATCAACCCCTACCCCAAGATAACTTAGAAAGGAGATGAAAAGCTGGGTGGATGTGGAAGCAGGATATCTACCTGGGGGCAAGGCTACTAGGGAAGAGGTGGTGGAGACGTGAGGACCCATATGGGGTTCCTGTGGGACAGTAGTGGCCCCACACATAGCCAGCGTCTTTCTTGGACTTCTTTTGTAACAATAATAATAGAGTCCATTTCTATAGCTCCTAAAGGTTTCTAAAACACCAGTCTTACATCTCTCCTCTAGTATGGGGGAAGGGGCACCAGCTTTAGAATCATCCGACTTGGGCATCTAGGTGGTTCAGTGACTAAAGAGCAAATTCTGGAGTCAAGAGACTCTGAGTTCAAATCCGACCCCAGACACTTTCTAACTTGTGTGGGCAAATCACTTAATCCCAACCACTCTTCTGCCTAGAACCAGTGCATAGTATTCATTCTAAGGTGGAAGGGAAGGGTTAAAAAAAAGACTCAAAGGACCTCAATTCCAGCCCTGCATCTGATGATAATGCCTTTACCTCTGGAACCATGAGCAAGTGATCCCCCCCCCCCCAGTGCCTCTGTTTCCTCAGCTGTAAGATAGGGAGATCCCCTCCAGCTTTAGGTCTGTGATCCTGTGAGGCATATCCAGGGCAGCTATTATTATCTCCACTTCCAGCTAAGGAAACAGAGGCCCAGGGAGGTTAGACACCTTCCCCTTGGGGCTCTCTAGCTCCTAAGACATTAAGTGGTAGGTCTGGGATTGGTGAGTCTCTCCTGATTTCAAATCCAGCTCCCTTTCCATTCTGTTACCTCTGAGGCAACATGAAGCTAAGTCACATCAAGTAAACCAGAGCCAGGTCCTGGTTAATGCTAACAGGGGGTGTCACAGGGTCAGAGCAGAGCCTGGGAATGGTCAGTGGGATCAGGGCAGGAGCTAGCTGTCCAGACTAGCTCATGCTTCCTTGGGGATATTCAGTGGTCAGAGAGACAACAGAGTGTGGAGGGAGGAGCAGGGACTATTAAACTGAAGAGAAAAATGGCCCCATATTTGGGAAGGTTGGGGTCAGGGGTCCAGAGGATCTGGAAAAACAGGAGAAATCCAGCAAAGCAGACTTTCAAGCCAGAGATTGTAGGGTTCAAATCTTGATTCTGCCACTTATCAGGGTGACCTTGGCCAAGTCCTTTCCCCATCTTTGTGCTCTTCGTTTTCTCCTCTGTGAAAGGAGGGAGTCAAGCTAGAGGATTTCCAAGGTCCCTTTGAGCTCTGAACCCTGTGATTGGATGAAAAGGGAGGGATAGGGAGGGGATGGAGCCTGGGAATCACCCAGCCTAGGGGCTGCCCGGGAGATGGGATGCTGGGTCCTGCAGAGTGAGGCTTCAAAGCATCCCTTGCCTGGGCACTGGGAGCCTCATGGGTAGCTGGGAAGCTAGCTGCTGGACAGCCAGCTCCCAGATCCTCTTCGGGGTGGCAGCCAGCAAGCATACTCTGGCGATAGGAGATCCTTTAAATACCTCTCAGGGCTAGGCTCTGGCTTCCCAGCAGCCTGGAGGAAAGTGACACCTCCCTATTTGTAAACTGTTTCTCACAGCTTGTTTGTTCTGGGTTAGAGCTCCAACGGGCTCCGTATGGAAGTGTGACTCATTGTTTAATGTGTCAGCTCATTAGCAAAGCTTGTTGCTGCCTTCCATTCCTCTGCTCCCACTAATTGGAGAGCCCACTATGGCCCCCACTCCCAGGCCAGAGCTCCGGGCACAGTTAGGGCACTTGCCTGGCCCTGGCTTCCCTGCCCAAGGATTGACCTCCACCCTTGCCCTGCCGGGCTGCAGCTCTAGAAGGCAGGACCTGACATGGCAGGACACTGAATTTTCCCTGGGCTCTAGGCTTGCAGCTGCCACCCCCTGGACCCAGTCAAGCTCATCCTCCCCTCCCCATGGGCTCAGCGCCATGACAGTGGCCGCCAGGCAAGCTCCTGCCTCAGGCATGTAAAAACTAAAGAACTCTGGGAAATTCCATCACATATCTAGCCACTCTCCAGAATTGGCCACATCATTAGGATACATTCGTGTTCTTGCCTTAGGTGGAAATGAAGATCAGATAGCTAGAGTAGGAAAGGACCTCCACAGCCATCTGGTCCACCCCCTTCATTTTACAGATGAGGAAACTGAGACCCAGAGAGTGAGTCACACAGTAGGTGGCAGAGAAGATCTGAACCCAGGTCCTCTGAAGTCAGGGCAGTCTTCACTATGCCACCCTCTCTCTTTACAGAGGATTCATGGTAGATGTGATGAGCCATCTGAATCATGGAAGTCAATGGGTTTCCAGAACATCAATCAGGGTTGAAGAGGGAGTCTCCCCTTTGCCACAATGCTGGTACATTGGGAAAATGACAAGACCAGGGTTCCCATCCTTTCTCTGACAGTAATTTATGGGACAACTGGGGCAAATCATTTCCCTTCTTGGAACCTCAGTTTCTCCATCTTACAGATGAGGATCATTATTTGTGCCTGAAGTTTCTCACTATGACATCTATCAATATGTCTATCAAGACATAGCCCATTCCTGAACATAGGCTAAGAGTTCATCTCTTCAGCATCCTCAGAGGCTAAACTTGTCCCCATCAAGAAATTTCCCAGATGACTCATGGTTTGCCTCTCTAATATTCATTCATGTATTCATACATTCATTCTGCAAACACTGATTAGATTCTACAGAAAGCAAGACCCAGTACGTGGCATTAGGGACATTAAGATGGACAAAATAATTCCATCTCCAGGGAGCTCATAATCTAGAAGGGGAATAAGAATAACATTATTGATATTGTTTATTGTGTTCTTTAAATTTTTTTTAATTAGATGTGTAATATTATTGGTGTAGAGAGCACCAGGACAGGATAGCATCTTCTCTACAATTTATGGCCTTAAAAAAAACATTACCTTCCATCTTAAAATCAATACTGTATAATTGGTGAGGTAGAAAAGCAGTTAGGGTTAGGCAACAGGGGTCAAGTGACTTACCAAGGGTCACAAAGCTAAAAAGTACCTGAAGTAAGATCTGAACCCAGGACCTCCTGTCTCCAAGCCCAGCTCTCTATCTACTGAGCTACCTAGTTGCCCTGCAAATTATAGTCTTAGAGAGAATTGTCTAGAGTCACTCAAAAGTTCAATGATTTGTCCAGGGTCACCCAGTAAATATGTGAAAGACATAGACCTGGAATCTGGGTATTCCTAACTCAGAGGCCAACTTTTTTTTAAATTAAGTGTATTTCATGAAAGAATTTTAAAATTAGATCATACCATCTTACCATTCAATTCTGTTCACCTTTCAAAGCCTGGTTCAAATGCTGCCTTTCTTGAATCATCTCTGAGCCATATCCTGAGTTGTAGTATTTTCCCTTCTCTTAACATTGATAGAACATTATACTGCTCATGTGTTTATCCTAATATACTTTGTACTATAAATAAATAAATAAATAAATTAAGTGTATTTATTTAATTAATTAATTTGGAATATTTTTCTATGGTTACATGAATCATGTCCTTTTCCTCCCCTCCTTCCACCCCACTCCTGTAGCCAACAAGCAATTCCACTGGGTTTTACTTGTGTCATTGATCAAGACCTATTTCTATATTATTGATATTTGTACTAGAATGATCATTTAGAGTCTATATCCCCAATCATATCTCCATTGAACCATGTAATCAAGCAGTTGTTCTTCTTCTGTTTCTACTCCCACATTTCTTTCTCTGGATATGGATAGTGTTCTTTCTCATAAGTCTCTCAGAATTCTCCTGGGTCATTGCATTGATACTAGTAGAGAAGTCCATTATGTTCGATTGTGCCACAGTGCATCAGTCTCTATGTATAAGGTTCTCCTGGTTCTGCTCCTTTTACTCTTCATCAATTCCTGGAAGTTGTTCCAGTCCCCATGGAATTCCTCCACTTTATTATTCCTTTGAGCACAATAGTATTCCATCAACTTCAGATACCACAATTTGTTCAGCCATTCCCCAATTGAAGGACAGTCCCTCATTTTCCAATTTTTTGCCACCACAAAGAAGGTGGCTATAAATATGTTTGTACAGGTCTTTTCCCTTATTATATATTTGGGGTACAAACCTAGCAGTGCTATGGCTGGATCAAAGGGCAGATAGTCTTTTAGCACCCTTTGGGCATAGTTCCAAATTGCCTTTCAGAATGGTTGGATCAATTCACAACTCCACCAGCAATGCATTAATGTCTCAATTTTGCCACATCCTCTCCAATATTTATTACTTTCCTTTGCTGCTAGTTAATCTGCTAGGTATAAGGTGGTACCTCAGAGTTGTTTTGATTTGCATTTCTTTAATTATAAGAGATTTAGAACACTTTTTCATGTGCTTATTAATAGTTTTGATTTCTCTTTCTGAAAATTGTCTATTCATTTTCCCATTTATCAATTGGGGAATGGCTTGATTTTTTGTACAATTGATTTAGCTCCTTAAAAATTTGAGTAATTAGACCTTTGTCAGAGGTTTTTGTTATAAAGATTTTTTTCCCAATTTTTTGCTTCCCTTCTAAGTTTGGGTGCATTCATTTTGTTTGTACAAACCCTTTTTAATTTAATGAATAAAAATTATTCATTTTACATTTTGTAATATTCTCTGTCTCTTGCTTGTTCTTAAAGTCTTTCCTTTCCCATAGATCTGACAAGTAAACTATGTTCACTCAATTTACTTATAGTTTCCTTCTTTATATTTAAGTCATTCATCCATTCTGAATTTATCTTGGTGTAGGGTGTGAGATGTTGATCTAAACCTAACTTCTCCCATACTGTTTTCCAGTTTTCCCAGCAGTTTTTGTCTAACAGTGGGTTTTTGTCTCAAAAGCTGGGATCTTTGGGCTTATTGTACATTATCTTGCTGAGGTCATTTACCCGAAGTCTATTCCACTGATCCTCCCTTCTGTACCATATTGTTTTGATGTCCACTGCTTTATAGTACAGTTTAAGATCTGGCACTGCTAGGCCCCCATCCTTCACATTTTTCATTATTTCCGTTGATATTCTTGATCTTTTGTTCTTCCAGATGAACTTTGTTATAATTTTTTCCAGTTCAGTAAAAATGTTTCTTGGTAGTTTGATAGGTAAGGTACTGAATAAGCAAATTAATTTGGGTAGGATTGTCATTTTTATTATGTTAACTAGTCCTCCCCTCAAAGACCAATTTTTAATTCAGAATGTCTTCCTGTCTCTTCATTTTAGTTTATCACACACACACACACACACACACACACACACACACACACACACACACACACACACTCACCCTGAGGGGTAATACAAATGTTATTATCATTCCCATTTTATAAGAGAGGAAACTGAGGTTTAGACAGGAAGGGACTAAGGGGATGAGCATTTATATGGCACCTACTGTGCCTCAGGCACTAAAATAATTATCTTCTTTGCTACTCACAACAACCCTGTGAGGGATTATCCTCATTTTCCCAGTGAGGAAACTGAGGCAAACTGAGGCAAGGTAGCTTTCCCAGGGTCATATGGCAAGTAAATGTTTGAGGCCAGCTTTGAACCCAAGACTTCCTCCTTCCAGGCCTAACTAAATCATCAGCTCCCTGAGAAATGACTTATCTAAGGCAACCTAACTACCAAAAGACAAGGAGGCAAGAAAAGGCAGGACTTGCCCTAAAAATAGCAAATTATCCAGTTTGGCTGAAATATAGCTATGTGCGCACAGGAAAAGAAATCTTAAAATGTATGTTGGACATGGAGAATGGTATACCTCATGTTGGGGAATTTGAATTCTATCCTGTAGGTAATGGGGAGCCTAAGAAAGATTTCAACAGGAGAGTGACATTGTCCTATTCGTCTGGCTACATATGACAGCTGGAGACCAAAGGCAGGGAAACTAGTTATGAGTCTATTACAATAGTTAGAAAGAGGCAACAAATGCAGGGATATTTTCTTTTTTTATTCAAAAATACTTTATTTTCCCAATGTAACAACAATTTTCAACATACACCTGGAATTATAAGATCCAAATTGTCTCCCTCCTTCCCTTCCTTCTCCCTTTCAGAGATAGTAAGCACTCTGATCTGGGTTATACATGTATTATCATGCAAAACATACTTCCATATTGGTCATTGTTGTAAGAGATTATTAATATAAAACTATAAATAAACTCATATGGAAGTAGTATGCTCTGATCTGCACTCGAGCTCCAATAGTTCTTTCTCTGGAAGTAGATAGCATTCTTTGTCATTAGTTCTTCAGAATTGTCCTGGATCACTGCAGAGCTGAGAGTAGCTCAGTTTTTCACAGTTGATCATCCCATGATATTGTTGTTACTGTGTACACTGTTCTCCTGGTTCTGCTTATTTCCACTCTGCATCAGTTCATATAGATCTTTCTAGCTTTGGGGGAAATTATGCTGGTTATCATTTCTTATAGCACAATAGTATTCCATCACCAATATATACCACAATTTGTTCAGCCATTCCCCAATTGATGGACATCCCCTAGATTTCCAATTCTTTAAACTTGGAACTTTATCTACTATGCTATACTGCCTACTCTACCATAAGGTAAGCAGTGCAAATATTATCCCCACTTTACAGGTAATGAAACTGAAGTTTGTAACTTGTTCCAGGTCATGTAGCTAGCAAATGAGAGAACCAGAGAGCATCAAAATTGGAAAACAATTTAATCCCTCTTGTTCAAGTGACTTGTCAAAGGTAAACAAGGCTTGTTAATGGCGGAGCTAGGACTTCGATCCAGTCCTCCTCACTCCCAGATCAGTGCTCTCTCCATTACCCCATTCTTCATGGAAGAAAGAAGAAGTCAAAGATCGGTGTTCTCTCCAGTGGAACTGAAGCTCAACAGAAAAATCAGGACTATGGACAGAGATTTGGGAGTCAACAGCATGAGGAAATCATTCCAGGTTTAAAGCTGGAAGGGACCTTAGTGCTCATTGAGTCTAACCCACTACTTTTTTCAGCTGAGCCTTCGAATGATTTGCCCAGGGTTACACAGCCACTAATAGCACTGGGCTTTTTAATTTTTTATTTTCTCTTAAAATTTTTAAGGTTCCATTTTCTTTGTTCACTTTTTAACCATCATTTTGAGTTCCAAATTTTCTCCCTCCCCCAGATCTCTCTCCACCCATTGAGAAGGCAAGCAATATATTATCCATTATACATGTGAAGTCATGCAAAACATATTTCTAAATTAGCTATGTTGTAAGGGGAAAAAAGCAAGAAAAATAAAGTGAAAAAATAGACTTCAGTCTACATTCAGAGTTCATTGGTTTTCTCTCTGGAGGTGAATACTATTTTCATCAAGAGTTATTTGGAATTGTGGATAATTGCATTCATCAGAGTAGCTGAGTTACAGTTAATCATTGAGACAATTCTGCTGTGTTTACTGTATACAGTGTTCTCCTGATTCTGCTCACTTCCTTTTGCATCAGTTCTTATAAATCTTTCCAGATTTTTTCAAAACCATGCCCCTCATTATTTCTTATTGCACCATAGTATTCGGCTACCACTTGTTTAGCCATTCCCTGTTGATAGTCATCCCCTCAATTTCCAATTCTTTGCCACCACAGAAAGAACTGCTATATTTTTGTACGTATAGATTCTTTTTGGGATGCAAATCTAGTAGCAGTATTCCTGAATGAAAAGATAGGAATACATAGTTTTATAATCCTTTGAGCATAGTTCCAAAGGTTGAATCAGTTCACAACTCCATCGACAATGTATTAGTGTCCCAATTTCCCCTTGACTCTCATCTTAGCCAATATGATAGGTGTGAGTTGCTTTTATTTGCATTTCTCTAGTCAATAACAATTTTAGAGCATTTGTTCATGTGACTATAAATAACTTTTATTTCTTCTTCTAAAAACTGTCTCTTGGGGGCAGCTGGGTGGCTCAGTGGATTGAGAGCCAGGCCCAGAGATGGGAGGTCCTGGGTTCAAATCTGACCTCAGACACTTCCCAGCTGTGTGACCCTGGGCAAGTCACTTGACCCCCATTGCTTAGCCCTTACCACTCTTCTGCCTTAGAACTAATATACAGTATTGGATCTAAGATGGAAGGTAAGGGTTTTAAAAAAATAATTAAAATTTTAAAACTGTCTCTTCGTAACCTTTGATTATCTATCAATTGAGGAATGTGAGCCCTGGTCTTAAGAGATTTTGTGGTGAAATGAATAGAGGCTGGAGGCAAAAAAGAAAGGTGACTGTGATACAGTGGAGTTGGCTTTGGAGTCAGAATCCAGGTTCTACCACTTTGTTCACCCTATAAGTCTTTGGAATGAATTTCTTCATCCAGGCATGGCATAAAGAGAACTGAATCTGAGGAAGAAGACCTGGGTTGGAATCCCACCTCTGCTACTAAGTAACAAGCATTTTCACCTTTACAGGTCTCGGTATCCTCATGTATAAAACAAAAGAAATTTGATATGAATGTTGTCTAAGCTCCTTTCTAGCCCTAGATGTTGAGGCAGCCTGGTGGTATAGTGGATAGAAGGCTGGCCTAGAGTCAGGAAGTTGTTATTCAGTCATTTTCAGTACTGTTTTACTCTTTGTGACCCCATTTGGGGTTTTCTTGGCAGATACTGGAGTGGTTTGCCATTTCCTTCTCCAGCTCATTTAATAGATAAGGAAACTGAGGCAAATGGGGTTAAATGACTTGCCCAGGGTCACATAGCTAGTATCTGAGGTCAGATTCGAACTCAGGAAGATGAGTCTTCCTGACTCCAGGCCCAGTACTCTGTCCACTACATCATGTAGCTGCCCATCCTGGAGTTAGAAGGAAATGAGTTTAAATATAGTCTCAGACACTTCCTAACTATGTGACCCTGGGCAGATCATTTAATAACTAAGCCTCAGTTTCCTGATCTATAAAATGAGGACAACAATGGAACCTTTCTCCCAAAGTTGTGACATAAAAAGTAGGTCCCATTTGTAAAGCACTGTGCAAACCTTAAAGGTTTGTGATTGCTAGCCCTTATGATCATTATCCTAAATTAGAGCTACGATACATCCATATCCTGGTCTTGACACTTATTAGCTATATGGCCAAAAGCAAGTCTCTATGAAACACACTTTCCTCATCTGTATAATGGGAGTGCTAATTGCCCAGTACGTGCCTCAAAGGGCTTCTGGAAAGCTCGGATGAGATAATGGTTGTAAAGTGGGTCATTCACTGAAAAGTGCTATGGAATAGCAGTTATTTTTATTGTGATTCTAAATCCCAAGCTCTTTCCCACTCCAACGTGCTTCCAAGAATCACTTTGGGGAGGAGAACAAAGTAGAAGAGATATCAATGAGCAAAAGGCTGAGAGCGGAACCTGCAAAGATGCCGCAGGTGTTCAGATGCCAAAGTATTCAGGAAGTGGGGGTGGTCGGCAGTGACAAATGCTGTAGAGAAATTGAGGAAGATGAGGGCTAAGAAGCTACTGGGCTTGGGATAAGAGTTCACAAATGCCCTTGCAAGGAGCAATATCAGTGCAGTTCCTGGCCTGGGAGCCAGACTATGAGGGTGAGATGAGAGCCAGAGGAAAGGAAGAGAAGGGAGGAAAGAATGGGAGGCTAATTTAATGCAACTTGGCCCAGCCCGAGGGCCTTGGAGGAGTAAGGAGTCCAAGAGTTTCTCAGCCAAGAATGGAGGAGAAAGAGCAACCAATCGCAACGCCAGGTGGGTGCTGGGGAGAATACTTCCAGATAATCAGGGAACACCAGTGCTGGAAAGGACCCTTGGAGGAAATAAAAATAACACCTCCCATGCCTATAAATGCTCTAAGGTCTACAAAGCAATAAACCTATACTGAGAAAAAGCAAATATTATTGGTCACATCTTGTAGATGGGGAAACTGAGGCTGGGAGGGGAATTTTGCATGAACACAGTTAGAGTTGGAACCAAGACTCTAGCCTTCTCTCTATCGTGTTATGCTATCTCTTGAAGTTATGTGTAGAGCTCAGTCATAAATGCCTTGTTATCCCCAAGGGCTGAGGCTAGAGAGCCAGCCATCCTTGAGAATTAGAAAAGGCTGGAATATGAAATCACATCTCTGTGTCATGCCATGCCAGGCTGGAGTCAGTGACTAAAACTGAGCTCCGGCAATTTACCTGGGTGACAAAATCATCCGAGAAGCTTAGTTTTGTACTAGTTTTACAATAGCTTTATCCTATTTAATTTAATGGTTTTTAAATGAAGGGTATTCTTCCTGTCAGAAATGAGTTAAAACTATAAAATTCAGGGGGATTATAAATATGGAGAGGCATCCAGGGGGCAGCTGGGTAGCTCAGTGGATTGAGAGCCAGGCCTAGAGATGGGAGGTCCTAGGTTCAAATCTGACCTCAGACACTTCCCAGCTGTGTGACCCTGGGCAAGTCACTTGACCCCCATTGCCTAGCCCTTACCACTCTTTTGCCTTGGAGCCAATACATAGTATTGACTCCAAGACAGAAGGTAAGGGTTTAAAAAAAAAGAGGCATCCATTCATTCATTAACAAATGTTTATTCCATGCCTACTATGTAGGAGATTTTTTGGTAGACAACTGGGGAGATACAAAGATGAAACAAAACTCAGTCCTTGCCCCCAGGAAGCCTACAATTTAGTAGCAGAGATTACCTAAAGATGAGTAGAATGCAAACCGAATATGATAAGTGTATGATTAAGGCACTGAGAGCAGATGAGAGACAGAGAGACAGAGAGACAGAGAGAGACAGACAGAGAGAGAGACAGAGACAGAGAGAGAGACAGAGAGAGACAGAGAGAGAGAGAGACAGACAGACAGACAGACAGACAGAGAGGAGAGAGAGAGATCATTTCTAATTGGGAGATCCTGGCTTCAGTGCTATTTGAATTGGGCCTTAAAGGACAAATAGTTTGTCAACAGGTAGTGATGGAAGGGGATGGGGAGGGAGGCATTACAGGTGTGAAGAAGAGTAAATCAAGGCATGCAAATGGGAATATACAGGGTACATTCCATAGTGGGCCAGTTTGGCTTCAGTATAGAATGCCTGAAGGGGAGCAGTAGGAAGTAAAAGTAAAAATATTGATTCAAGACTGATAGCTTGACTCTAAGGCTAAATAGAATGATTTTCACAGAATCTCAGAGTGGGAAGGAACTTCCAGGGATCTGCACCTCCATACCCGAGCAGGCATCCCCTCTACAACATAAAATACTAGAAGGTTAACAAAGCCCTTTCTTTACTATAACCTTGTGAGGTCGTTCCTACTGGCTATTGTTTTATAGATAAGGAAACTAAGCTGAGGAGTTAAGTGATTTTTCTCATGGTCCTGTAGTAAATGTCTAGGGAAAGATCTGAACCCATGTCCTTTGGACTCTAAGTCCAGCACTACTCCCCAACAAATGGGCATCAAGTCTCTGTTTGAAGCCTTCCAGTGAAGGGAGAGCCATCACCAAGTCAATCCATTCTACATTTTTTTTTCTTTTTAGGAAGCAGGTAATTTAATTTACATTTTTGAAATCACTAAAGATATGGTGTATTTGTTTCCCACTCTACTTTTGAATAGCACTCATTTTTAGAAAGCTTTTTTTCTGCTGGCACATCCAAATCTGGCTTTCTACAGCTTCCACTCATTGGTGGTATTTCTGTCTTTTGCAGCCAGTTCAGAAAAGCCTAATCATTCTCCCACATGATGGTCCTTCACCTACTTAGACCCAGCTGTTATGCCCTTCACAAGTCTTCTTTTGTCCCAGCTAAACAGCTCCAGTTCTTCCAATTGTTCCTTCTTTAGGAGTCTACAGTCTTGTTGGCATGTTGGCAAACCTATGGCACACATGCTGGAGGGGGCTGCTCCCTTCCCTGTCTCCAAGAATTGCTGTGGACATTTATAACTTCACCTGCCCCTCTGCCCACAGCCCAAGGGGAGTAGTTCCTCCCTCCCCTGTCTGGGGTAACAAAAGGCCTTAACAAATGCAGCGTGAGGGGTGTAGCTTGGGCACTTGGTCTCTAAAAGGTTCACCATCACTGGTCACTAGCCCTCTCTTCATCATCCCAACCACCCCTCCCTTCAACTCACTCCTATTTGTCAATGTCTTTCCTAAATTGTTATCCCTAGATCTGAATACAATACAACAAACAATCGAGACACAAGGGTGTGGGACTATGACTCCCACAAACATATACACTTCCCATCTCCTATAAACTTTGTGCCTCCATCTTTTTTGGCCACCATGTCACAGTACTAACCCAGAATCACCTTGTTGAACATTAAACTGACTACTCCAAACCTTTTTCATACAAATGGTTATCTAACCATACTTCCCCTACATGTGCATGTAGTTATTTAATTTTTTAAACCCAAGGTTAGGATTTTATATTCTTCTCTATTAAAATTAATCTTGTTATTTTGGGATCTATCCTTCTAGACTGTGGAGAGCTTTTTAGATCCTGACTCTCCTCCAATATGTTATCCTTCTCAGGTGTGTATTCTTTAAGTTTGAAAACTAGGTCAACTATACTTCATTTGAAACATTTTTTGTGGTTCAGTTATTTTTGGTCACATCCTTCATGACCCCATCTGGTGTTTTCTTGGCAAAGATATTGGACTGGTTTACCATTTCCTTCTCCAGTTCACTTTACAGATGAGGAAACTGAGGCAAGAATAGTTAAATGACCAGAGTCACACAGCTAATACATGTCTGATGCCACATTTGAACTCAGGAAGAGGAAAGGATCTTCCTGACTTCAGGCCAAGCATTCTATTCCCTGTATCATCTAGCTGTCCTTGAAACATCAATAAAAATAATGAACAACAAAGGCCAACATCAAGAGCCCTAAGGCACTCCAACAGAGACTTCTTTTCTGATAGTGAACCATATATGATTTTCTCAGATCTAGTCACTAAACCAATTCTAAATCCAACGCTAAACCAAATCTAAATAATTGTACTTTCACCTGACCCACATCTTCCCATATGTTCCATGAGGATATAATGACTGTCGTGTATCTTTATTTGGTCAGTAGCAAGAGGCTACCTGCAGTTCTACCTGGAATTCTCATTCCTCCTTACCTTAATCCCTACTGTAAAAAGAATATTCAGGTACCAGGAGATAGCAGAGTTATAAACAGCAATTTTGGTGCCCAAGGCAAATAATACAAAATAGACCTTCAAATCAACTTTTCAAGACAAATTCAGTTGAGTGGGATGGAGAGGAGGGAGAGATGCCAGAACTCACCTGGGGGTGTGGCTCTGGAGAAGAGGAAGTGTGCCATGCCATCTGGTAGCTTCCTACTTTAAATATTCTTACTAACTGGGTGCTAAGCTCCAGTGAGTCTATAATGCTGAAGGAATACAAGTGCACCCTCCAAATTTTGATGCCCTGGGAATGAGCTCTATCTTACTGCCCTAGTTATGGCACTATGTGGTCAACAGACAGAAGAGATCTGACCAGCAACCAAAGGCCAGCCTGGGTTTGGAGAAACTGATTGCAATCCCAAGCAGAGGAGTCACACAGAGCAATAAGTGTACTAAATATATCACTTTCTATACAAAGCCTTTCCCAGTCCCTCCCCACCAACTGCTAGTGCCCTCCCTCCCTAACTACCTTGTGTTTATTGTGTATGTATTCTGCATATGCTCATATATGCTGAAATTGGCTCCCTTGATAAAATAGAACCCCTTGTGAGAACAGGGAATATTTCAGTTTTTGTATCCCCATCGCCAGTGCCTGGCACATAGTAGGTACTCAATAAATGTCTGTTGACTAATTGATCAAATAAGAGCCGAAGGGCTGATTTTTGTTTTTATTCTGAAGATCAGGTGAGAATAGAGTGGAGCAGAGGGTCCAGGGGGCTATGAAGACAACTTTGGATAGACTGAGGGAGAAATAGGGAGAGATGCATAGGCACTCAACAGAGCTTATTGCACGCATGTGCACACTTGTGCACACACACATTTTACTATCTGCGACAGCTAGGTAGTGCAGTGGATAGAGTCCAAGACTGGAATCAGGAAGATTCCTCTTCCTGCAATGAAATCCAGACTCAGATACTTACTAACTGTGTAACCTTAGGCAAGACATTTAACCCTGTTGGCCTTAGTTTTCTCTTCTATAAAATGGGCTGGGAAAGGAAATAGCAAACCACTCCAGCATCTGTGCCAAGAAAACCCCAAATGGGGTCACAAGAGTTGGAAACAACAGACAAATGACTATACAATGATCGATAAATTACTATCTATATTACATCAGATATTTATTCTTCTTCTTATTGTTATGTGTTTATTCTGGTTATTGAAGCAGCTGAGTGATGCAGTGGATAGAACGCTAGGCCTGGTATCAGGAATATTTGAGTTCAGGTTCAACTTCAGATACTTCCTAGCTGGATGACCCTGAAATGGGGATAATAATAGCCTCTACCTCCCAGAATTGTGGTAAGGATAAAATAAGATTGAGGAAGTGCTTTGCAAACCTTTAAACACTTGCTAGCTACATGCTAGCTATTATATTAGTATTACATATAGTTGTACATATATAGAAAATAACATTCTCATGTGTATGTATCTGTGTGTGATATGAAAGAAAAAGGGTCCAAGTGTGATGTGGAAATTGCTTTAGTTTTCAATTTCTGTTCTAGTTCTCAAAAAAAAAAGTTAGAAGTACGGATTTCAAAAAAGCAAATCATTTTCATTTAGAATAAAAAGAAGACCCTTGCTCTAGCTGTTGGGACTCCCTTAAAACCAGACAAACCTGGTAGCAGGCAAAGCCTTGCAGCCCAAATCCAGCATGGTGGAACACAAAATTAGCCCTGGGTTCAAATCCTGACTCCCAGATTTCTTTGTGATGTGCCCCTGGGCAAGTCAGTTTCTAAGCCTCAGTTTCTTCTCCTGAAAAAAAAAGAGGATAATAACATTTTCACTACCCCTGTGAGGTTTCTGTGAACAGTCTTAAAGTACTATATAAAATAAATCTTAAGAAAATCAAAGTCTAGGGTAAATCTTAAGATTCTATAGAAATGAGAGCTAGCTTTCATTCTCTATTCAGTGAAACTCCATTTCTGGCCTACATAGAGATTCTACCTAAGGTGCCTCATGGGATAAGAAAGTAGACCTTGTAGTGCTTCAATAGATGACAGTGAGGTGAGCTTGGAGTAACTATGGGATGCCTCCAGATGGAGATGTTGCAAGGCAGTTGGTAATGCTGGAATAGACCTCAGGAGCAGGGTTAGGGCTGGGTGTATAGATATGGGAATCAGCTGCATGGAGATGATTACTGACCTCACAGGAGCTGATGAGATCATTGAGTGAAATATTATAGGGAGAAAAGAGAAGATGGACCATAACAGAGCTTTGGGGTATACTCACAATTAGTGGACTTGGATGGACATGAATGTGGATCCAAGAAAGGAGTCTGAGAAGAAGCAGTCAGATAGGTAGGAGGAGAGTCAAGAGAAAGCAGTGTCATAGAAGCCAAGGAAGAAGAGTGTGTCTACTTGGAGACATCCACAATTGGTGGGAATGACGTAGATGGAGTTCTAGAGGAGAAGAAATGGTCAGACACAATGTAGGAGGAGAACCAAGACAAAGTAGTCTCATAGAAGCCAAGGGAGAAGAGTATGTCCACTTGGGGACACCCACAGTTAGTGGGAATGACATGGATGGAGTTCCAGAGGAGAAGAAGTGGTCAGACACAATGTAGGAGGAGAACCAAGACAAAGTAGTCTCATAGAAGCCAAGGGAGAAGAGTATGTCCACTTGGGGACACCCACAGTTAGTGGGAATGACATGGATGGAGTTCCAGAGGAGAAGAAGTGGTCAGACACAATGTAGGAGGAGAACCAAGATAAAGTACTCTCATAGAAGTCAAGGGAGAAGAGCGTGTCCCCTTGGGGGACACTCATAGTGGCCATGACATGGATGAAGTTCCAACAAAGGAGACAAAAAAGTGATTAGACACAAAAGAGAACCAAGAATATCATAATGTCACAGAAGCCAAGAGGGAGTGGTCAAAAGGTCAAGAAAATGGAGAACTGAGAAAAGGACTGAATTCACATAGTTGAGAACATTGGTTACCTCTAGTGGAGTGCTACAGGGCTCTGTTCTTAGGCTTCTGGTGAACATTGTTATCAATAATTTAAATGAAGTCATAGGAGAATGATGGAATAACAGACTTAGAGTCAAAAAGAACATAAGATATCAATAGGTCTAACTCTGTCATTTTACATATAGTGAAACTGAGGTTTCCAGGGTCACAGAGCTGGTAAGTGGTGGGTTCGAAAGTGGAACCCAGAGCCTTTCACTTGAAATTCAGCAGGACTTCTTTTACAGTAGCTTACTACCCTTGACATGCTTATCAAATTTGTGGATGATGTGAAGTTGCCAAGAATGGCTAACAATTGACACAGAAAAAACAATGATAGGCTAAAAAGAATACCAGAACCTAATAAATTCAAAAGCTCTAGAGCTGGAAGGGACCTTAGAGGTCATCTTGTCCAACTCATCCATTTTACAGATGAGGAAATTGAGAAGTTAAAAGTATGATTAGTGAGAGATCTACAAAGCCAGCCTGACCTAGACTCACCATTGGATTGCTCTCTGACCATCTTCATGCCATACTATTGCACAAATATCCATTTTCCATTTACTCTATAATCCCTACCCCATCCCCTTTCCCTTCCATCTCTAGCTTTGGGAACAATAATATAATTAGTATTAGAATTCCTGAAAAGTTCATGCTAATCAGGTGCTCTCTAGCTCTAATCACTATCCCTGACTTCCTTGTCCAAAATACCCCTCCCTAGACACCACTTCCTTATATGTGTTGTCGTCCCTTAGTGACACTAATAGCTAACTTTGACATGGAACTTAGTATGTGCCAGGCACTATTTTTTAAACCCTTAACTTCCATCTTAGAATCAATACTGTGTTTTAATTCCAAGGCAGAAGAGTGGTAAGGGCTAGGCAATGGGAGTCAAGTGACTTGCCCAGGGTCACACAGCTAGGAAATGTTTGAGACACGATTTGAACCCAGGACCTCCTGTCTCTGGGCCTGATTCTCGATCCACTGAGCCACCTGGCTGCCTTCATGCCAAGTATTATTTACAATTATCATTTCGTTTGATCCTCAAAGCAACCTTGGAAGGTGAGTGCTATTATTATCTCGATTTTTACAGATGAAGTAACTGACACTTACCCACCTATCAAATAGCTAAAAAGTGTCTGTGGTTGGACTTAAACTCAGTTCTTCCTAATTAGAGACCTTGAGTTCAAATCCAATCTCAGAAAATTACTAACTGTGTGACCCTGGGCAAGTTACTTAACCTCTGTTTGCCTCCATTTCCTCATCTATAAAATAGGGATGATAATAATAACACCTATCTCCCAGGATTGTTGTGAGGAACAAATGAGATACTAATTGTAAAGCTCTTGGCACAGTACCTGGCATCTATTAAGTTGCTATATAAATGTTAGTTATTATACACCCTATGCCACTAGCCACCTAAGCTCAAGGAGCACAGGATGTCAGTCTGTCATTGTCTTCCCTGCTCAAAAAGGACCAAAATGATATCTTGGGGTGACATCTTTTGTCTCACACACATACTGGATTTCAGTGAGGCAGAGTTGCCCACAGTCACCAGCCTCACTCTCTCTTCCAGAGTCATCGAAGGCCAGTGGCCAGACAAAAGTCAGGATGACCGGCGATGGCCAGGATACAGTGGATGGCCTTGGCATCTTTCAAATCTGGCCAGGCTCGAAGTTTTCTTCAGTGCCTGTTTCTGTCTCCTTCAAGGCCACTGGAACAGATTGTTCTCATCTGTTCCTTCTGCTGGGGGAAGGTCTGTCGATTAACCTCAGCCTGGTTTAGCCCACCTGCCAAGATGGATTCCTGGGATATGGCTACTGTGCATGACACAGCTTCTTGGAGTCACGAGTGAGAGTGGGGTGGCTCTCACTTTTGGGTGGACACCAAAGGAAGAAAACAGCCCTGAAAAGAGCTTCAGAGCCCTCACATCAGAGGCAGTAGTCCTCCACAAGTATCCCATCCACTCTTTAGGATGTAAACTCTTTGGAGGAAGGGACTGCCCCCCCCTCTCTCTCTCTGTCTCTCTCTCTCTCTGTCTCTCTCTCTCTCTCTCTCTCTCTCTCTCTCTCTCTCTCTCTCTCTCTCTCTCTCTCTCTCTTTCTCTCTCTCTCCTTTTTTTCAAAACAAAATAACTCTTCAATCTAGTATCAATTCTAAGACAGAAGAGAAGCAAAGGCTAGGCAAAAAACAGGATTAAGTGACCTGCCCATGTCACACAGCTAGGAAGTGTCTACGGTCAAATTTGAATCCAGGTCCTCCCAACTCCAAGCCTGACATTTTATCCACTATGCCACCTAGATGCCACATGAATACTGTCTCTTTGTATTTGGGTCACTATCACTTAGCATAGTACCTGGCACATTGTAAGCACTCAATGATTGGTTTTTTCATTCATTTGTTCATTTTGTAAGAATCTGAACCCAGATCCTATGATTACAGAGCCAGCCTTCTCTCTTTCACTTCACCAATTTCATCTGGATGTCAGGAAATATTTCCCAATGATTTGAGCTGTTCAAAAGCAAAGTGGAGGGGGGGGGTGGCTAGGTGGCTAGGTGGCTCAGTGTATTGAGAGCCAGACCTAGAGTCAAGAGTCCTGGGTTCAAATTTGACCTCAGTTACTCTCTAGTTGTGTGACTCGAGGCAAGTCACTTTATTCCACTGCCTAGCCCTTACTGCCCTTCTGCCTCAGTGTTGATTTTAAGACAGAGCAATGAATTTTGAAGTAATGGGACTCTTCTCCTTGGAGGTGGGTCCTCAATTAGAGGTTCGATGACCACGGTTAGAGTGAGGCTTGCTTTCTGTCCTAGGTTTGGCTGGATGGCCACTGAGGTCAATCCCTTTCAACGCACAGATTCTGAAATCCTCTAATCCCTGCACCATGCATTGTAGGATGCCTGCGTAGAAGGCATGATGGTTGGTACTGAGGTCACAAAGATGAAAGGCAGCACATTGTGTGCCTTCAGGGAGCTTATGTTTTGGTAGAGACAAGGGAGAGGACCATGCAAGTGCTCTAGGGGCACTTGGGGATAGAAAGAATCCCAAGGTGAGAGAGTGGGGGGGGGGCGGTTCATGGAGGAGGAGGAAGTGGTAGCATCTGGAATATGAGCCTTCAAGGGAGAGAAGATGCCCAGTATGAAAGAAGGGAATGTAGTCCCATTATCCCTTGCCCCCCCCCAGTCAGACCTCATGTCTGGTACTAGATTTGGTTCTGGGCCCATATTCCAGGAAGGCAGGGCATGGGGGACAGCATGGTGACTGGGTGGTGAAAGCAGAACCACAGAAGCCCTATTGGATGGAACTTTGCCTGTTTGGCCTAGAGAAGGTGACTCAGGGAAGACACAAGAGCTGTGTTCGAGCATGGTTGTCATGGGGGGAAGGGTTAGGCTTGTCCTG
Organism: Monodelphis domestica; assembly: GCF_027887165.1. Taxonomy (NCBI): domain Eukaryota; kingdom Metazoa; phylum Chordata; class Mammalia; order Didelphimorphia; family Didelphidae; genus Monodelphis; species Monodelphis domestica. The sequence continues at coordinate 370,788,618 of NC_077230.1, read as the reverse complement.
CTTGGCACTGGAGGGAAGAATAGGGGAAATGGGTGAAAGTCATCAAGAGCAGGCAGATTTCAGCTTCATGAAAGGAAAAAATCAAAACCACCCCAAAGAGGAATGAGCTGCCGTAGGAGGAAGGACAGCCATCCTCTCATGGGAGGTCTTTCATCAGAGGGTTGATGGCCATTTGTCGGAGACATGGAAGAAAGAATTCCATTTTGGGAGCACATTGGGCCAGAGTCCCACTGAATTCAGCTCCTTACAATTCTGAGAGTCTGTGAAGAGGAGGAACTGAGAATGAGCTCAACATCGCTGGAAGTCTTCAATCAGAGATCATTGGGGGACCATTTGGGGTTTCTGTTTTGGAGGGGAATCCTGCTCAGGCAAGAATAAAACACCTTCTGACAGCCCTCCTCCAAACCTGAGATCCTATTAACACAGGGAATTCTCCTAGAATCCTTTTCAGACTCCAGCTTTTTGACATCATCCCAAATCAGACCAGCACTGTCTCCAGAAGGCCAGAGACAGGAATGGGGATGGGGCAAAAAGGAGTTAGGGACAGAGGAAAAGAAAAGAATAGGGGCAAAGAATAGAGCAGGACCACAGATGAGAAGGGGCAGAGACTAGAGTAGAGACACAGGCCGATGCATCGAGAGGGTGCAGGAATAAGGACCAGGAAGTAACAAGGGGAAGGAAAGGAATCTAAATGGACAGAAGTTGGACTTCTGTCTAGACTCGAGGTTTACCACTCAATCCCAAAGTAAAATTGCTCTCCACACCATCCCCCAAATCCCAAATCGCTATGATTCTGGAGTTCAGGCCATAGAATTTCTCTGCTCTAGACTTCTTTTCTGCCTGTCTGGACCCTAATTTTAACTGTCCTGAGTTGTCAGGCAGCTGTCTTAGAGGATTGCTTAATTGGTCCAAATCAGCAGCTAGATGGCAGAGTAATAGCTTTGGAGTCAAGTCAACCTGAGTTCCAATCCTAAAACATTTCCTAGCTTTGGGACCCTGGGCAATTCTTTTTAATTTCTGCATGTCTTAATTTGCTCATCTGTAAAATGGGATAGCAAGATCTTCCGATTCAATTTGCATGCATTAAAGCCCTTACTATGTGCCAAGTCCATTCTAGGCATCGAAGAGCAAAAGGGAAAGTAATCCCTTCCCTAGGGGATCTTCCATTCTGGAATATGTTCATTATCATCATTCCACTTAGCTTTGAATAGCTCATTACCAATCCCATGACACCTGAGGTTCTCAGGTTCTAGAAGGTTAGTCTCCTTGCCAGCATTGTAGGAACTTGGAGATCAGAAAGGAGACAAGAGCCAGGTGGGACAGATCCTGAGAGGGGCATGGATCAGGCATGGATGCTGCTGGGAGGTTGCCTGGATTTGCCTCTGGGAATAAATTGACTTCATGCCTGACCCCAGCCGCTGTCTGTCCCAAACCCTGCCCTGGTTTTTGCATATGCTGGACCTTTGCCTTGGACTCTGTCCTTTCCAGACCCTTATCTCTGCCCCCTTCATTTCCATCCCCATCCCCATCCCCAACCGCCTCAGCCTCTCTCCTTCTGTCCCTCCTCTTGTCCTTCTCTCTGCTCCAGGCAGTGTTTGAAGAGGGACCCTCTCTTAGGAACGGCCACAACAGTCGGCAACATGGCTGGTCATCTGTCGCCCGGCCCTGGAGGCCCTGCCAGGGCTGGAGCCTGAGGAAGTCCCCAAGGACAAAGGCCAGGGACTAAGCAACATGACTCCCAAGTCTGTAACTGACAGCAGCTGCTATTCTGGGAGCTGGGAGGAGCCAGAAGCAGAGTCTGGAGGCAGGGAAGGGGGGGATGGAGAGACAGTCTGGGAGCCAACAAACATGTATGTGCACGTGTGTGCACCAGGCTGTGTGTATGAGGCAAGTCTGGGCCGGTGCTTATGGGAATGGCATGTGCTTTTACGCCAAGGTACAGAAAGTCCCGGAAGCCACAAGTTCTTCACCTTTTCTTGTGTCTTCAGTGTCTCTGACATCCTGATAATGCTATGCACCCCTTCTTAGAGTTGGGTTTTTAGTGTGGAAATAAAAATCCATCTACACAGGGAACCAAAGGCTAGCGAAAATCAAAATGGATTTCTTTTCTCCTCTCAATTTACGGACCCATCAAAATCTGTGGCGCCCAGTGTTAATAGAACCCAGATTAAGAATCCCTGTTCTAGAAAGGAACCTAGCCCAAAGCTCTTCTGATCAGGAACCTGGTCAGGAACCTCCTGGAGAACATCCTTGGTAAGTAGCCTCCAATGGACGTGGCTGTGCATATGTCATACATGTTATACGCAGTGGGTATATTAAGGTACACACATGTGCCAGTGTGACTTTGTGGGTCTGGGTCTGCACACATATGTGTTGCTATGTGTGTTTATTGGTGGGTGGGCTTAACGGACCCCCCTGGTGTACCTCTCACCTGGCCATACATGCTCCTGAATGTACATAGGCATGAATGGGGTCCAGCATTGTGACCCAGGGTGTAGGTGTAAATAAGTGTGTGTGTGCATTCCACACATACAGTCATATCTATCTATCTATTGATGATCAGATGGGCAATAGAGCCTGTGTGAGGTCATATGGGAGAAGAGGGTATTGATTACTCTGATTTGACTTCTGACAGGAAGGCCCTCCAGGAGAGGTGGCAAAGCATGCTCCCAAGAGGGGGATGGGGGATGCAATAGAGCAGGCTCCCAGCTTCCAACTCAGCCCCCCATCCCTAAACCCTCAAGCACTTCCTCCCCCCTTAGCTTGATTCTCAAGGCAGCCTGGCCCTTACTGTTTCATTAAATTTCTTTATTTTTTTAATCCTTACCTTTCATTTTAGGATTAATATTATGAATTGGTTCTAAGACAAAAGAGCAGTAAGAGATAGGTAAAAGGGGCTAAGTGACTTGCCCAGTTACACAGCTAGGATGTATCTGAGATCAGATTTGAACTCAGGACCTCCTATCTCTAGACCTGCCTCTCAATCCATTGAACCACCCAGCTGCCCTCTACTTCATTAGATTTCTGTCATTGGACCCTTTATAGAAAAGTCTTCTTAAGACTCTTCGAAGGAACAACCAGAGTCTCAAGCCCAGTGAAAAAGAATCTAACAGCCACCATGTTTAATCCGAGCTTGAACAAGACTCCCTTCAACACCCTCTGTAACACATGACCATCGAGTCTCTGGAAAATCTCCAGAAAGGGGGAACTCCATTCCTCCCGTAGGTTCCTGAGATGGTTCCACAAGACTCTGCCAGAGTGGGTTCTCCTTTCGTCAGTCCCACCACCTGCTTTTCTTCTTCCCTTTCCCCATACCTGGGATGTGCCTTCCAAAGTCAAGTGACCAGAAGAAACTAGGACTGAACATCTAAAACCAGGAGGCACCTTAGAGACACTAGCTCAAACTCCTCATTTTCCAAAGGAGAAAAGTGAGGCCCAGAGAGGGGAAGACTTGCCCATCTCAGTTCCCAGCAGGGCTGTGACCTATGTGGCTTATGAGGCTCTGAGGATGGTGTGCTTTGATAGATAGCTGTGTATCTGGGCCTTGTGTATGAATGAAAAGAAATTAGCATTCATCTAGCACTTTCAGTTAGTCAATATGCATTTTTAGGTGCCTGCAATGTTCCAGGCACAATGCTAAATGCTGGAGATGCAAAAAGAGTCAAAAGACAGTTCCTGATGTCAAAGAGCTCCCAATCTAATGGAGAGATGATAAGCCAATATGTACAAACAAGCTATAGACAGGATAAATAGGAAATCAGGTTGGTTTGTTTGTTTTTTTAATTTTAGAATCATGTATTGGTTCCAAGGCAGAAGAACAGTAAGGGCTAGGCAATGGGGGTTAAGTGACTTGCCCAGGGTCACACAGCTAGGAAGTGTCTGAGGTCATATTTGAACCCAGGACCTCCTATCTCTAGACCTGGCTCTCAACCCACTGAGCCACCCAGTTTCCCCCCATAAGAAATAATTTTTAAAAGGAAGGCACTAGAATTAAGAGGAGTTAGGAAAGGTTTCCTGTAAAAGATGAGATTTTAGGACTTGATGGAAGCCAGAGAACCCAGTAGGTAGAGATGAGGAGGGAGAGCATTCCAGGCATGGGTGACAGTCAGAGGAAAAAGGGCAGGGAAGAGAGATGGAGTGTCATGGAACAGCCAGGAGGTCAGTGTCATTGGATTAGAGAACTAGCAAGGAGTGAGGTATAAGAAGATAGGAAAGAAAAGAGGAGTTGGGTTATAAATGACTTCAAACGCCAAACAGAAATTCTGTATTTGATTCTGGAGGTGATAGGGAGCCATTGGAGTTTATTGAGTATAGGGGGAGAGAAGAGAGATATGATCAAGCCTTCACCTTAGGAAAATTACTTTAGTGCCTAAATGCAGGCTGAAAAGGAGTGGAGAGAGACTATGTTATATCATTCTCAGAACAACACTGAGCTTTAGTATTGTCCCCATTTTACAGATGAGGAAACTAAGGAAAGAGAAGTGACTTACACACACACACACACACACACACACACACACACACACACACACACACACACACACACACACACACAGCTGGTACTTGTCTGAGGCCAGATTTGAACTCTACTCTTTCTGACTCCAAAACCAGTACTCCATCCTCTGAGCCTTCTAGCTGCCCATGTTTTGGGTGTCTGAATCCTGTCTGTATTCTGCTCTTATTGAAGGGGTTTAATCTATATGAATTTATGTCTGGTATTGTGTATTATGGGCGGCAACTGGACCATCGGGGATAAAGAGTCAATCAGAGAGTCAAGAAGGTCAGGTTCCGACTTGGCACATATTGTCTCTGTTCATCCTGGGCAAATCACTTTTCATCTCAAGGAACTAAGAGGTGTAAGCTGCAGAATGGCTGCCCTTTTGCATTGTGGGGGAATTTTCCCTCAGAGGGCGTCCTCTACACCAATAAAGCCACCAATATATGGCCGGAAAGGGGGAATAGGTCAGCACATTTGGGTCGTCTCTCTGTCTAGCATGTGTCTTAAGTGTGGATCCCCTTGTAGGTCTGCCTGGGCTGGGGAGAAGGAAGTGGAGAGAAGAGGAGAATGAGCCCAAGACTGAGTTACTGGCCCAGACCTGACCTGACCTTAATGAGAACCACATGGACTAGGGAGGTGGGGCTGGGCCTGGAACGCAGGACCTTCTGGAGCAACTCTCTGACTCAGGCAGATACAATGTGAGCCATCCCAGAAATGGAGCCAGCCTCCTCACCCCCTCCCTTCTCTTCTCCCAAAGGACAGGGGAAAGGAGGAGCTCCCTGCTGGGGACCTGAGAGGAGGGCTCTTCATACCCCACACTCTTCCTGGGGGAAATCCTGAGAGCTCCCCCATATCTCCCCTGGCTCTCCACGTGCCCATCCTCCTCCTGAGCCCACAGGAATGAGAGGGAGGCTAAGCTCCTCTTTTTCTTCTTCTTCCTCCTCCTCCTCCTTCTCCTCCTTATCTGGTCTTCCTCTCCCCAGGCCTGGTAGTTCTTTCTCTGTCTACCTTCTCCCAGGCATCAATCAGGACAAGCCAGGAGACTAGAGAGCCTGGGTTTCTGAGAGTTGGTAGAAAGAATCTCAGGATTGCTCTCTGACTGGGCAAGAGGCTAGAGTAGAATACATTGAGTTCTGGGTTCAAATCCCAGTTCTACTGGGATTTTTTTTTTTTATTACCTGAGTCACCTTGGTTAAAACCCACAATTTCTCTGGGCCTTTGTTTCCTCATCTGTAAAATAAGGAAGTTACACTAGGTTGGGGTTCTTTTTTTAAACTTTTACCTTCTATTTTAGAATCAATACTAAGTAGTAATTCCAACGCAGAAGAGCAGCATGGGACTAAGCAAATGAGGTTAAGTGACTTGCCCTGGGTCACAGAACTAGGAAGTATCTGAGGTCATATTTGAACCCAGGTCCTTTGACTCCAGATCTGGTTCTCTATCTAACTACTTGGCCCTAGAATAGGGGTTCTTAGACTTCTTTGTGTCATGAACCTCCTTCGGCAGTCTGGTGAAACTCTATTCAGGTTATTTTAAAATTTGTAATTTATGGGATTAGAAATCCCCTACAATTATAAAATTCATGGAATTATAAAGGAAATCCATCACATTTAAATAAATGTGCAATGTTTCCCCATTGAAGTTCTTAGACTCCTTGAAATCTATCCATAAGACAAGCAAACAACAAATCGGGGCTCAATTTATTATTTTGTTGATTGTCTAGACATAAATATTTAAAATGCAGGTTAAACTTTAAGGTCTGTTTGAGTACTTTTTTCTAGAGAGCCAGTTATTAAACACTTACCAGTATACCTTTGGTAGTAAGAAAAGTCATCTACATGCCTTTCCTTCATTTCTTCACATTTCACACACATCTCAAACCTTTGGTATAATAAGGAAAGGACAGACTGTGGATTCAGAGAGCCAGAGATCAAATTCTAGCTCCTACACTCACTTCTTATTTGATCTTGGGTTAGTCACCCAAAGTTCTTTTCTCTTAGTTTCCCTATCTGTAAAATAAGGGGATTAGAAAAGATGGCCTCTAAGGGTTCCAGTTCTAGGTCTATGATCCTACAGTCCTTGCGATCTGACTTCTGAACCCTCAGCTGAATGCTTTCTCTTTATACCAACCAGCCCTTGACTACTAAATCCAGGGACTTTTTCTTAGCCCTTATTCTACTTACCATTTCTGTAGTCTTAGATACATTTCACCATCCTTCAAGAGTCTCCTGGATAATTCCCTCCTCTGGCTTCTGTGACTTATCCCTGGTTCTCCTCTTCCCAGTTTGATCCTGGCCTCAGTTTCCTCTGCTGTATCATCGTCTGTTTCCAGTCCAGTAAGTGTTCATGTCCCCTAAGACTTGGTTGAGTCCTTTTCACTTTTTGGTCTCTGATTCTCTCTTTGTATCTCTGCCTGTGTCTGTCTCTTTGTATCTCAGTCTTGGTTTCTTTTTCCATTTCTCTATTGTGTCTGTCTATTTCTTGGTCTGTTTCTCTGTGTCTGTCTCCCTGTGTCTTGTTCTGTCTCTTTGTCTGTCTGAATCTCTATGTCTGTGTCTCTGTCGCTATCTGTGTCTCCATCTGTCTCTTTGTATCTCTGTCTTTCTGCTTGTCTCTGTTTCTTTGTGTATCTGAGTCTCTATCTCTCTGTTTATCTCTTTCTTTGTGTCTGTCTGTCTGCCTGTCTCTTGGTCTATGTCTATCTCTGTCTGTCTGTATCTATGTCTGTCTCTATAGCTGTTCCTCTGTGTCTCCTTCTCTATCTCTGTGTCTCTTCCTCTGTCTGTGTCTTTCTCTCTGTGTCCATACCTGTCTCTGTCTCTTTTTTTCCTCTTTGTTTCTGTCTGTGTCTCTATTTCTGTTCCTATCTCTGTTTCTGTGTCTCTTTCTCTATCCCTGTCTGTGCGTCTGCCTGAATCTCTGTCTGTCTCCATATGTGTTTCTGTTTCTATCTCTTTCTCTTTCTCTATTTCTGCATCTCTTTCTCTGTCTCTATGTGTCCATACCTGCCTCTCTGTCTCTATTTTTCCTTTGTGTCTGTCTCTGAGTCTCTTTATCTGTTTCTCTGTCTATCTCTCTGTGTCCATATCTGTCTCTGTGTCTCTTCTCTCTGTCTCTTTTTCTCTTTGTGTCTATTTGTGCCTCAATTTCTGTTCCTATCTCTGTTTCTGTCTCTTTCTTTATCTCTCTGTCTGCCTGTATCTCTGTCTAGCTCCATATCTATTTCTGTTTCTATCTCTTTGTTTCTTTGTGTCTCTTTCTCTATTTCTGCGTCTCTTTTTCTGTCTCTATGTATCCATACCTGTCTCTGTCTCTTCTCTCTGTCTCTATTTTTTCTCTTTGTGTCTGTTTCTGAGTCTCTTTATCTGTTTCTGTCTCTTTCTTTGTATCTGTCTATCTCTCTGTGTCTATATCTGTCTCTGTGTCTCTTCTTTCTGTCTCTGTTTTCTCTTTGTGTCTGTCTGTGCCTCCATTTCTGTTCCTATCTCTGTTTCTATGTCTCTTTCTCTATCTGTCTGTCTCTGTGTCTGTATCTGCCTGTATCTCTGTCTATCTCCATAGATATATTTTTTAAACCCTTAACTTCTGTCTTGGAGTCAATATTGTGTATTGGCTCCAAGGCAGAAGAGTGGTAAGGGCTAGGCAATGGGGGTCAAGTGACTTGGCCAGGGTCACACAGCTGGGAAGTGTCTGAGGTCAAATTTGAACCTAGGACCTCCCATCTCTAGGACTGGCTCTCAATCCACTGAGATAGCCAGCTGCCCCCTCCATATCTATTTCTGTTTCTCTTTGTTTCTTTGTGTCTCTTTCTCTATTTCTGCATCTCTTTCTCTGTCTCTGTGTGTCCATACCTGTCTCTGTCTCTTCTCTCTGTCTCTATTTTTTCTTTGGGTCTGTCTCTGAGTATCTATATCTGTTTCTCTGTGTCTCTTTCTCTGTCTGTGACGGTCTCTCTGTGTCCATATCTGTCTGTGTCTCTTTTCTCTGTCTCTTTTTTTCTCTTTGTGTCTGTCTGTCTCCTTCAGATCTCCTTAGCTCCCAAGGGTTCAATTATTACCTATATAGAGAAATTTCCCAAACCTAGACATCCAGTCTTTTCCTCTCCGGAGCCCCAGCCCCACACTGCTGCCTGCTTGTGGGGCCCCTCTACTTGGCTGTCTGACTGGCATTTCAAGTGTCCCAAAATGGAATTCATATTTCCCCCCTCCCAACCTGCTTCTCCCATCTTCCTCCCTGGTGTCTGCTGAGGCCAGCACTGTTCTTCTAGTCACTCAGGTTCAAAGCCTCAGCCATTCTTGGCTGAGCCCACTCCCTCACCATCACCCTCTTCATCCTGCCCCACCCCCTCTCCCCAGCCAAAAACACCTGCCCAGTCTTGGCAGCTCTGTCTCACCAACATCCTCTGTGTCTCTCTTCATTTCTCTATTCATTACAGTCTAGACACTCATCCTTTCTTGCCTGAACTATTACCGTGTCTTCTAATTGGTGTCTTTGCCTCCAATCCCTCCCCTCCCCTCCCCAATGTATCCTCCTCCTCGGAAACTTTCCCAGTCTTCCTATGACACAGGTCTGATAATGTCGCTCAGAAAGCTTCAGATGGCTTCCTATTGCCTCTAAAATATGAAGTACCAACACCTCAGGCTGGCCTTTAACACCTTCCCCCTCTAGATCCCAGCTGGCTTTGCCAGATATTTCATAGTATTATATTCTAACCAAACCCTGCAGACCTCCTGGCTGTTCTGTGAAATCAACATGCCACCTATCATTCCTAAACCTTTGTATATAGGCTGCTCCCCCCATTCCCAAAATATGTTCCCTTCCCACGTCCCCTCCTATTAGAATCCCATTTCCTTGGAGGCTTGTCTCAGGTACCACCTCCCTATTCAAGGTCCCTCCTGCTCTCCCATGATGGTATTCTTTCCATCATAATCTGGGGAAAACCAGGTGAGGCAGCCAAGTGGAACAGTGGCTAGAGAGCTCAGCCTGGGGTCAGGACCTGTGTTCAAACTCTGCCCCAACCGTTTACTAGTTAGGTGACCATTTAATCTGTCTGCCTCAGTTTCCTCAACCATAAAATGAGGATAATAGCATCTGCCTCCCAGGGCTGTTGTGAGGATCAAAGGAGATAATCATTATAAAATGTCTAGCCCAACGCCTGTACATTGTAGACACTTAATAAATGTTTACTCTTTCTCCAACAATTCATAGCCCCATAGTCCAAATACAAATTTTTTGAAGCCTTTGTATTTTTGCCTTTGTATCCCCACAGCCTAACCTATTCTTTTTGGTAGGGTTTTTTTTTTAAACAAGTGATTTCAATTATGTAGGGAATTTTTAATGAGGCAACCCCACCCTCCACTAAAGCATGTGGGCATCTGTTCAGTAATTTATGGTCTGAGAGAGTTGTCTAGGACACTGAGGGAAGTGACTTGCCCAGGATCACACAGCTAGCATGTGTCAGAGGCAATTTGAATGGAGGTCTTCCTGACTTCTAAGCCAGCTCTCTCTTACTGCTACTACTACTGATGATGATGATGATGATGATGATGATGATAAATTGTGCTTTGACATCTATTTCTTCTGATTTCATAACATGTTTCTGAACTGACAACGTCCTTAGTTGACTACAAGCTCCTTGAAGGTAGGGAAGCATTCATAGGATCATAGGATTTAGCCTGGAACCTTTTAGATGGGTTAGTTCAACCCTCTCTTAAGAGTATTTCTTTTTGAACTATTAGCCCCTAGCACACAAGTAAGCTGAGCAAAGTACCTAGTACACAGTAGGTTTTTAATAAATATTCATTGGCTTGAGATGATAAACACTTAATAAAAGCTCATGAGAATTTGAATTGTTAAATATTCTTATTTAAGCCTCCCAACCCTGTGAAGGAAACAGGGAAAGAACATCCCCATTTGAAAGATGGGAAAACTGAAGTTTCAGTGGCTAAGTCGGCTCAGCCAGGGTCATACAGTGAGCTAGCGGGCAAAGTTAAGACAAGAAAGCCTGGTCCTCCTAACTTTTATACAGAATTTGTGACTTACAATTATCCTCATTTTACAGAAGAAGAGATGGAGCTTCAATCTGTTACCATGATGATATAACTAATGATCATCAAAGTCAATACTGAAATTCAGGGCATATGACTCTGAGATCAGTGCTGTCCCTCCTGTCCTCCGAGCAATAGTACTGCTGTTCTCTGAAGCTCCTTGTCCTTTGTCATTTGGGTGGGTTCCTGGGGGACATTAGCCCTGACTCCCATCACTTCCTATGGGCTATGGATCACCCCCTAGGTGTCCAGTAAGTAGCAGCAATCCCTGGATTTGGTGTCAGAAGACCAATATTCAAATCTCAGCTCTTGTCAAGCTTGACCTGTGGGGCCTTTGATGAGTTACTGAGGCTCTCTATGAGGCCATTTCAAATACTCAAATGGACCTATGATCTCAAGAGCCAGATGGTTTTTTCTGAGCATCCCATAATTATAACATACTGGAATTAGAAACAGAAGGGACCTCAAAGGCATTTATCATTTTAGGGCAGAGAGGTTAAGGGAACTGTCCTAGGGTCACATAGCTAGTAACTGAGGCAGGGCTTGAACTCAAAGCATCCTAATTTCAAGTTCAGCACTATTCAACCTATGAAAATTTTGACCATGTCCTCCCATAAATTCATCACAACGGGTCCACCCCACTTTTGATGGTGAGTTTTCTTGATATTTCATCATCACCAAATGAAGGAGTGGGACTAGGAGTTCTCCAAAGTTCCTGCCAGCTGTAAATCTATAATCCTTCAAACTGTGGATAAGTGCTTGGCTGGCAGCAGAAGCCCTTACAGCCTGGCCTGGCCTTGGGCATCTCTGCTGAAAGAGCCACTGGGAAGGTAGAGTGGAGGGAGGGGGGGTGGATAGGGGTTCAGAATTTTGGAAACCTGCAATTTAAAGTTCTTCCACTTAGCCCCATGTCTTCTCAGGCCTCCTGGAAGTGGACCTCATCGAAAGTACTGAATAAAAGAAAAGAGCTTCTCCCAGCTCCACCCCCAGCCGCAAGGCCCCCTACTTCTCATTTTGCATCGGTCCCTCAACCAAGGCCCCCAGAAGCTGGCTGTAGGGGGTCGAAGGGCGGAGCTCCGGGCATCAGGCCCCGCCCCTGTTGCCCCGGGAAACTCTCGGTTATAACAATGAGGGGGTGAATCTAGGCGAGGCTAGGGGGCCCGGGAGGGGTAGGGGTGAATGGGGATTCTCCTGTGCCCACGAGGCGTGTCAACCCCGCCTCTGGCCAATGGAAACAGGCTTGGCCTTCTCCGCACCCCCGCCCCAAGCGGCCGCGCGCCCCAGGTCCGCGCGCCCTCTCCTAATTTGGGGGGGAGGGTTGGCACTATGAGGCTAGGACGGCCACGTGGGGAGCAGGACACCCTGTTCGGGAAAAGCTCGGGGTCACCCCGGGCCGCAAGGGCTGCCACGGTGCACGCTCCGCCCCTTCAGCCCCCACAACTCTCCCGGGCGTGGCTGGCAGCCTCCTTTCCCAAACCCGGTCCCCAGGTACGGGTTCTCCCCGGGCGCGCCCGCCCCGCCCCGTCCCTCCTAGCCTGCGTTCCCGGCCCTGTGGGGCGCTGCAAGCCCGACTCCGACTCCGAGAACGCCGCGCCCGGCGGGACCGGGGGGGGGGGGGGTGCGGGGGGAGGTGCCCGCGGCGCCGGGAGCGTGCACGCCCCCGTCCCCCCCTCCCGGCTCCCCGCTCCCCCTTCCCTCGCCGCGCCGGGCCCGCCCCCTCCCCAGCTCCCCCTCCCCTTCTCTCTCCTCTCCCCTGCTTCCCCCGCCCGGAGGTGCAGCCGGCGCTGAGCGCGGCGGGCGCGGGAGGAGCAGGAGCAGGAGCCGGAGCGGCGGTGGCGGCTGCCTTGGCAGCGCGCGGGGTGCAGGGGGCGGCGGCGGCAGCAGCAACAGCAGTAACAGCAGCAAGAGCGGCGGCTCCGGCTCCGTCTCAGGCTCCGGCTCCAGCATGGTGCAGCCCGGCCCCATCCCGGGGGAGCGGAGGCGGCGCGCGGGGCCAGCGCCCGGGGAGCGGCGGCGACGGCGGCGGGAGCAGCAGCAGCAGCAGCGACAGTGGCGGCGGCACGAGCAGCAAGAGCAGGAGGCTCCGGCTCCGGCTCCAGTGGGCGGCAGGTGCTAGAGCCTGCCGGCCAAGGTGTGCGCCCACCTGGCCCGAGGCACCAGGCTCCGGTGTGGGGTGCAGCCGCCGCCGCTCCCGATTTCTCCATCGCCTTCCCCTTCCCCGCTACTACCGCCCTACCGCCCGGATCGGAGGGAGAGCTGCTCCTAGCTCCAGACGTCCGGGAACCGTGGAGTGTCGGGGAGAGAGCAGCCCTAGGCCGGCATTGCCCGCGGACCCAAGCGCCCCTTGCCCTGCCCTTTGCTGCCCCGCCCCGCCCGGTGCCCGGAGCTGCGCCCAGTGACCATGGCTCTTCTCTGCCAGTGCGCCTGAATCCCAACCCCACCCGGAACCCGAACCGCGGGGACTCCCTGGGCCTCCCCGCCCTCCCTGGGGGGTGCCCCGTGGCCCGCCCCCCCTCTGGGGCGCATGCCGCCCGGAGGGCTTCCCCTTCCCCCTCCCCTGTGAGCGCGCCGTCGCCACCGCTGGGTTCCCTGGTGCCGCCCGCTCTGTTCCCTCCGTCGGGTGACTGGACTCATCCGCCCAGTGCTCTCCTCTCTGCATCCAGAATCCCTCACTCCTGTGCCCACTGCTCGGGGGCCGGAATCACCTGCCCCGTGGCCGCTGTCGGGGCCCCCCGGGCTGGGATCATGGCCGAGAAGCTGCGAGGAGCGCATCAGGTGGACATCGACCCGGACTTCGAGCCGCAAAGCCGGCCGCGCTCCTGTACCTGGCCGCTACCGCAACCCGACTTTGCAGGCGGCGGGGACGAAGAGGATGGGGCGGCCGGGCCGGGTGGCGGCGGCGGCGGCAGCGAGAGCACGGAGAACGGAGGGGCTGGGGCGGGAGCTGGGGAGCGCAAGGCAGCCGTGGTGGCTGGGGCCCCGGCTCCTGGGACGGCGGCTCTCCCGGTGCTGGGTGGGGACGCTGGACAGCTCCGGAAGGCTAAGACCTCTCGGCGAAATGCCTGGGGCAACCTGTCCTATGCTGACCTCATCACCAAAGCCATTGAGAGCGCCCCGGACAAGCGGCTCACGCTCTCCCAGATCTATGACTGGATGGTTCGCTACGTGCCCTATTTCAAGGATAAGGGTGATAGTAACAGCTCAGCCGGCTGGAAGGTGAGAGCCCCCGGCGCGTTTGGGCTACCGTAAAGGATGCCTGGGGTGAGAGGAAGAGGGAGGGTGGGTCTGAGGTGGGAAGGCTGGCTGGCAGTGGGCACCAGCAGTCCTAGTGCGTGTGTCTGGAGGGGGAGGGGGGGATCGTACCCAGCTAGCCAGTGCATGGAGGAATGTGACTGGAGACTCAGCCTGGGGGAGGGGGAGGTGTGAGACTCTGGGTTCAGGACAAGTTCACAGCCCCCCCCCCCAGCTTATCCCCAGTGAGATAAAAGGTAAGGATGGGTCAGGTTCCAGGTAGAGCTTAGCTGGATTTCCAGGTGGCTTGCCTGGATGGGAGGAGGTGGCAATGGGGAGAACTGGGACCCCTAGTTCCTAATAGTTGAGATAGGTCCCTTTTTCCCTGACTGAGGTGAGGGAAACCCGGCAGTGCCTGTTGACACCCTCCTACCCCTCAGCTTTGTGCCTAGAGTGTACGTGGGTTCTTGTTGTCGTTCTTGTTTGGAGAGGGGAGGGGCAGGACCTTGGGCCTAGGTAGAAGGAAAGAAGACAAAGTGGCAGAACACAGAAGTGGCACTCCCCACTGGAGGGGGCACAGGGAGAGGGCAGCTTGGGGAGGAGAAGAAAGAAACCTGCCCTGTAAGAAAGGGTCCCTAAGCCTATTTGCCTGTGTAAAAGCTTTGAGTGTCCAGTTGCCTACCAGCAGGTGGCATAGTTAACATGAAAGGCAGAGAAACTGAGGCACAGGAAGAATGAGAGGTTTACAGAGGATTGGAGCCGATAGCCCGTCTCATTTTATTCTCCCTGATAATGCTGTTGGTCCTGCTTCTCTTGGACTCAGTGCTTTATTTGGGGAACTGGGCAGAGCTTACTAGTATATGGGGCTACATGAGAAGCAAGCCCTGGGTTTATGTCTTAAAGCCTCCTCAGGGAGTTCTGAGGTCTGTGGGGAGTTCTCATACTTCTTCAAGTCTGGTCACCGAAGCTTCAGGCCATTTTCCATTTGGGAAGATTAGTTTCCTGGAAGTGGCCATTAACCATCCCCTTGATCCTAGCCCATTGGAAGACTCCTCTTTCCCTAGCAGAGCAAAGCATTGGGCCAGACCTTTCCCTTGGTCATGCCACTGGTTCCTGGAGTCCAGAAAGAAAAGGACAAGGCCAAAAAAGAGGGTGTGTGTGTGTGTGTGTGTGTGTGTGTGTGTGTGTGTGTGTGCGCGCGCGCGCGCGCATAATAGCTTTCATTTCTATCGTGATTTAAGGTTTGTAAATAGCTTTCCCCATTATGTAGGTGAAGTGTAGATAGTAAGTACTATTGTTCCCATTTTACAGATGAAGAAATTAGGACTTGGAAAGTGATTTGTCCTCATTCATACAGTAAGTCTGGGAATCCAGACTTGAACCCAGAGCCTGCATTGACCTATGCCCCGCCTCTGCAACCAAAGCCGAGGCACTCCATGTACCACTCAGTCAGCAGCTTCTGGGCTGAGGCTTGTTTGGGCACCCAGCCCTGAACCAGCCAGCCAGACACCTCAGAGAAGGAAAAAGCAGAGTCTGCCTTCTGGAGGCTTACAATTGAAATGGTTAGACAAGGCTCAACAAGCCAAGAGAACTAGCCACAGAGGACAAGGTGTACTCAGGCCAAAGTGGGGGGGACAATAGGATGAGTAGGATTGGGCTTTCTGGAGTGGAGGGACAGGGTGCAAGGAGCCTCTAAGCAAGGGCAGGGGTAGGAAAGTCTAAAAAGCCAAGACTGGCTAGGGAAAAGAGTGTCTGGGGTGGCAGGAGGCTAGGAATGGAACTTGAATGCCAGACTTGAGAGGTTTGGTACATTATCCTGGGGGGGGGGGCTGGGGGGGTTAAGAGCTTGCTGCTGAAGGTGTTTTAGGGGGAGGTGACAGACTGTGTATCAGAGCTGATAGGGAACATCTAATCCCATCTCTTGGTTTGGCTGAAAAGGAAAATTAAGTCCCAGAGAAGAGGAAATGATCAGTCCAAGGTCATATGGCAAATTAATAGCAGTCAGAAATGGAATCCAGGTTTCTTGGCTCTGTCCATTACTCTGGCTATCCCTTCAAAGGGCCATAGAGGTACATAGCTTACCCACTTGTTCAGAATAAGGACTTCCAAACTGACTACTGTCTTTTGAACTGGCAGGGACTTGTCTGGACCTCAGTTTCTTTATCTGTACAACAAGTGGGTTGGACAGGACTTACCCAAGGTCATGGAGGGAGTTCTAGAAGAGCAGGGCCAAGAGGCCACAGACCCCTTACTCCCAGCCTGGCTGTGAAGCATCAATTACTTTAAGGTGCTTGGAAGTCCATCTCCTTTTCCTATGCCTTAGGGAGGGAACTCGGGCTTTCTACTTCCTAATCTCTGGTGGGAGCCCCTCTAGCCTCTTTTGGAAACTAGAACCCTAGATCACTGGCTTTTACCTGCCTCCATTCTTGTTGAGAGTGGAATGGGGAAAGATGGGAGGAATCACATGTGTATGTGCTAGCACCTGCCAGGAGGGGTGGGCTCCCTGGGATCAGGCCAGTGAACCCTGTCAGATAGAGGAAAGGGAGCTCTCCCTAGTCAGTGGCTGATGTCCAGTTGGGTCCTAGAACATATCCCTGGGCCCAGAGGATCCTTCATCTCTCCTCCTAGTGATTTCTTTTCCCCCACCTTCCATCCTTTAAAATTTTATTTTTTCCCCATCAAATATTTATAGGGCCCTTCCTGTGTTCCCGGCTTTATGCCAGGTACTCAGGGGCATATAGGAGGAACAGACTCAGTCCCTTCCTTCCAGATCTAGTTGGAAAATGAAGCTGTCCAGGTTAGTGAGCCAAAGAGGATAAGGCCAAGTATAATCAGGGGCTGAGTGTGATGAGTAGGGAAATTATTAAATTGGGGAAAGTTGCCTAGGTGAGGCAGCACTTGGCTTGTGCTCTGAAAGATGGGTTAGAGCTGGCATAGGCCTGAGAGGGAGAGAAGAGGGTCTGATCCACCCAGAGGTTCACCTGCTAGAGCAAAC
Source organism: Monodelphis domestica (assembly GCF_027887165.1). NCBI lineage: Eukaryota > Metazoa > Chordata > Mammalia > Didelphimorphia > Didelphidae > Monodelphis > Monodelphis domestica. Next base: position 370,771,847 of record NC_077230.1, on the reverse strand, counting down.
TGTCCACCAAGCTGAGATAGTGAGAGAAATCCAGAAAGGTAGCTAGATTGGAACCAGCATTGTGAAGGGTCATTGGTGCTAAGCAAAGGAGCTAGGAATTTGGTCTGTAGGTAGTGGGAGCCACAGAAGATTCTAAGCAGGTCAAATGGTGAACCAGTTTGCTCATCAAACACATGCTTATTAAGACCCCCCTCCTGTGCCCAAGGAGTTGAGATAAAAATGAAAGTTGAGAGGTCTTCATTTTGCAAACATTATTTTCATTCTCACAACAACTGGGTGAAATGGGTGCTCCAGGTAGTATCATTACCCCCATTTTACAGATGAAAGTTGAGGCTTAAGTTCAATGCTTTGTCTAGGGTCCTAAAGCTAGGAAAGGTTGGAGCTGAGGAGATATGAATGAACACTGTGTTAGGGAGATGGTGGATACATATGTTAAGGATGGATTGAAGGGGGGAGAGGTTGAAGATGGGAATGCCAGTCAGGAAGCTAGGCAGGCAGTGATGGGATACTGAAGTGGTAAAGGAATTGGTTTACTGGAAGCAGAGAGGAGGGGACACGTGGGAGAGTAGCAGTACTATTCTGGGTACCCCAAGACCTCTCCTTTCCTGCTACATCCATGGCCAACCTCCCTCACACCCTTCTCCCAACCCCTTAGGCTTAAGAGATGTTACATATGGAAGGGACCTTAAAGATCGTCTGGTCCATCACCCCTGATTTTACAAATGGCAAAGCTAAGGCCCCAAAGAAGGAAAGGGACTTGTCCAAGGTAACCCAAGGCAGTAGGTAGTCAAGATAGGATTTGAACTCAGACTCTGTGACTCTAAATCCTGTAATGCTCTTTTGGCATTGATTTCCCTCCTATCATACAAGGGATTAAGAGGGCACAGGCTACCACCTCTAATCCTGCTACCTCCAGGAAGTCTCCCCTGATGACTCTGACTTCTCCCCTGCCTCCTCTCCACCCCATCCCCCTTGCATAGAATCCTCCTCTGAATTCCTGCCACACTTCTCACATACCAAATCACTAAGGGTTGGATCTTCCTCTGTGGGTTGTAAGCTTGTCTAGTGTGTACTTGGGATCTCTTCTGTGGGTTGTGGCATTTGTCCATCTTATCTTCTTCTAGAAGGTGAGCTCCCTGAGGACAGGACAGAAGTGGATCCATCTTTTTACCTTACCCTTCTACCTAAATATAGAGGTTTATAGGATTTAGGACTGGAAAGGACCTTAGCATCATTGATGTAATACTTGTATTTTATAGAGGAGGAAACTGAGGCCCTGGAGGAGTGGGTAATGGTTTACCCAGTGTCGCCCAGGTGAAAATGTCCTAGGCTGAGAACTCAGGTAGTCTCACTCCAAATCCAGTGTTCTTTCTTCTTCTTCAGCCAAGTGAGGGGGTTCCCTCATCTGGGCCTGCTGAGGTCTTCAGTGTTCAAGGCAGCAGCTTTGAACCATCCTAGGAGAATACCACCTCAGCCCAGGAATTCGTCCGCAGGTGTCCTTTTTCCAACTCTTCCCTTTGAAATCCTATGCATTTATTTTATTTATTTAAGAACATCATTCTGAGAAGGGATCTATAAGTTCATCCATAGGTTGAACTGATTTAATTTGCTCGTCTAACAAATGTTGTTTAAGCATCCTAAGCACTGAGCTGAAAATAATGGTTGAGAGGTCTTCACTTGACAAAACATTATTTTCATCCTCATGACAGCCTTAGGAGGTAGATGTGAGGGGTCTGTTACACCAAAAGATGCCCTTCCAGATAGCATCCTCCCTTGCTGTTCTTTATGCTGGAGTTTCAGGAGCCCAGACTCTGACCCTTCCTTCTATGGGCACCCAGCCTGCTTGCCTCCTCCTTGGCTTCAGAAAGATCCATTCAATCCCACCTCCCAATACCTCTTCTCATTTCACTCCCTGCCTAGAGCACCCATACCTTCTGGCCCTTCCCTTCTTTAGGGGCTCTGGGTGTCTTTTTCTCAGATTTATTTCTAGGGACAAAGAACGATTGAGTGGAAAATACAAGAATAGGGCAAAGAAATTCTCTTCTGCATGAAGCTGGCAGGCTCCAGGCTCATTAATCTAGCCCACCATTGCCAGAGCTACTGGAAGGAAGTGCTTGAGGCCAGAAGGGCCCCCTTTCAGAAAGCCACTAGGAAGACTTGGCCCAGCAGGATCTGAGTGCCCAGGAGACTGAGATCCTGGGCAGCCCCTGCCTAGGACTCTTTCTTACTGGGCGCTGTCCACAGTAGGTATCCAGTCGGTATTTGCTGAAGAAATGAAAGTCTTGGTCTACCTCCCCCCACCCACTACTTCCTTGGAGCCTTGTTTCTTTCCCATCCCCCCTGGAAGGAAGAGGGGAAGAAAAGTCTTCATATATCCCTCCCCAGCTCCTATGGAGTCAGGCTCAGCTCATCTTCTGCCTGCTCCAGCCCCAGGTTCAAGCACCAATTAGACCCTGGGAGAAATGGCCCCTGGGCAACTCTAGTCTATTCCACAGAAGCCCTCCACCAGGCAAATCCAAAACCTGGGCCCCATGCCCACAAGTGGGCCCCTGGAGTGGGACAAAGGGGCCTCATGCCCACAGCCTCAGGGAATGGGCAGGGCTAGGGGGCATGGTGCCAACTTGGGGCCAGGATTCCCTTCTTCCCCAGGTGTAGCTGGGGCAGGGTGCCAGCCTGCTGGGCCAGCCGGTTTGCCAGTGCAGCTGCTCCTAGGAAGGAGCAGAAGAATGAATTTGGACTCTGTGTGTGTGTGTGTGTGTGTGTGTGTGTGTGTGTGTGTGTGTGTGTGTGTGTGTTGAGGTGGGGGAGGGGGAGAAGGGGAAGTAGGGAAGCCCAGAGACCACCTCTCCTTGGCTTCTCCTTGAGACTTCCATGGAGTTAACCAAAGGGAGGGATGGGTTATTTAGATCTTTTACTTCCCCAAATCCCTTAAGGAGTGAAAAACTGGGAACGCAGGATGCCAAGGAGCATGGGATTAGATGCCAGAAGAAAGGTTTACGGCGCATCACTGTTATGGGTGTATGACCTTGGGCCAATAATTTCCCCTCTGTGAGCTGGCTTGGGGCTCTCCAACATTAAAATGAAGAATTTGCTCTTTGACAAGATGCAATGGATAAAGGGCAGGATCCAAAGTCCAGAAGCGAGCCCAGGGCAAATGTCAACGTCAACATTGGCTGGGCGACACCAGCTTCTTCATGCTGGGGAATGTGACAAGGGTGCCATTCACCTCCCCAGCAGTGTTGGGGGGCTCAATGAGCCAATGCTTTGTTGGTCTAAAATGCTGGATGAATGATAATTTTCCTCTTATCGTCATCATCATCATTGCTACTACAAAGTGTATTCCTTTTGACAAGCCCACGACAAGTTGGGTGCAAGCACGCTTATTCTCCTGATGGGGAATGGGAAGTTAGGAGGCTTGAATGAGCTTTTTCATCATTCTTCAGGCTACCAGATTGTGGGTTAGAATTTGAACCCAAGCCTCTCGATCTAGGACACTAATTATCTACCAGGTTTCCTCTGCAGCTGTCTCCTACCCCCAGCCCTTCTCCCTCCTCTCCTCCCCTTCAGCAGAGCCTGGGCTGAGTGTTGGGGATTGCCTCGGTTCCTTAGAAGTCAGTGGGGTTGGGGAGGTGGGTGGGACTCCACCTACCCCCAGATAAAGGCTTCAGACTCTCGTGTGGATGTGGGGGTGGGGCTCACTGGGATTGGCGGGGCTGTGGGAAACTGTGCCAGCTTGGGGTTGGTGGGGGGCACCGCCTCCTCTCCCCTCTGCCTGACTCCGAGCTGGGTTCCCTCACCTCATCCATCTGTCTGGCTCTTTCCCTCCCCCCACCCCCAAAGGCAGCGCGTGTTTCCCTGCTGGCTGGGGCTCTGGAGAGCCTGGGGGTGGGGGGAGGCTCTGAGGGCGTCCTCACACACTGTACTAAGCAGGGGCCTGGCAGCCTCCTGGGCCTGCGCCCGCCACTCCTGGCACATGGGCTGGTGTGCCCAGCAGACTCCCACAACCACCTGCTCACACCCACCCACGCCCGGTGGTGCTCCAAGGGCCCTCCCCTCTTCCTCCCCCAGGATGCTTTGGGTCCTCTCTCCCTACCCTCCACTGTTTCCCCAGGCCCCTGGGGAGGACCTTCCTTTCTCCTTGGCTTCCCCCTTGGTCTGGGGGAGCCCTGGGAGCCCCCCCTGATAGAAGGGAGGGAACGGCAGCCACTGCAGCCCATGGATACCTCCGCTTTGCCTAGGGGTGGGAGACAGACAGGCTGGAAGCCAGAGAGCCCCCCGGGGCTGGGGTGAGGAGAGGAAGGGGGGCTGCAAGGGCCCCCGCCTGCCACCTGGCGAGGCTCCAAGCGCTGGGGACGCTGGAGGGCGGGCGGCCGTGCCAGGCGGTAATTGCAGACAGACTAATTTAAAGAGACGAGACAGTTATTTTTAACTCATGCTAAGGTAATGAACCGATCTCCAAGCTGAGGGTTCAAAAGTTCAGGCCCCCCACCCCCCAACATACACCCCCTCATCCTCCCTTCCTCAGCCCACTGGCCACCTTTCCAGGGCCCATACCCTGGTCTCTCCTTTGGAGTGGGAGGGAGGGAGAAGGGCTGCCGGAGTGACTTCCTTCCTTAGGGGAGGGGCTGAGCCCTGGGACGGACTCTCCCATCTACCCATGGGGTGGGGTTGTGCTCCAAGAGCTTGGGGCTCCTCTCCCTCCACTGCACCCCCCAAGGCAGGAAGAGCAGAAATGTAGGAGAGAAACGGGGCCAGCCACTGCCCCTCCCCAGAGGTTAGGGGTTCCTCCGCGGGTCTGCTGGATCCTGCCTCCTGGAGAATCCGCTCTGGGTCTTTGGAGTCCCATCAGATTCCCACATCCAAGGGCAACCGCCTTGGCTGAGGACGAAGAGGAGGGGGAACTCGATTCCTTTACCCCAGGGAGGTGAAGAATTTAGCCACCAGGAACTTCCTCCTGGCTTTAGTTAGGGCTACTTTCTCCTCTCACTCGCCGACTCCCTAGATCTGCCCAGAGGGACAGAAGAACCCAGCCTCGGTTAAAGGGGAAGGGAGGAACTACTCCATCCACCAGGGGTTCAGGCTTTCAGATCGGGGAGAACATCAGAGGTCAGCTGAGCCATCCCTACTCCATAGATGCCCTCCAGCCTTTCCTTGAATATTCCCACTGATGGGGTGCTCACTCACCACTGGGCTGGCCCCCAGATTCTAATCCATTTTTGTCCTGATCCTTTTGGCAGTCTGGTGGCCCTTACAGGGACTGCTTCTTGGGGAAATGTTTTTTTTTAAGATATAAAATAAAATACATACGATTACAAAAGAAAGTAGTCATACTGCAATATTTTGTGTGTACTTTTTGATGCAACTTCTCAGACCCCAAGTGAAGACCCCCAGAGCTAGGCTGCTGAATGTTAGATCTAGAAAGAACCTCAGAGGTCACAACCAGAATGTGTCACCAGGATGCCTTCCTGTATCATCTCCTCCCTGCCCACTAGGGCCAAGTGGAGCCAGTCTAGTCCCTCTTTACTATGCCAGCTCTCCAAATTCTTGATGATGCCCCTACTTAAGTCTTTTCCAAGCTAGATGCTTCCAGGTTCTTTATTCTAGTCTCTAGTCTCTGCCTCCCTCCCTTTTCTCTTCCCTGTTCCCCAGTCTTTGATAGACAGGAGAGGGGCAAAGGCCTAAGGTTAGAGTCATAGTGGGTAGAGGAGCTGTTACCAAAGCTGATTTTTCACCCTATATGGACATGTGTGTGTGGAGAGAGAGAGAGAAAAAAAGAGAGATGGAGAAAGAGGGAGGGGGGGGAGAAGGAGAGGGAGAGAGAGAGAAAAAAAGAGAGGAGGGAGAGAGAGAGAGAAAAAAAGAGAGGAGGGAGAGAGAGAGAGAAAGAGAGGGAGAGGAAGAGAGAGAGAGAGAGAGAGGGAGGGAGAGAGAGAGAGAGAGAGAGAGAGAGAGAGAGAGAGAGAGAGAGAGAGAGAGAGGGAGGGAGGGAGGGAGGGAGAGAGAGAGAGAGAGAGAGAGAGAGAGAGAGAGAGAGAGAGAGAGAGAGAGAGAGAGAGAGAGAGAGAGAGAGAGAGAGAGAAGAGGAAGAAAGGGAGAGAGGGAGGATCTGAGAGATTATACACATACCTGGGCCCCAAGGGAGGAATCCTCTGTTTTCCACTTCCTAGGATCTGAATCTTTCCCCTTGGCTGGTGAGGCCCCAGTTTCAGCATTCGCTCATTTACCCATTCTGTCAACATGTCTTAAGGAACTAATCTCTGCAGAACACTCATTTCTGTAGTGAATGAGTATAAATAGGACACAGTTCCTACCCTCAGGTAGCAGCAGAGAGAAACGGTATTACCCAGCAGGAATTGGGTGGTGCTGGGAAAAGAGCTCTGGCCTGACTCATCCAGATGATGGGGCTTCAAATCCCCAAGGTGCTCCTCCCTTCTTACCTGATCCTAGACAAAGCTTAGGTCCACTTTTCCAGATCTAATTTTCTCATCTGTAAAATAAAATGGACTAGATGACTTTTCGAGGCCCTTTTTGCTGCTAAATAAATGCATGAGAGAGACAGCGTCACTGAGGGACCAAGAAGGAAGGGTTTGGGGGGGGGGGCAGAGTGGAAAGAGGGGATTGTGGCATTTGATTGGTCTGTAAAGGACAGATAGAAATCCGACTAAGAAGAGAGAACATTCTTGGCGAAGGGACAAGTACAGTGGCAGGAGCGTATGGGCATGTTGGCCGAAGTCTGGCCGGAAGGGACTGGGCATGTCTTGAAGAACATATAAGATGAACCCAGGTCTGGGAAGGGTCTTGAGTACCAGGTTAAGGAGGCCTTTTTGCCACCTTCCACTCTCCGGGCCCCTCCCCAGATGAGATCAGGCTATAAAGTTAGGTTGGCAGGAGTTTGTGGAGGGCTTTGAATGCCAGATGGAATTTGATCTTTAATTGGTTGGTTATAGGAAGGTTTTTTAATCAGAGGAGTAACATGACCAGATTTTAGGCATAAATAAGATTATTCTGTCAGTGTAGGAAGGACAGGTTGAAGGGGGGTGGGGGGAGTGGGGTGGGCTGGGGGTAGAGACTGGAGGCAGCAAGACCTGTTGGGAGGCTATTCCAATAGTCTAGGCAGGTGGTGATGGGTGCCTCGTACACTAGGGAGCAGTAGCCGTAGGAGGGGAGAGGAGGGGATGAATAATAGGAGGGTGGTTCCGAAACTGAACAACACGACTTGGTAACTGATTGTATGTGTGAGAAATGAGGGAGAGGGAAGAGAGAGGACCCAGAGGTTTTGAATGTGACACAAATGGGGGTCCGTGTGCCATACGGGCAGGGACAGGTAAGCGGCATTTGGGGGACAGCCAGAACTTGAGCCAGGCCACTACTTTCCCATAGTACCAGATAGGTTCTGAGGCTGAGCCCAGCACTGAATGCAAGAAGGGAGGGGGCCAGCCTTGTGGGGAAAGGAGTAGTGTAAAAAGAAAGGCAAGGGAAGCTGGCCTTCTCAGCTGAGGGCCCTGGGATCCTGAAGCTGCCCTCTGGTGCTTTGGCACTCCCACTTCTTGATGCTGAAGAAGGAGGGGCATGGAGGGAAAAATCCCCCCCCCCCCAGCTGTATACAAAGCCCTACTCCTGGCACCCCAGTTGCCATGGAAACCCTCCTGTTTGGGATGGGTTCAGCTGTTAATGCTCCCCCTCCCCATATGTGGAAGTGGGAGGGGGCCCAGGTGGCCCGTGTGGGAGGGGCCTCTCTGAGTCAGAAGCCCTGGGTTCCAGTTCCAGCTTTGCCAGGGGACTTGCTGTGTGATATAGGGCAAACCCCTCTCTGAGTTTCAGTTCCCCCTTCTGTAAGATGGGGCAGGGGGCAGGGGCGGAGGTGGTGGATAAGATGTCCTGTAAGGTCACTGCTAGTCTGTGAATCTGGAGGGCCCAGGCTGGGGCTACAGACATTCCCTGCCCAAACCCACCTTCCTTATAGAGAAAACGAGTCTCTGGTCACTCAGGGCTCCTCTTGGAGAGACTGAGCCTTCCCCTCCCCTAAGGCACCCAGCTGCACCCACTAGATTCCTACATTATTCGCCTGCTGGAATCCCCACATCCAGCCTCCCAAACCTCCTGCTTCCCTGGGGCTGTTAGCTCTTGTGGAAAACCTGTAGTGTCTCCTTTTTGGGCGGAATCCCCACTCCTCAACCTGGCATTCGAGGCTCTTGGTCAGCTTTCTCCACCTCAAAACCCCTTCCCCCTTTAGCACACAGCTAGTAAATGGCAGTGATGGGCTTCAAGTCTAGTATTCTTTCTGGTGCTTCTAACCACTCTGGCTTGAGACCTGAATTTCAATCCTGACTCTGCCACTAGCTGATTCTGGGTGACCTTGGCATAGTCATTTCCTTTCCCACCCTGGCCAATAGCCTTCTCCTCTGCAAAATGAAGACATTTATCTGGGGCTTCTTCCAGCTCTGACATTCTCTGAATGCCTTAGAGCCACACCCAGCCCCCAGCCACCCAACCTATTCCCACCTCCTAATTCTTGCTCCCGTGTTCTCCCCCAACCCCATCCCTCTGAGACGGAGCTCTGGCTCTTAACTCCTCCAGGAAGGAAGCTCTTCTCCCAGATTAACCCCCCACTCCTCACACCACACCATCCCTTTATACAAATGTGTGTTTCATCTCGGATTCCAGATTTCCCTACAAGCTCTGCTAGACTGTCCCATGTCTGTGCTCTTTTGGAACAGGCATTAATCAGGCTCTAAAAGAATCAGCCACCTGACTTGACTATCCAGAGACCGATGTGAGAAGCCTAGCACCCTGGACACACTTTTAATTATCTGTTGAATTGAATCAAATGATTCAGTACGTCTTGACTAACAACAGCCCTTCACAAGGGTGCAGATGGCTCTTTACAGGTTGCCAAGTACCTTCCCTTCCACTTTCTCATGTGTTCATTTGCTCTTTACAACAGTTCTGGGAGGCAGAGAGGTGTTTTGTTTTGTTTTGTTTTTAATTACAGGTAAAGGCAAGGGAGTTTGTTTTGTTGCTTGTTTTTACAGATGAGGAAACTGAGGCTGAGAGAGATGAAAGGACTCACCCAACTTGCAGGACTGGAATTTGAACTCATGTTTTCTAATTTCTAAGATAGTGCCCTTTCTACTACCCTAAACTTCCTTTTGTAAACCCAGCATCATTCTGGCCTGCGCTAAGGGGGACCTAGGAGAAGACAACAAAGTCCCCACTATCGGGAAGCCTTGGGATCTCATACACATAGTTATTTCACACATACATGACTAATCCTCCTGGGCTGAACAGAAATCTTTTCCACCCACCCCCAGATTCTTGGTTGTAAATATTCCCTTGGGGCCCTAAAAGTTCCGGTTCTACAGCCTTGATCCCTGGAGAGGCTCTCCCAGCCCCTCTGACTGCCCCAATCCCTCCAGACTGCTGGCCACTCTGCCTTTGCCCCTGCCCCTTCCACTTTGTCCCAAGGGGAAAAGAGTGAAAGTCATATACTGGAGGCTTGGGATAGAAATGGACGTTTTTCAAAGGAGGCTGTGTACTGAACACTAGAGGATCTGATGTTTCCCGGGGGGCTCCCTGGTTCATAGTTGAGGAACTAACCTGAATCCTGGAGGTAGATGAGGAGGATCTGGTGGTCTGGATGGGGGCTCCCTAGTTCATAAAGGAAGGACTTGAGGACCTAATCTGAATCCTGGAGGTAGATGAGGAGGATCTGGTGGTCTGGATGGGGGCTCCCTAGTTCATAAAGGAAGGACTTGAGGACCTAATCTGAATCCTGGAGGTAGATGAGAAGGATCTGGTGGTCTGGATGGGGGCTCCCTAGTTCATAAAGGAAGGACTTGAGGACCTAACCTGAATCCTGGAGGTAGATGAGGAGGATCTGGTGGTCTGGATGGGGGCTCCCTAGTTCATAAAGGAAGGACTTGAGGACCTAATCTGAATCCTGGAGATAGATGAGGAGGATCTGGTGGTCTGGATGGGGGACTCCCTAGTTCATAAAGGAAGGACTTGAGGACCTAATCTGAATCCTGGAGGTAGATGAGGAGGATCTGGTGGTCTGGATGGGGGACTCCCTAGTTCATAAAGGAAGGACTTGAGGACCTAACCTGAATCCTGGAGGTAGATGAGGAGGATCTGGTGGTCTGGATGGGGGACTCCCTAGTTCATAAAGGAAGGACTTGAGGACCTAATCTGAATCCTGGAGGTAGATGAGGAAGGGTTTTCAGAGGAGTCAGGGCTAGAGCCAGGCTGTGAACGTTAGGCAAAGTGGTGAGCATGTACGGAAGATTGTGGCCCAGCCTGCTTGGAGCGATGACCTAGACACCGCTTTGCCCTTGTTTGCAGGTTTTAGATGCCTCCCAAGGTCCTGCATTTACGACTCCATGGCAGGCTGGCTGGTGAAACAGCCTGGGGGGTACAAGTCCAGGGCTGGACTCTGGAGAGCAGGATTTATCCACAGATATAGAACAACCCCCTCACCCGTCTCTGCTTCTGCTTGGGTTGAGTCTGTGCCTGACCCAGGGGCACCGGAATGGCCCGGGTCTCTCCTCTGTGTGGAAGACCTAGCAGAACCCTTGAGTTAAAAGCCAAGAACTAACCAAAGATGGAACGGTCTCTCCTTCCCATGGGGAACTAAGTTCCCTGTCACTAGAGGCCTTCAGTGACACAGGAGGTGAGAGGAGAGCTCATTGGGGAATATAGTAGAATATTCTTGCTCCGTTGGGGAATATTGTAGAGGGGATCCCTGTTCATTCATTCAACAAACATTAAGTACCTACTGCATGCTATGCGTGAGAGGCCAGGTCTTGGGAAAGAACTCGTTTCCATGTTCTCAGATCTTTCCAGACAGGAGACTTTCCTTCAAAAGATGAATGTGACTGAGAAAAGGAGCAGCTTAGGAAGGATTCTATATAGACAAGGCATCCTCATGGTCTGGAAAGAGCCCACAGTCAGCAATCAGATGACCTGGGTTCAAATCTCAGATCTGCTCCTTTCTTATCCTGTGTGTCCTTAAGCAAGTCCTTTTCACTCCCAGAACCCCTCTGGAAAATGAAGGAGCTGGGTTGGCTCTCAGGTTCCTTGAAGTCCTGGTTTCCAATGATTCTATAAGGTGGTGGTTCTCTTGATCAGTGAGAGGCTGGAAGTAGAGCAAAGCCTTCCCACTAACTTATAACCCTGGAAGCTTATACAGTAGGCCCCTGGCAGTCAGTACATGGGTATTTCGGGGTGCTGGCTAGCACCAGCTAGCAGGGAGGGGGAGCCACATCTTTCCCGTCCCTCCTCACTCACCACCCACCCACCAACCAGCTGCCTTTCTGAGGCCCTCCAGCCTGATGACCAGGAGAGTTGAGGCCTGCCCAGGGGGCCCCAAAGCATTTCAGAATGAGAGGGACAATAGTGACCTGAGCTCTGGGGCAGCCCCCAGACAGGAGTCCGAGTTGAGGGTGAGGGGAGTGGATTGGGGAGGTTCTACAGTTGGGCTCTCTGTTACTGCTCTTCTTCCTTCTCTCTTCTTCCCCTCCTCTTCCCTCTTGGGGGACCTGTGTCCTCAGCTGGCCTCATCCTCCTATTTGTAACCTGAGTTGGGGGAAGGGGGGTCACTATGCACTGTGGGTGGCACCTGCCCTTGAACAGATGTGCCTGGGTGGGACCAGGAAGGGTAGGGAAATTGGGGTTGATCCAGTGGAGCTGGAAAGTTATATTCCTTTTTCCCTTCCGTCCTTAATGGTGAGGGCTCCTGGTGGGTTCCTGGCCCTCCCCCTTTTCTGCTGCAATGCTGAGTCTGAGCAGCTGAAGGCCCCAGAATGCCTGCCTAGGCAGCAGGCAGCCCTTGGACCTTGCCCTGGTTACCTCCCTTAACTCCTACTCCCCCTACTCCTCAGCCCATTAGACCTTGGGGGTTGTCTGCCTTCCCTGGGTGGCTGGGCCCCGGGAGAACAGATGGTTCTCACTGGCTTTGAGCCAGTGGCCCTGGCCCACAATCCACAGGAACCAAGGCCCTGTGGGGCTGAGGAGCAGCTGCCAGGCCCCACCCCAGAGCTGGCCGCATGGCAGGGGAGGGTGAGGTCACAGCAGCTGCTCTAAGGTCCAAGATCCCCAGGGGGTGAGACTGTTGGAGAGAGAGAGAGGGAGGAGCTGAGAGAAGAGGGACAGGAAGGGGGTGGAGTGCCTGAGAACTCAGACCTAGTATACTTGGATAGGCAAAAGTGAGACTGACCTCCCCAGCGCCACCTCCTCCCCATAGTTAAATACCAGCAGGGACCACCACATCAGCCATCACATACACCTTTATCCTGGAAGCACTGATAGAACCATATAACAAACCTGGAAGGGCCCTTAGAACCCAGGATGTCAGAGCTGGGAGGGACCTTAGAACCCAGAATGTCAGATCTGGGAGCGCCCTTAGAACCCAGAATGTCAGAGCTAGAAGAGCCCTCAGAACCCTGAATGTCAGAATTGGGAGGGTCCTTAGAACCCAGAATGTCAGATCTGGGAGAGCCCTTAGAACCCAGAATGTCAGAGCTGGGAGGGAGCTTAGAACCCAGAATGTCAGAGCTGGGAGGGACCTTAGAACCCAGAATGTCAGAGCTGGGAGGGACCTTAGAACCCAGAATGTCAGAGCTGGGAGGGACCTTAGAACCCAGAATGTCAGAGCTGGGAGGGACCTTAGAACCCAGAATGTCAGAGCTGGGAGGGACCTTAGAACCCAGAATGTCAGAGCTGGGAGGGTCCTTAGAACCTAGAATGTCAGATCTGGGAGAGCCCTTAGAACCCAGGATGTCAGAGCTGGGAGGGCCCTTAGAACCCAGAATGTCAGTCAGGAGGTCCTTAGAACCCAGAATATCAGAGCTAGGAGAGCTCTTAGAACTCAGAATGTCAGAATTGGGAGGTCCTTAGAACCCAGAATGTCAGAACCAGGAAGGGTCCTTAGAACACAGAATGTCAGAGCTGGATAGTACCTTGAAAATCCTTTGGCATGGGTTTCTTAGCCTTTTTTGTGTCATGGATCCTTCTTGGCATTCTGGTGAAGCCTGAATCTCTTCTCAGAATAATGTTTTTAAATGAAATATATGGTATTACAAAGGAAACCATTTAATATTGAATTAATTACAGCTATCCAAATACACATAAAGAACAAGTTCAGAGCCCTTAGGTCTAAGTGGCCTTGCTTATAGAGGTCCATAAAGAAGGGATTTCCCCAAAGCCATGTAACTTATTAAGTGGCAGAGTAAGGACCGGACCCCACAATTCCGGCCTCCTAGTCCTAAACCCCTGCGTGTTTCCAGTAAATCTCTTCTGTGACACTCACTGCCCTATCTGTGACCTGCAGATCTTAGCCTAGGCACCAGCTCAGCAGAATCTCTGGGCTGCCAAACCTCCTTCCACTCTCCCCCAAGTCCAGGGCAAAGTTCTTTGGCCTCACCTCAGTGTCAGCGCCTTCTCTGACCTCCCCTCCCCACTGGGCTCGGGCTCATGTTTCCAAAGCCCTTTACCACTCCCACCAGAGCTCCCCAGCCTCCTTTTCCCTTTGCTGAGTTCCTGGGATTCTTGAGAAGCCTGAGACTGAGTGTATACTGCCCTGGAAGCAGGAGAGAGATGCAACTGGTACAGGGGCTGAGCCGCCTTCCACACCATTGGGCCCTTTCTGGTCGTCTGCTGCCCTTAGTCCAGAATCAACCTTTCCCTCTCCCAGAGAGAAACAGGCAGCACTGGAAAGAGCCCTAAACTTGGAGGCAGGAGATGTGAGTTCAGATCCCAGCTCTACCAGCTGTGGGACTTTGGACAAGTCACTGAATCACTCTGGCCTCAGTTTTTCATTCTTAACAAGAGAAGATAAGTAGGTTCCAGAGTCCCTTCTAGCCCTTTTTAATCAGATTTCTTTCTACCTTCGGATTGTTGAAATGGACCTGTTTGCTGGTGCTGCTGAGTCTCCAGGTTAGGACCAAGTCAGATTTTTTTGTACAGTGTCTGGCACAGAGAAAGCATTTACAGGATGTCTGTTCCCTTGTTCCCTCTCCATACCCTGGGCTTCTGCCCATGTGAAGCAGATAGAGGTCCCTGCCGGAGGCAGAGGGGTATTTCAGTTGTCACTTTCCTTCTGGTTGGCTTCTCTGTGTCCTGATCTCTCTGTTGCCCCTCCATGTCTGCTGGGTTCTGCCTCTTCTCCTCCTTCCGTCATAGCAAAGCAAAAAGAGCCCTGGCTTTGGCAGCAGACTTCTGGTTCTGAATCTTTTAAGATCTTCTCAGATTCTGGAATTATAGGATGCCACCAACTTCTTAAGGCTTCGGTCCCATCTCCCCGCTGCCAGTTTAGGCTTCTCATAGCCTGTCTGGTTTTCAGGATGCTGCTCACTGTGTCTCTCAGTGCCCATTCCCAGCCATAGTGGAGAAGGCTCCCCTTGCCACCTCAACCACCAGCCTCTGGGAATAGGAATTCCTTGAAAGGGAATTAAATCAACTTCACCCCTTAAAAATATATTAGTAAGGGGACAACTGGATAGCTCTGTGAATTAAGATCCAGGCCTAGAGATGGGAGATCCTGGGCTCAAAACTGGCCTGAGATGCTGTGTGACCCTGGGCAAGTCACTTAACCTCCATTGCTTAGCCCTTACTGCTCTTCTGGCTCAGAACCAATACACAGTATTCATTCTAAAATGGAAAGGAAGAGTTTTTAAAAATAGATCAGTAATTAACATTTATATATCACCTACTATGTGCTAGGCACTATGCTAAGTGCTTTACAGACATCTCATTTGATCTTCTCAGCCCTGGGGGGTATTATACCCATTTTACAGATGACCAAAACTGAGGCTCATAAGTGGTTAAATTTCTTACTTGGACTTTCATGCCAACAAGTGTCCAAGTTGGAAGTTCAAACCCTAGTATTCCTGACTATAACCATTACACCACACCTCCTTTAACTAAGTTTACACTGTCAGGTAAAAGGAGGTTATGTTAGTTGGATAAATTAAGTCCTGCTGTTGGGAAAATGAGGTTGGACTGTTGAACAAAAGAGCCAGTTCAGTGTGATGGAAGAGCCCAATATTGGAGGCATAGGACCTGAGTCTGCACCCTCTCTTGGCTATTTACTAGCTGTGTGAGCTTGGTTGAATGATTCTCCTTCTCTTGGCCTCAGTTTTCTCATCTGTAAAATGAAGTGGAGTAGATCGGGCCCTCCCAGCTCTAGCTACAGAATCCTGTGACTGAAGGGTAAAAGATTTTTACTATCCAGTAAATGCGATGCTGTCAAATGAAAAGGGGGTCAGACCAGATAAAGGAGGTCCTGCGTTTTATTCCCAGGCTATACAAGGCTATAATGCCATTGAAGGATGGGGCCAAAGTACTGTAGGCTTTGCCCCCTGCTACTGGAACATTCTAGAGGGACCCTCCGATTGCTGCAAAGCCACCTCCCTGGGGGAGGCTTTGCTTTGAGGGTGAGGGGAGCGCAGGGTCGCCTGGCTTTGGACTTGGAGAAAAGGTCCAGGAATGGAGGCAGCAAATCTAAATGAGGAGAGTCGCATCTGGCCCTGAACGTGTCCGAGGTGGAATATGAGACCTGAGTGTGTCCACGCCTGGGTCTGAGGGTCTCTGGGAAATCCAGCAAGAGATTTTTCCTCTACCTCTACGAACAGTCCCAGGGGAGAACTTGCTTCTGTCTTTTTCTCTGTCTCTCTCTGAGGCTGCTCTCCCCTCTCTCCACTCTTCCCACTCTTCCCCCCACCAACCCCCCACTGATGACACCAAACCAGGGCTTGGTTTCTTCTTCCCTGGATCCTCCCCCACCTCCCTGGCTCCCACCACCTGAAGGCCCTGAAATCTGGGCCCTGGGAGGCCTCTGCCCTTGGTGGTAGCAGGTTGCTAGACAACGGCACTAGGGAGCCTGGTTACAGCTGCCTGGAAGAGGCTGTGAGACTAGAAGGTCTCCCTCCTCCTCTTTCTCTTGGAGCTTCTGATCCTGAAGGGAGGAGGAGAATGGGATGGGAGAAGGGCCCAGGATGGCTGTGGGTGGAGGATGAGGAGCTTTGTGCCTTAGGGGGCCACAGGAGTTTTAGGATATGCCCTTTGTGCCCTGGGAACAGAACTTTGGACAGGGAATAAGATGACTTGATGCAAACCCTGTCGTATGACATTGAGGAAGTCTCTCCTCCTCTCTGGGTCTCAGTTTCTCTCCCTGTAAAATGAGAGATTTGGATGAGACACCCTGGCTGCATCCTGTGGCTTCTGCAGCAAGGCAGAGGAAGGATGCTCCCATGAGGGATGGCGGTGAGTATGGGGATCTCCTAGGGGATCACCTGCAGGGAATGAGGCTAAGGGTAGCCAGGTGCCCTGTTTTGGATGGGGGAAGGGGTGGAGTGAGCAGCCCCAGGGGCCCACTGTGTGGGGGAAGGGTTGCCAGGCACCGAGGCTCATCTCTGCCACTGTCCTCTGGGAGCTCAGGCCTTTGGGGAGTTGTCATCCCCAAGCCAGCAGCCAGCCTGGGCAGGCTCCCATTCCCCTGTCACTAAATGAGTATAATAATATGATAGAATATATTCCTCTAGCCCACCAAATTTTACAAAGCATTTTCTTTATAATACCCCTGTGAGGCAGGAATTAGATCTATTGTTTCCCCCATTTTACAGATGAGGAAGCAAAGATCTACAGAGGAACCATATCATATTCACAGTCACATAATAAGCTAATGGCCTTAGGACTCTAGTCCAGCCATCCGTAACTATGGGTCCGGTGCTTTCCATCATAACACAATTCGGAGGCTGTCAGATCTGGAAACTTGGCCAGTACTCTCAGTTAACATGTGAGGAAACCACCTCCTAAAAGTTACATGATTTACCCAAGGTCAGGGCTTTGGACTGTCCATCCAGATCATGAAAGGACTAAAGTCCTAGAGACAGTGGGAGCCACTAAAGATTCTTGAGCACTGGAGTAAAGAGGTCAGAGCCAGACTTGAGGAAGGCATCTTTTGGCCACCATGTGCCAGATAAACAGAAGGAAGGGAAGCCAGTTAAAAAGTTGTTACAGTCATCCGAGAGAGGTGATGAGGTAGTGACTGTGACAATAGAGGAGGGGACAGATGGGACAATTGTTATGAAAGAAGAATTTGGTGAATGATTAGATGCAGATGATGCCTTAAATGCCTCTGAGGAATCAAGCTCAGTGCCTGGGAAGATGGTGGTACTAAGGAAGTTGGGAGAAGAAGTTGATTTGGGAAAAAAAGATGACAAACTCAATTATAATGGCAGAGCACTCCAGTATCTTTGCCCAGAAAACCTCCAGTTGGGAAAGGGAGTGTCACAAAGAGTCAGACATGACTGAAATGACTGAGCGATAAATGGACACCTAGGAGGAAGCAGGCACAAGAGGCTGGAGAAAGAGATCTGGATTGTGGCCAAGAAACCGTGGCAGGTGAGAGTGGAGAGGAAATAGTCGTATTTGGAAGCCTTGGGAATAGGGATGAAAAATGGGGCCACATTTAGGAGGCCAGAAGGAGGAGAAAGAATCTATGGACAGACCAGAAAAATTGGCCAGAGAGGCGGGAGAGAGCTACTTTTTTTCACAAAAGACAAAAGTGGGGAGGAGGGAAGCAAGGCAGTCAAGGATGTCACGTGGCAGTAGGGAAGCCAACTTGGGAGGACTTGAAGAGTGAATGATTAAGAAATGGAAGCAGGGAGTATAGCCGCATTAGGAGTAGGGGACAAGAAGATGAGAGAGCAGTGATGGTGGATTTTTAAAAACCTTTACCTTCTGTCTTGGAATTGATAATAATCACTATTTACTTATATATTGTGATACTGAGCATCGATTCTAAGACAGAAGAGCAGCAAGAGCTGGTCTATAGGAGTTGTTACTCTCCCAGGGCCACCCAGCTAGGAAGTCGGAGGTCATATTTGAACCCAAGCCAAGCTCTCTATTCACTATGCTATCCTATCCATAACTGTTCCTGTTGTTTGCTTTTTTTTTTTTGAGGGTTAGGAGACCTTTTTTCTAGGCATGGGGAAGGGAGAGGTTGAAGACATACTGAGTTGAAAATCATAATGGCTGATGTTTCAAGGATCTGGACTACATGTGAATAGATAGTCACAATAACTCACATTTATAGGAAATTCTGACATAATATCTTAATATATGTTATTTGTTGTTCCATTGTCTTTCAGTCATGCCCGATTCTGTGTGATGCTACATGGGGTTTTCTTGGTTAAGATACTGGCCTGGTTTGCTCTTTCCTTCTCTGGTTCTTTTGACAAATGAGGAAACTGAGGCAAATAGGGTCAAGTGACTTATCCAGGGTGACACAGCCTAATTTGCACTCCAGCACTCTATCCACTGCACCACTTTAACTTCCCCAACATATATTATGAATCTATACTAAAAAGCTCATTATGTAGCACTTTAAGGTTTGTATCAGATTAAATACATATCTCATTATCACAACAACCCTTTGAAGTAGGGGCTATTATTCTCCCCATTTCCTAGATCAGGAAACCATGGTGTTAGGCAAATTGTGACTTAACCAGAGTCGTATCTTTTGAGATGAGATTTGAATGCAGACCTCTGATTGAGTCAGGAACTAAAGGAAGTAGTTTTAGCAAGCACGTCTCCTTGGAGACTGGAGGGAAGGGGGAGAAAGAAAGAAGGTGAAACAATCACGTTAACTTAGAATGATGTATCCCTTTGATGTTTAAGAATGTTTTTCCCGCAGTAACCCTACAAAGTGACTTGCTGGGGCTGGATTTGAACTCAGGTCTTCTTGACTTCAGGTCTAGGGTTCTATCCACTGTGGCACCTAGATGTCTATATATATTATCTCATTTGATCACTAGGCTATGTAGAGCAAAAATACAGGGGTCTGCTTCTACAAGGAAGAGGAACATCCCCTCTTCTGAGACTTGGAGGAGAGAGATTGTGGGTAAAAAGGAGGAAGCAGAAATCACTTCCACCTGGAATGTGGAGGACAATCAAGATGCTGAGGTGACTGGAGACCATGTCATATGAGGCTTAGTTGAAGGAATTGGAGGATATAAAGTTTTCTTTGAAGAAGAGAAGATGGGGGGAAGCTAGGTGGCTCAGTGAATAGAGAGCCAGGGAGGTTCTGGGTTCAAATGCGACTTTAGACACTTCCTAGCTGTGTGACTCTGGGCAAGTCACTTAACCTCAATTCCCTTGCCCTTATCACTCTTCTTCTGCCTTGGAACTGATCCATAGTATTGATTCTAAGTGAAAGATAAGGGTTTATATAAAGAAAAAGTGTCTCAAGGGATCTTTAAAAATGTTAACATGAAAGAGAAGCTAAGTATCTCAGTGGTTAGAGAGCCAGGTCTGGGGATGGGAGTTCCTGGGTTCGAATGTGTCCTCAGATACTTTGTAGCTGTGTGACTCTGGGCAAGTCACTTAACCCCCATTGCCTAGCCCTTCCCACTCTTCTGCCTTGGAACCGATACATAGTATTGATTCTAAGTGGGAGATAAGGGTTTATATAAAGAAAAAGTGTCTCAAGGGATCTTTAAAAGCATTAACATGAAAGGGAAGCTAGGCATCTCAGTGGATAGAGAACCAGGTCTGGAGATGGGAGTTCCTGGGTTCAAATATAACCTCAGACACTTCCTAACTGTGTGACCCTGGGCAAGTCACTTAACCCCAGTTGCCCAGCCATTTCTGCTCTTCTACCTTGGAACCAGTACTTAGTATCAATTCTAAGACAGAAGGTAAGAGTTTCGGAAAAAAGAAGAGAAGACAGGAGAACATGATAGCTGTCTACTTGTATCTCAAGAGCTGTCATGGGAGAAAGGAATTAACCTTGTTCTGGTTGGTCCCTGAGGACAGAAGTAGAGGCATTGGAGAAAAGTTGCAGAGAAATCGATTTTGGTTCCAGGTACAGATAACTCCCCCATCGTGAGAGTTAACCCAAAGTGGAATGGGCTGCCTTAGGGGCGGTAGTGAGTTCCCCTTCCCTGGGAGTCTTGAAGCAGAGCCTAGGACTCTGTTTGCCCAGTCTAAAGTCCCTCCCAAGCCTGAGAGCCTGCAACTCTGAGGAACAAAGAGACAGTGTACTGTAGTAGGACGGTCCTGGGTTTGAGTCCTGAAGCCTGGATTTGTCTCCTGAGTCTGTGAAATCTGAGGCTTGAAGAATTTGAAGGACAATTATGGAAAAGAGAAACTAGATTTATTCTGCTTGGCCTTGGGAGCCAGAGCTGGCAGGAGGAGGCTCCAAAAACTTTGGGCCTTATCAGCCCAGTGGCCTAATCTTGGTGAGCCTCAGTTTCTTCATCTGTAAAATGAGGGGGAGAAGCCTGGAATAAATGCTCGTTAAGGCCAGATCTAGGAGTCTAGGACTTCTTCTAGGTCATCGTCCCCCAAGTGGGGACTCTCCAGGCTTCACTGTGGGAGGGGTGTGCTAGGAAAGTCCATGTCCTAGACCCTGGACCTTGCTGGCCACAGCAGCTTACACTCCCTCCCAGGGAGGCTCGGTGAACCATTAAACAGTTATACAGTGAGGCTCAGAGGGACCTCAGAGGTCAACTAGACCAGCCCCTTCATTAAAAAAAAAATCCTTATCTTCTGCCTTGGAATCTTACTAAGTATCCATTCCCAGGGAGAAAAATGGTAAGGGCTAGGTAATTGGGATTAAGTGACTTGCCCAGGGTCACATAGCTAGGAAGTATCCAAGGTCAAATTTGAACCCAGGACCTCCCTGTAGGCTTGACTATCCATCCACTGAGCCACCCAGCTGCCCCTCCAATTGCTTCATTTTACAAATGTGAGGAAATAGTCTGAGGTGGAATTTGAACTCAGATCTTCCCGAGTACAAATCCAGCACTCTTGCCATTGTTCCACATTGCTTCTCAGGGGGAAAAAATGTGGAGCTTCATAGGGCCTCCTGTTCTTTGCCATGAGATAAGTAGACAGTGTGGTAGACAGGTGTGGAATGAGAAAGACCTGAGTTCAAATCCCACCTCAGATACTTACTAGCTCTATGGCCCTGAGCAAGTCACTTAACCTTTGTCTCCCTCAGTTTTCTCAACTGTAAAATGGGGATAATAACAGCATCTATCTCCCAGGGTGGGAATCCAATGAGAAATATCTGTAAAGTTCTTGCCATAGTTCCTGGCACACAGTAGGTACTAAATAAATGTTTATTCCATGTGAGCAAGGCCTAGGGGCTCTGAAGGTCCAAGTGGAGTATGATGGGCATCTAAGGCAAAATTGGAAGGCTAGAGATGGAGATGATTAAGTCATGGCAAGATTTCAGGTCAAGCTTTAGGGGGTGAAGAAGGAAATGATTTGACAGGGAGGAACTTGAGCTAGAAAGTGACTATTTCATTAAGGATATTCTGTGGAGCTTTTTACTTTGGAGGTACAGAGGGATCTGCCTCCTAGGATCTCCCTTAGAAAGGAGTTCTCTAACTCTGCGGCAAAGGACCTAGGTTCACGTCTCACCTTTGACACCATGGTTCTATGTGAACTTGAGCAAAGTCACTTAACTTCCCAAGACCTCAGTGGCCCCATCTGTACAATAAGAGATATTAACTAGTGAAGGATAGATATGGATCTATTCCTTCTAGCTCCAGACCTCACATCCTCTAATCTCAATTGGCATCTAATTTAATTTCTATCAGAAACTCCCTCTCCAACATCTCTGATGAGCTTTGAGTCTTTTTGAATACTTCTAGTTACAGGGAACTCATTACCTATCCAGGACAGCACCCTCAATTATTTTTGCTGCTACTGTGCCTAAATCTGCTTCCCTGGAACTTCCACCAATTACTACTAGTTCTGCCCTCTCAGGCCAAGCAGAATGGCTGACCCTTCTTTCCTATAGTAGGCCTTCTTGACGACAGCCTTCTGACCTTCTCCAGGCCAAATATCTTTAGTCTCTTCAGCCCATCTGAGAGCCCTGCTTGCAGACCTTTCACTAGCCTGGTCATCTCTCTTGGGGCAAGCCCAAGCTTTTAACGTCCTCCTCAAACATGATGCCCAGAATTCTGGGGGTGTCCTGCTCCTACATCATCTCTGGGGAGATCTCTGTGGGGAATCGGGGTGTCTCTGGGGTTCAGCAGATCACCGTGAAGTGGAGGGTGTCTCTCAGAGTCAGGAGACCTATAAGGGGAGTAGGGTCTCCAGAGAATCTGGGCAGGGGTGTCGGGTCTCTCTGTGCAGCCAAGGCCTCTTCTGCTTAGGAAGCTTCCGAGCAGCCCAGGCCTGCCTTGACCCCTCCAGAAGTGCCCTTTGGGTATCTCCCCTCTCCCTGCCTTTCTGATGGCCCCCCACCTCTCTGGTCCCTCCTGCAAAGGGTTAATGGCCTTCTCTACCTGCCGTTGCATTTTAAAGATGTGAAATTAAAGCACGTAATTTATTCTCCCCACACACGAAGGAGCAATTAGTTCTAAACAGGGCTTAATCAGTCACTGCGAGATTGATTTCTGGAGCCCGGATTTGCGGGCTGCTGGCACTGTGCCAGGCTGGGAGAGGGAGGTGGCGGGTGGGAGGCAGGAACCATTACATAATGTGCTGGATGGTATGTGGTGGGGGAGCAGGGAGAAGGCCCTTTAGGATCTCCCACTGCCAGGGTCTGGGGCAGGGATCCTAGAAGGCAGGGAGGGAAGGAGGGGAGGCTGTGGTTTTCCCCCAAGGGCTCCTACCCACCTTGGGCAACTCCTCTACCTCCTCCTCAGGGTAGAAAGAATCTGGTGTTTATGGCCAGGAAGAGGCGATGTCCTTGGCTTTAGACCCCTGTAACTAGAGCCCCCTTCTTAATTCTCTTATGGCCTCCCAGGCTCAGTCAACCCTGGCACCTCTGCAGCAAGCCTCGGGCTCCTGGGAGATCACAAGAGGCTTTGAGAAGAGAGCTGCTGATCTGCTGTCCCTCAATTCCTGGTCTTACCCCACTCCCTTATCCTGGTGCCCACTCCTGCCTGGCCTCCTTCCAGGCCCTGCACCCCCATCTCCCTCCAGGAAACATACTGGGCAGGAGAGAGGTCACATCATCATCTCTCGGGTTCTCCCCTGCCCTATTTTCAGGAAATTCCCCACGTTGTCAAGGGGAAAAGGCTACCTCCCAGCTCCCAAATGGAAAGCGCCGTCCTCCCAGCACCCAGGACATCCTTGGGAATGTAACCATGAGAGCTCTGTCTCTAGGCCCTGAATGGACTCTGGGGTCCTGGGGGCTCCCACAGGGCCAGGGATCCTGTCCTCATCTTCCTCTCCAGTGCCCGGCTCCTCCCCAACATACACACAATCCCTCCTGCCAAGATAAGGTCTGGGACAGTGTTCCCCAAGAGTCTTCCAGGGCCAAGCTCACTTACTACCTCAATTCCCAGTTTCCACATTTGGATAGTGGTCAACTAAGCGCCCTCAACGTGCATGCCTACTCTGCTCTAGGCATTGCACTTAGCACTGGGGACACAGAGAAAGGCAAACCCCAAATGACCTCTGAGCTCCCCTCTAGGTCTTAATCTGTATATATTTGGGGAGGGGGAAGGTGGGGTGGGGCTGGAGGCGGAGAGTTCCCTGGCATGCCATCTGGTGTGGCCACACACAGTGTCTGTCCCCAAGGCCCAGCCCAGAAGCCCTCTCCTTTAGGAAGATTTCCCAGGCTGGCTCTGGGATATTCCTCTGTTGTTTGGGGAGAAACAGGCTCTACAAGGAGCAGGAACATCCTTGTAACCCTTCTCTGCCCCTCCATCCTCCCCTCTTGGGCAAGGGTGGGTGGGAGAACAAGACAGTCTTCTCTTTCCTAGTCCCTCACTGACCAGAGTTCTTTCTCCGCTCCCCTTTTTTCCCTCCCTTGATCCCATTTTCATTTCTCTCCCTTTACATTCAATTTCTTTCAATATTTCTCACCAACTCTCTTCCTCCCATATCTTCTTCATAATTCTCTCCTTCTTTCCCCTCACCTCCCTTTCTTCCCACTCTCCTCCCCTTTCTTCGCCTCTCTGCCCATCTCTCCACTCCTTTCTGCATCTCTTCACCTCTCTGCCCATCTCTCCACTCCTTTCTGCATCTCTTCACCTCTCTGCCCATCTCTCCACTCCTTTCTGCATCTCTTCACCTCTCTGCCTATCTCCCCACTCCTTTCTGCATCTCTTCACCTCTCTGCCCATCTCTCCACTCCTTTCTGCATCTCTTCACCTCTCTGCCCATCTCTCCACTCCTTTCTGCATCTCTTCACCTCTCTGCCCATCTCTCCACTCCTTTCTGCATCTCTTCACCTCTCTGCCTATCTCCCCACTCCTTTCTGCATCTCTTCACCTCTCTGCCCATCTCTCCACTCCTTTCTGCATCTCTTCACCTCTCTGCCCATCTCTCCACTCCTTTCTGCCTCTCTTCACCTCCCTGCCTATCTCTCCACTCCTTTCTGCATGTTTTCACCTCCCTGCCCATCTCTCCACTCCTTTCTGCATCTCTTCACCTACTCTGCCTATCTCTCCACTCCTTTCTGCCTCTCTTCACCTCCCTGCCCATCTCTCCACTCCTTTCTGCCTCTCTTCACCTCCCTGCCCATCTCTCCACTCCTTTCTGCCTCTCTTCACCTCCCTGCCCATCTCTCCACTCCTTTCTGCATGTTTTCACCTCCCTGCCCATCTCTCCACTCCTTTCTGCATCTCTTCACTTCTCTGCCCATCTCTCCACTCCTTTCTGCATCTCTTCACCTCCCTGCCCATCTCTCCACTCCTTTCTGCATCTCTTCACCTACTCTGCCCATCTCTCCACTCCTTTCTGCATCTCTTCACCTCCCTGCCCATCTCTCCACTCCTTTCTACATGTTTTCACCTCCCTGCCCATCTCTCCACTCCTTTCTGCATCTCTTCACCTCCCTGCCCATCTCTCCACTCCTTTCTGCATCTCTTCACCTCTCTGCCCATCTCTCCACTCCTTTCTACATGTTTTCACCTCCCTACCCATCTCTCCACTCCTAACCTGTCTTCATCTTTCCATCTCCCAATTCTGCTCTATATCTTCCTTCTTTTCCCTCATTCTCTCCTCATCTCTTTTACCCATCTCATTTCCCCCATCTCTGTCCTCATCTCTCCCTGCTTTCTTCTGCCTCCTCCCTGCAGAACTCCATTCGGCACAACCTGTCTCTGCACACTCGTTTTATCCGAGTGCAGAACGAGGGCACAGGCAAGAGTTCTTGGTGGATGCTGAACCCTGAGGGTGGCAAGACAGGCAAGACACCCCGGCGCCGTGCTGTATCCATGGACAATGCCAGTAAATTTCTGCGCATCAAGGGTAAGGCCAGCAAGAAGAAGCAGATTCAGGCGGTTGGGCCTGAGCGGGGGCCCCACAGTCCACCAGGGGTCCCCCCACCTGCTACCAAGTGGTCATCAAGTCCTGTCTCCCACGGCCCTGGCCCTGGCCCTGCTGGCGGTGATGACTATGAAGCTTGGGCTGATTTCAGGGGCCGGCCCCCACCTCCACCCCCACCAGGGTTGGGCTCTCGAATCTCCCCACTGCTGGCGGGTGGGGGGCAGCCAGATGAGCTGGAAGATGAGGAGGCAGCCCCTTCCTCTCCACTCATGTACCCTAGCCCCTCGAGTGCCCTGTCACCAGCTCTGGGCGCCGGCTGCTCTGTAGAGCTGCCTCGGCTAACTGACCTGGCTGGGCCTCTCAGTCTCCATGAGCCAGGCCTGGCCGACAGCCTCCTGGATGACCTCCGGGATGGCTACGGTCTGAGCCCACCCCCCCCACCGCCACCTGGTTTACGGGGCCGTGTTCCCCCAGCCCATGGCTACGCCTTCAGTGCCAAGTGTGGGGGTGCAGCTGGTGGCAGCAGTGGCTTGGGGGGCTCCTACTGCGGGACGATCTACAGCCAGCCTGCCTTGGGTCCGCTGCGCCGCCTGCCCATGCAGACAATCCAAGAAAACAAGCAGGCGGCCTTCGCACCCTTCCGGCCGGGTCCCTTGCAAGGCCTGCTGGCCTCCCCAGCCGGGCCACCCCCTCTGCCCCCAGCCAGGCCCCACAGATCTGGCTCCCTCCTGGGCGGGGGCCCCGGGGAGCTGGGGCTCTCGGCAGCGGCGGTGTATCCAGCCCACGGCCACCCCCCGCCCAGCCACAGTGCCTTAGCTCACCCCATCAGCCTTATGACGCTGCCTGGCGACGCCTGCGGTCTCGGAGGACTGGCCCACCCAGGCCATCCGGCCCCGTACGGGAGCGGAGGTGGGCCGGCGGGTCCCACAGGCCTGCTGGAGGCAGCGCTTCAGGGCCCCTACACAGCGGGCACCGGGGGTCACGTGCCGCTGGCCGGCCAGGACCGCTTCCCTGCTGACCTCGACCTCGACATGTTCAGCGGGAGCCTCGAGTGTGACGTCGAGTCCATCATTCTCAATGACTTCATGGACAGCGACGAGATGGACTTCAACTTTGACTCGGCTTTGCCCCCACCCCCCAGCGGCCTGGCCGTGGCCGCCCTGCCCAGCGGGCCCCCGCCCCCCAACCAGAGCTGGGTGCCGGGCTGAAGGAGGCCCCGGGGGGAAAGGGGGCTCCAGGACTCCCGCTGACGCCTGGGCACAGTTCGGGAGCCAGCCCCTCCCTCCTGGGCCCCGCATCTCGTCTCCTGGACCCCGACAGCTCCCACAGGGGCTGCCCTGGGCCGGGCTGGGCGTGGGAGACTCCGTCTTGCTGCTGCCATGGGGAGGAGAGGGGCCGAGCCCAGCTTCCCCCAACTCCCCTGCACATCCCTCCTTCCCGCTGCACAGCTCCCCCTCTCCCTGGCCCTGACGAGGGAGCACGGGGTCCAAGGCCTCGCAGCCCGCACTCCTGGGTCCTAGAGAGCCAGACCACAGGGGCTTGCAGGGAGGAGGGGAGGCCGAGGCCGCAGCTGCCCCCCTTGCCCACCCCCTAGGCCTCACCCCCAGCGGGGCCCGTTTTGTGCCGCTGTGCAGTACAGTGGGGTTGTCGTGTCCACTCTGTGTGGTGATAAGCGTTGTGTCCCTCCTCGGGCCAGGAAAGGCCAGAGAGGCCTGGGGGCGGTGGGCAGACAGGACCGGAGGGAACCCAGGAGGCTCCAAGGCTACCTGCTGGCGGTCCTGGGCCCCTCAGGGAGCACCCCTACTTAGTGGGTCCCTTCCCAAGCAGCCCCCACTGCTGACCTGGCCAGGCTCTGCCTGCTCATACCCAGCTCCCCCTTGGCTCTTCCTGCCAGGCCCTCCCCCACAATCCCCCTTCCCTATGCCCCCCCACACCAACCCTCCCCCCATATTTATAAGTGTCCAGTCTGGGTCTGGGGGGGGAGGGTGGGCGCGGTCGTTTCCCGCGCAAATATCGTAGGCAGTGTACCGTGGCCGTGCCGTTAGCGTGTGTGTGCGTGTGCGTGTGTACCATGTAAAGGCCGTGTATAGTGCATTGTACAGCATATTTTCATGAATAAAATTGTTTTAAATATTCTCAGGGTGTTGGGCTTGCTGGTGTGGGAATTCTAGGATTCTTGGGGGCTCGGGGAGCAGAGGGGGTGGTGGGAGTCAAGGGGTCCCCGACATCCGACGTCCGCGGGCATCTCTGAGCCCTGTCGGACTGCAGCACTGTAGCTCACGTTTCTTCGGTATAAGAACTCGTGTCTCTGTGTATGTGCCTTTGTGGGTGGCCCTGTGTGTCTGGGTGCAGGATGGGGAATTGGTCAGGGTAAAGGCAAGCAATTCAACTCCTGCTGCAAGAGGTTCCAGATGAGGAAGGCATTTCGCTCCTTGGGAGAACCCCCACACTGTCTCCTTCCCCCCCCCACACACACACATCATGGATGTCCCATCCCAAAGCCTCTCAGCCCAGCCTGGGGCTCACAGGGAACTCTCAGCAAGTATCTGCAGTGGGGAGGGGGAAGGGGGGAAGGGAGGAAGGGAGACCCCCACTCTGTGCCCCCACCACATACGTCTCCCCTTGGCCCCTCCATCCTTCAGGGCAGAAGTCTCTAAAGAAGCAAACCCCAGCGCCACCCCGCCCCATACACACACCAAGTACCTTCTCCCTGGAGCCTCAGCTGCATGATTTATTCATAAAAAAACCATTATTTATGCCGAAGAGAGAAGACAGGATGGGTTGGCTTTTTAAGTGCCTATAATGCATTCACTGGTCCTGCAGCCCAGACTCTTCCTCGAGAGGCAATTCACGCAGCGGAAAGAGCCCCAGACTCTGAGCCAAGACACCTGCTCCTGCCTCACCACTAATTCATGGGGTGACCTTGGCCAAGTCATTTCCGTTCTATGTGCCTCAGTATCCTCCTCTGCAAAATAATAAAAATGTATTGTAGAGGATTTAAAGCTTTCAAAAGACTTTACATTTGATATTCTTCATAACATCCCCAGGAGGTAAGTGCTTTTATTATCCCCATTTTACAGAGGAAGAAACCAAGGCTGAAAAAGGTTAAGTGATTTGCCCAGTGATACGCTATATTAGTAAGTGAACTGAGCTTTTCCTGACTCCAACATCAGCATTCTATCCGCTCTGGTACCTAGCTGCCCCCATGAAGGGGTTCAGCTAGACGATCTCTAAGTTCCTTCTCATTTGGACATGTTCTAAAGGCTCCATCAGCCCTACTAGTCCATATTTTCTGTTCTAAGGCCCATCCCTGCCTCCAGCTCTGACAATTCTCTGTTCTAAGGAACTCATGGCTCTGACATTATTGTATTCTAAGGGCCTTCTCAGCTCTGATGCTCCCTCTTCTGAGGCTTCTCCCAGCTCTGACATTCCCTGTTCTAAGATCTCTCCCAGCTCTGACATTCCCTGTTCTGAGGCTTCTCCCAGCTCTGACATTCCCTGTTCTAAGCTCTCCCCCAGCTCTGACATTCTCTGTTCTAAGGTCTCTCCCAGCTCTGACATTCTGTGTTCTAAGGTCTCCCAGCTCTGACAGTCTCTGTTCTAAGCTCTCCCCCAGCTCTGACATTCTCTGTTCTAAGGTCTCCCAGCTCTGACAGTCTCTGTTCTGAGGCTTCTCCCAGCTCTGACATTCTCTGTTCTAAGATCTCTCCCAGCTCTGACATTCTCTGTTCTAAGGTCTCTCCCAGCTCTGACAGTCTCTGTTCTAAGGTCTCTCCCAGCCAGCTCTGACATTCTCTGTTCTAAGGTCTCTCCCAGCTCTGACAGTCTGTTCTAAGGTCTCTCCCAGCCCTGACATTCTGTGTTCTAAGGTCTCTCCCAACCCTGACATTCTCTGTTCTAAGGCTTCTCCCAGCTCTGACAGTCTCTGTTCTAAGGTCTCTCCCAGCTCTGACATTCTGTGTTCTAAGGTCTCTCCCAGCTCTGGCATTCTGTGTTCTAAGGTCTCTCCCAGCTCTGACATTCTCTTTTCTAAGGTCTCTCCCAGCTCTGACATTCCCTGTTCTAAGGGCTCTTCCAGCTCTGACATTCCCTGTTCTGAGGCTTCTCCCAGCTCGGACATTCCCTGTTCTAAGCTCTCCCCCAGCTCTGACATTCTCTGTTCTAAGGTCTCCCAGCTCTGACAGTCTCTATTCTAAGGTCTCTCCCAGCTCTGACAGTCTCTGTTCTAAGGTCTCTCCCAGCTATGACATTCTCTGTTCTAAGGTCTCTCCCAGCTCTGACAGTCTGTTCTAAGGTCTCTCCCAGCTCTGACATTCTCTGTTCTAAGGTCTCTCCCAGCTCTGACATTCCCTGTTCTAAGGTCTCTCCCAGCTCTGACATTCTCTGTTCTAAGGTCTCTCCCAGCTCTGACATTCTCTGTTCTAAGGTCTCTCCCAGCTCTGACATTCTCTGTTCTAAGGTCTCTCCCAGCTCTGACATTCTCTGTTCTAAGGTCTCTCCCAGCTCTGACAGTCTCTGTTCTAAGTTCTCTCCCAGCTCTGACATTCTCTGTTCTAAGGTCTCTCCCAGCTCTGACAATCTCTGTTCTAAGGTCTCTCCCAGCTCTGACATTCTGAGTTCTAAGGCTTCTCCCAGCTCTGATAGTCTCTGTTCTAAGGTCTCTCCCAGCTCTGACATTCCCTGTTCTAAGGTCTCTCCCAGCTCTGACATTCTGAGTTCTAAGGCTTCTCCCAGATCTGAAATTCTGGGTTCTAAGAGCCCTCCCAGCTCTGACATTCTGTGGTTCTTCTCCAGCAAAAGTCACTCCCCCTTCATCACATCAGTGAGAGCACCAGCTATGGTGTTTGTTGACTGCTGGGGGATGGCTGTGAGGGGGGTCCCAGAATAAGAACCCTCTGTTGGGCCCCTTCTCCTATCGGCCTGTTCTGAAGCCTCTCCCTCTAGCCACTCAGTCAGAGTAGGCTTCAAAACCTATTCTTATCCTAGTGATTGGAAGGCCAGAACTGGGGCTTCCCCTAACCTTCTGTTCTCCATACGAAAGGAGTCCATGTTGAAGAAAGGATGAACCAAGAGATAAACATCTCCTACCTCATATCTGGGATTTGCTTAGAAAAATGGGAGATCTCTATTCAGTTCTGCCACCATTAACTAGAGCCACGTTCCAAGCTCAGCCCCTCTCAATGCCAAATCCTGAACCCAGAACCCAGATCAGCCTGTAGCCTACCTCAGACCAGTGTCTCTATCACTCTAAAATGGAGAACCTCAGAAACACCATTTTCTCTCCCCTGAGGAAACCTCTCTCCCTCCTTGCTAGCAGAGCCCATTTCAGGAATAAGAAACCCAGAGAGAACTCAATGCTATTTCCATATCCA
Organism: Monodelphis domestica; assembly: GCF_027887165.1. NCBI lineage: Eukaryota > Metazoa > Chordata > Mammalia > Didelphimorphia > Didelphidae > Monodelphis > Monodelphis domestica. Next base: position 370,741,236 of record NC_077230.1, on the reverse strand, counting down.
CCTCCCCAAGCACTGAGTTCTCTCCAACTAGAGCCTGGCCTCCCACATACCAAGTAAGCTGGAGCTAGAACCCTCCAAGCATGCAAGGGAGGAGGTATACACATACCCTACCACTGCCTGAGGATGCCAAGAGATGCCACTTGGTGAAATTTATCCCTTTCTCCCACCCCAGACACAGTCACACTTTAGGTACATCAGATATATCACCAAACATTGAACTTAGAACCCTAAATGTCAAATCCAGAGGGGTCCTAGAACATAGACTGCCAGAGCAAGACAGGACCTTAGAGCCAAAAAAGGGGGGGGCTTAGAAAATAGAAGTACAAGAATGAAAGGGATACAGACTGAGAGGAATCTTAGAACATGGAATGTCAAAGCTGGAAGGACCCTTACAACATGGAATGTGAGAACTGGGAGGGCCCTTAGAACAGAATATCAGAACTGGAGGGCACCTTAGAACACAGAATGTCAGAGCTGGGAGAGACCTTAGAACACAGAATGTCAGAGCTGGGAGAGACCTTAGAACACAGAATGTCAGAGCTGGGAGAGACCTTAGAACAGAGAATGTCAGAGCTGGGAGAGACCTTAGAACACAGAATGCCAGAGCTGGGAGAGACCTTAGAACAGAGAATGTCAGAGCTGGGAGAGACCTTAGAACAGGGAATGTCAGAGTTGGGAAAGACCTTAGAACAGGGAATGTCAGAGCTGGGAGAGAGCTTAGAGCAGAGGATGTCAGAGCTGGGAGAGACCTTAGAACAGAGAATGTCAGAGTTGGGAGAGATCTTAGAACAGGGAATGTCAGAGCTGGGAGAGACCTTAGAACAGGGAATGTCAGAGCTAGGAGAGACTTTAGAACCCAGAATGCCAGAGCTGGGAAAGATTCTTAAAACAGAGAATGTCAGAGCTGAGAGAGAGCTTAGAACGCAGAATGTCAGAGCTGGGAGGGCCCTTAGAACGTAGAATATCAGAATCCGGAGGGATCTTAGGACACAGAATGTCGGAGCTGAGAGGAGCCTTCAGACATAAAATGTCGGAACTGGGAGGAGTCTTGGACTAAAAGAATGATGATAAAAGATAAAATGGAATATCAGAGCCAAGAGGGATATCAGAAATTGTCTTTCCCAACCCTTCTCATAATCGTCATTCCTCCCCCCCCCCCCCGTCTCTGTCTGTCTGTCTGTCTATCTGTCACACACACACACACACACACACATACACACACACACACACACACACACACACACACACAGGCTACAGGCTCTCACACCCACTTAGGAAGTCTCAGCCTCCTTACAAATTTCTCTTCCCACTCATCTCCTTTGGGGGTAAGAATCTTCTCTCATGTAAACAGGAGTTTGGAGACAGAGGGAGGGGAGCCAGAGCCTTCTGCACAGGTGACCCGCTCCCCCCACCACACGTAGGCAGCCAGGCATCTCGGGCCCCAGCAGGCAAGGGGTTAAAGCCATTTGGTGGTAGAGCCAGAGCCATTAGGCCCAATAATTATGAAATTATCAAGGTGCTCAGGTGACTGCTAATCTCACACATACTGTTCAGCTCCCCGGCTAATGAGCTGAAGAACTCCCGGGCCTCATCCTTCTTGTTGAATGGTGCCCTGCAATTAATGAGCTTCCTGGAAGCCCAGCAGTGTGGGGGCCGGCGAGGGGGCCAGGGGAGCTAGCAGGCGGCTTGCTCCTTCCTTCCACCCCACTGCTCCCTGGCCCCCAAAGCCACAGTCCCACTAGCTATTTTTCAAGGCTGGGCCTCCCTGCCCAGGTTGGCACAGCCGATGGGCCCTTAGAGGACCGGAGATGGAGGTAGGCGGATGGGGGGGGGGTGGGAAGGATTTGGAGGAAATTGGTAAGACACAGGAAATTGGGGCCGTGGAACCTGAGACGAACTTGAAGGATAAGTGGCCAATTCCAGAGCCCTTATGACTGTCTGACTTTAGAGAAGCAACCAGAGAGAACCCTAGAGAGCAAGGGACCCCATATGGAGGAAGGAGCATGGTGATGAGAGTGATAATGAATGATGCTGACAGTGATGACGGTGGTACCCGAAGAGGTCTGGAGTTGGAAAGAGTAAGGCATCTCTTGATAAGGGTGATTCTTCAGGGACCCCCAAATCCTAGAGCTGGTGGAAGCCTAAAAAGGCATGGTTTCTTCCCCAGCCAGAGCTGGGAGCGCCCTCAAGAGGGTCTAAGCCCCTGTTTCCAGACAAGTGGCCCCTGGTGTAATGGAAAGGGGAGAAGCGGCTTTCCTTCCTAAGACATCTCTTCAGGGCTCCTCGCAGCAGTTAGGAACCTCATCAGCTGGCCACTGGTCCTTCAGAAACCACATGAGACTCTCGCTCAGGCATAGGGTGGGCGGCATATGCCCTCCTTAGAAGAGGGATTAGTGAGTGCTCATGAGGTGTGATAGAGCGCCTCCTCCAACCATCCCCCAAGTATCCATCCAGGGTCTCCCAATGTGGGGGTCGCTCCTTAGGGCCAACTGAGGAGGGACTGAAAATACAGAGAGAGAGGACAAGGAACCCTTAATCCAGCCTCGCCCAGGACCCTGCTTTCCCTCATTTAATTGACCCGTCCTCACCCACTGGCTCACCCTCAAGCACCCACACAAGATGGCGGCTGAGATCCCATCCACCTGCCAAGTTCTGATTCTCCGAAGCCACCCTCACCCTTTGCCCTCAGCCATTGACTTAGTCCTGCTCATTCATCCATATTTCTGGATTTAACTCAAGCCTAACCATTGACTCATCAACTCATTCTCACCTGTGGTCCCCGTCCAGAGAACGAGAGTCCCCCCGAGTGCCGGGCGTAGCCCAGGGCTCATACAAATTCACTGGTACATGTATGTGTGCTCACATAGAGACACAGATACACCTCCCAGGGGGCACTGGGGCAGGCAGGCTTCCTGCCTTAGCTGGGGGAGTAAACAGGCACGGCACCCTCCCTGACATCCGGAGTGGGTCTGGCCCTCCCCTGGGAGCAGATTGTTGTCTCGGAGGGGGTCTGGAGGAGGATGGAGTCGGTGAGGGGCCTGTGATGCTATTCCCCCTTCCCGGGGGGGGGGGCTGGGGGCCTGGGATCTGAGGCACGCAGGAGCGAGGGGTTTCCCAGCTCCAGCTCCCATCCCCTCCCTGGAGAAGAAACCTTGCCATCTTGTTAGGCACTCATTAGAGCTGAGGAGGACGGACAGGAGGGGAAGTTGCCGAGCCTTTGATGCCACTCGAGTGCAAGGATGTCGGCTGTCTCCCCCCTCCTCCCTCCCCCTGCCTGCCTGCCTGCCAGCTCCGCCGCCAAGGAGCCCGGGAAGCCGCCTTTGCCAACTGGCGATAAATTTCATGAACATCATAAACGTAAGTGGTTTCTGGAGAGCAGGGCAGATTGCACATAAAAGTCCCCCTTCTGTCCCTGGAACGGGGGAGGCCTTTCTTGGCAATTGGAGCCCCACACGTCGGCTCCCAGGCTTCCAGGGCAGAGGGGCTGCCAATTGTATCTCTAGGGGCTACCTCCCCCTCACCCCTCCCAAACACACACAGCCCTGGGGCCCCGACTCTGGGGGCCTTAGCCAAGGGTAAGGAAGCCTCCAGAAGGGCTGAGGCCCAGGCTGGGGGGAGAGGGAGCCATTCACCCCAGGCCCGCCCTTCGGAGCCCCAGGCATGCCAGGGAGCTCCTCTCTGGGAAGGGTGAGAGGAAGCGGATGCAGAGGTCTCCAGGGGCCTCGCCACCCTTACACACCCAGAACCCTACGGGACCCTGCCCAAAGGCTTTGCCAGGAAGACTGCCGAGCCCAGGGATGGGGGGAGGCAGGGAGCGGAGAGCACAGGGAGGACTGGGCTCAATTCTGCCTCTGCCTGGATGGCTGTCCCTGACATTCCTTTATCGTTTGAATGTTGACAAAGCATTTTCCAGGCCTTGTCTCAAGGACCCCCTTCATGCCATGTGGCAGGTCCCTAATGTGTGATTAGCCCCATTTTCCAGAGCAGGAAGTTGAGGCTCCTCATCCACGGCCACATAGCTAGGAAGTATCCAGGGATGGGGAGTGAATATAAATCATGATAGCAAACATTTTTGTGCTATTTCTGGTGCTATTGTCATGCCTATTTTACAGATGAAGAAAATGAGGCAGATAGTTGAAATGATTTGCCCAGGCGCACATGGCCAGAAAGTATCTGAGGCTGGACTTGAATGCAGCTCCCTTGACTCAAATCCAACATTCTATCTCTGCACTCTGTTGGTTCTTAAAGGATTTGCAGCTGAAAGGCACCTTAGAGGTCTTCCCATCCCACCTCTTCATTTTATAGATGAGGAAACAGGTCCAGAGAGAGGAAAGCCTTAGTCTCGTTATCTCTAAAATGGGGATAATACGCCCTATAGTTCCCACTCCCCAGGGTGTTGTGAAAAGCAAAGAAGATACTGTTTGTAAGTCACTTTATGACCCAACATGCCATGTAAATTCAGCCATGACTGTAAAGGGAACAGGGAAATGGAGAATTGGGATTTCCCAGGCTGAGGCCTCAGGTCTCTGCTCCTATCAAAGTTCCCCCAGTCCCGATCAAAGCCTGTTACCCCCTAGAGCCTACCAAGGCTCCCCTTCCCCTCTTCCTCCTGCCCCATTGCCAGGAAAACTTGAAGCTGAAGGGAAGGTCGCATTCCTGTTTATAGCCCAGACTGGCTTGCTGAGGAATCATGCAGCTGCTGAGACCCTTTGAAGCAAGACCAGAGAAAGTGGGGGGCCCCATGGGCCAGCTGTGCTAGGCTTCCCATACTTCTAGGCTCCCAGTCCAGGTCTAAAGGGATGTAATGAGAAAAAACTTACATTTTTGGCTTTGTATCCATTGTGTCTGGCATGTAGTCAGTGTTTAATACATGCTGGTTGAGTGCTTGCTTCGGCAGCCCAGATACTAAAATGATATATGCTCATTGAGGCAACTGAGTGGTCCAGATCTGGAAATGGGAGGTCCTGGGTTCAAATCTGACCTCGGGCACTTCCCAGCTGTGTGACCCTGGGCAAGTCACCTAACCCCCATTGCCTAGCCCTTACTGCTCTTCTGCCTTGGAACCAATACTTAGTATAGAGTCTAAAACAGAAGGTGAGGATAAAAACAAAACAAAACCGCCCGCTTATTGAGAGTGTTCAAGTCCTCTCTACAATCTCCACAATTTCTCCTCTCTGCTTTCCACTTCATAGCTTTAGCTATCACTCTACTTCAGGCCCTCATCATTTCTTGCCCTTACTGTTGCCGCCATCTCTTGCCTGGTCTCTCGGTTTCTTCCCCCTTCCCTTCTTGGGCAGGCGGCCAAAGACACCTTCTTAAGGCATGGTCCGATCATGGCCCTTCCTTGCTAAAAAATCCCTGGCGGCTCAATTTATCCACAGAATAAGATTCAAATTCCTTAGCCTAACAATCAAGGTCCATTGTAATCCATCCCCTCTCCCTCCTTAGGCTTCGGCTTTCCCATCGGGCACCTTTGAATATTAGGTTCTGGCTGGGCCAGTGGAACCATTGTTCCCAGACTCTGCTTACGCCATTCTCCCTGTCCAGAAAGCCCTCCCACTTTCCCAACACCCAAGCTGATCCAGGCTGCCTGGCAAAGCCCAGCTTAAGCTTAAGCCCTACCGAGGACTGTGGGAAGCTCTTCCTCCTCTGAGTCTTTATGGTCCATTCCCCAAGCACAGAGAACACAGCATCTTTCCTAGACAAGGCTCCATCTCCCCACCAATGGACAGGAACTCGACAAATCCTGATTAGTTGTTCACAATAGTAATTAATCAATTCTAAATAAGTCATCTTCCATTCGACTCCTCTGATGCCTCCTGGCCTCTCAGTTCTATACCATCCAACAAACTAGACAATGACCCCCCAAAAAATAAATGCCCGCCCTCAAGAAGCCTACATTCTCTGAGAGAGCTCTGGCGGAGCTCATCAGGCTTTAAGAATGGACCCAGAAAAAGACCTCCTGTCTCTCCTCCAAGGACCACCCGAGTGCAACAAGCCCCATCACCAGGTGGATCACCGGGTGATGGCATTTTTCATCCCAAGCAGCTTCCTAAGACAATGTATGCTGATAAAGCAGCTGTAGTCTACGGTGAGTAAAGAAATGCCCACGCCGGCGAAATCCAAGATTCTCTTTGTAGCGGGACAGCTAGGTGGCTCAGGACATAGAGCACGGGGCTTGGAATCCGGAGAATTCATCTTCATCATTTCAAATCTAGTCTCAGACACTTCCTGGCTAGGTGACCCTGGGCAAGTCACTTAACCCTGATTGCCTCCCTTTCCTCATCTGAAAAGGGAGCAGAAGAAAATGGCAAACCACTCCAGTATCTTTGCTAAGAACACCCCAAATGGGGCTCAGTGGATTGAGAGCCAGACCTAGAGATGGGAGATCTTGGGTTCAAATCCCTAGCTATGTGACCCTGGGCAAGTCACTTAACCCCCATGACCTAGCCCTTATCTCTCTTCTGCCTTGGAACCAATACACAGTATTGATTCTAAGATGGAAGGTAAGAGTTTAAAAAAAAAGGAAAGGAAAGGAAAGAAAACTCCAAATGAGGTCACAAAGGACCAGAGAAACTAAAACATCTGAACAACAAATAATAATTAAATTCATTATTGTTGATGAATGATTAATCAATCAGACAGAAACAGAAAACCTCAGAAAAGGTAAGCTGAAGAGACACAGAGATGGAGAGAAAGGAGACTAAGCCTCTAAAGAAAAGACACAGAACCAATCTTTTAGAAAGTGGGCCCAGAACAATTGACTTGGAGTCAGGAAACCTGGGTTCAGATCCCAACTCTGTGGTTTACCTATCAGACTTGGAGCAAAACACTTCATATGTTTAGGTCCCAATTTTCCCCATTGCTTGTAAAAAGCAATGGACTTAAGATCCAGGCCCAAAGATGGGAGGTCCTGTGTTCAAATCTGGCTTCAGACACTTCCTAGCTGTGTGACCCTGGGCAAGTCACTTTACTCCCATTGCCTAGCCCTTACCTCTCTTCTGCCTTAGAGCTGATCCATAGTATCAAGTCTGACAAAAAGTAAGGATTTTTAAAAAATCATTAGACTAGATCCCACATAGATTCTAAGGGCCCTTCTGATTTGAGATCCCATAATGTAATCATAATGACAATAAGCACAATATTGCTTTAGTTAGACAATAGGAAAGAACATGAGTTTGTGGAATCAGAGGCACTGGGTTTGGATCTCAGAATCCTACTTTTTATCAGGGTGATTTGGGGCAAATCACATACCATGTCTGGGCTGGTTTCCCCAAGGAGTTGGACTACAAAGAATTTGCTCTTCCTTCTAACTCAAAATCCCATGATTGTGAATTGTAAATTTTAATAGCTGCCCTTCTCCCATCCTGGCAAATTCCCATCAGCCCCTCCCCTTCTGATGGGGGAGACGATGGATACAAAAAGAATATTGTCTCTTCACTGAGCACCTATGAAGGAGGGGGGAGGGATGAGAGAGAAAGCAGTCAGAGGTGACTCCAAGATGACGACAAGGAGGACGATGGGCTCTTCATCAGAGATGAGACAAGTTTGAAGAGGAGGATTATTTAATGATCTAATTTCAGCAAACTTTTATTGAGCTATGTGTAAATCAAGGCAGAGGTGTCAAACATAGGCAGACTCCCTAGTTTGGCCAGAACCAGGTTTAAATGAAATTGGGGGATAGCTAGATGGCTCAGTAAATTGAGAGCCAGACCTGGAGACTGGAGGTCCTGGGTTCAAATCTGGCTTCAGACACTCTCCAGTTGGGTGACCTGGGGAAAGTCACTTAACCTCAATTCCCTAGCTCTTGGTCTTCTTCTGTCTTGGACCCAATACTATTAATGCTAAGACAGAGGGTAAGAGGTTTTTTGTTTGTTTGTTTGTTTGTTTTTAATGTGATTGGGAAATTTTTAGCAAAAGAGATAAAATAACAATAGAATATAGATAATGTTAATATGTGGTTTTCTAAGGCTGTATGCATCTGTAGGTACCCTTATATATGACCTCTTTTCTATTTGAGTTCTATACCAGTGGTGAGGGAGATAGAGGATCAGTGCCTTGGAGACTAGAAGAAATGAATTCGAATCTTGCCTCTGATATAGCGACTCTATAGCTCTGGCAAATTATTTAACTTCTCCCAGACTCACTTTCCTCATCTGTGACAATAATGTAGCCTATTTCACAGAGTTGCTGTTGTGAGGATCAAATGAGATAACTTGCACACGGGGTTCTGCAAAACTTCTAACGTTATATAAATTCATGCTACAATTACTAGATTATTAGAAGAATGTGGCATTAGCCCAGGCAAGGGTTAAAGGGAGCCTACATTAGAGTGGTGGCTTGGCTATGTGAGTGGAGAGAAGGGAACTGAGAAGACTTGGTAACTAGTTGGGTACAGATGATTCACACATTCCCAGGCCAAGGCTCCGTGGGATATATAGGTGAGGATGTCAAACAGATGTGGTGTGTAGCCAGAAGGGGAGGAAGAGACAGAGAAAGGGGTAGACACAGAGGCTGGAGAGCTGGGAATGAACAAGGGGCAGCATCTGGAAGGGGGTCGATGCTGTCAGATGCCACAGAATGTCTGAGGTCCAAGAAGAGGCCATCAGATTCACTGATGATAATCATTGCCTCTTAAATATCACTTTAAAGTTTGCAAAGGACTTTGCACCCATGAATTTATTTGACCTGCACAATTCTGTGAAGCTGGTAAGACTAGGCACTGGCCTTGTGATTTCATTGATACAGCCTACTGAGTAGAGAAAGGAGAAAGGACCCACATCCTGGAAAGCACCCAGCCTGAGAAGGAAGGGAACTCCAGGGGTGGAAGCGCTGGCTGGCACCAGGTAAAAAGCAGCAAAAACAGTGAGGACATGGAGACAAACAAGAAAACCCAAAGGGAAGACTTAGAGACAGAAAGAAAGATAGAGGCAATGAAGAAAAGAAGAGAGAAATGAGGAAAAAGAAAAGTACACTGTAGTAAGAAATTGAGATAATCAGAAACAGGTGGGAATTGTCTGAAATACAGAGAAAGAGACAGAGGCTCTAGGAGACCAAAAGAGTGAGAGCTAGAGAAGAGATGGAAAATAATACAAGATACAGAGAAGATAAAGAGGAACAGAAATGGGGCAAAAGGGGAGCAAAACAGAAATAGACAAAAGACAAAAAAGCATAATAAAGGAAAAGAGAGAGAGGAGTAAGAGAGAGAAACAGAGATAGACAAGAGACAGAGATAAAGAGAATAACAATAAAGGGGAAAAGGAGAAAGGGGAAGAGAGAGAGGAGATGGAAAATGGCACAAGATACAGAGAGAAGATAAAAAGAGAAACAGAAATGGGGTGCAAAAGGAACAAAACAGAGATAGACAAGAGACAAAAATAGAATAAAGGAAAAAAGGAGAGAGGGAAAGAGAGAGAGAGGAAGAGAGGAGAGAGAGAGAGAGAGAGAGAGAGAGAGAGAGAGAGAGAGAGAGAGAGAGAGAGAGAGAGAGAGAGAGAGAGAGAGATGGAGGAGGATGGATGGAGAGAGATGCCACAAATGTCTGAATGAGCCAGATGATAAATGAAGGACCAGGGTGTTGAGTAGATTGAATTACAGGAGGTGAGCAGAAAGCCAGCAAATAATGAAGCTGAATAGGATCTGGGAAAAGATGAGGTGTGTACACTGGAGAGGGGGCTGATAAGAAAGACAGCTGCAGAAGGGAGGAAAGAGAAGAGAAAAAAATTGGCTCCCCACAGAGTTTGTGGCACCTTTGCAACTTGTCAGACCTTTCTTACCTTAGCCAGCTTCTTTGGACTTGGCCTTAACCACGGACCTGAGCCCCAATCTGAACCTAGTTGAGACAGCCCCAAATTTCATAATAACCCTCACCAGACTCCCACCCTGAACTTCATCCCCAGTTGCAACCTAATCTCTAAACTTTCAGGCCAGTGCTGTCCCCAAACTTCCAGTCCCTCAGCTCTATGCTCAGTCACCTCCTCCAAGCAGCCTCAGCACCCAAATGCCACCAGTCCTGGGACTTGGCCCAACTCTGAGCCTGAATTAGAAGTACTGGATGATCACATTCCAGATTAGGCAGACAGAAAGACTGGTCAGAGCACTCTGTGTGGGGGGTGAGGGGGTGGAGGTGTCCCAGAGATACCTCCCAAAATGCCTTTCTTCTTTCTCTCTCTAGAACTGACACAGGACTGGGATATGGGGAGGAAGGGTCAGACACAAGCAAGTTGAGGTGCCCTTTATTAAAAATCTTTGAGAGGGAGCAGCTGGGTGGCCCAGTGGGTTGAGAGCCAGGTCTGGATATGGAAGGTCCTGGGTTAAAATCTGACCTCAAACACTTCCCAGCTGTGTGACCCTTTGCCTAGCTCTTACCACTCTTCTGACTTGGAACCAATACACAGGATTGATTCTAAGGTGGAAGGTAAGGGTTTATATAAAGAAAAAGCATCTCAAGAGATCTTTAAAAATGTTAACATGAAGGGGCAGCTGGGTAGCTCAGTGGATTGAGAGCCAGGTCTAAAGACAGGGAGTCCTGAGTTCAAATCTGGCCTCAGACACTTCCCAGCTGTGTGACCCTGGGCAAGTCACTTAACCGCCATTGCCTAGCCCTTACCATTCTTCTGCCTTGGAGCCAATCCACAGTATGGATTCTAAGATGGAAGGTAAGGGTTTAGAAAAACAAAGACTTGGGGCTGGACTGGGTGACTCCCAGTTAGAGAGGTTGTAGGGGAGATTCTGGCTCATGTACAGATTTCTGTTAGATGACCTCTGAGACTGCAGAATTTTAGAGTCCATTGGGGCTGGGGGTGGAGGTGCAGGGCTTGGCCCAGCTGGAGGGCCAGGAAGCCTTGGCTCTATTGCCCACAGTCCTCAGGCGAGAGGGAGGGAGTGGGGGAGGGGCAGAGGGGTCTGGGTGGCCCTGACATTCTCCTAATTGTCTCCCTGTGTGATGAGCGGTTCCTCCTCTAGCCTGCGACAGATCAAATTAAATGTGAGCCTCACTCAGCAGCCCCTGCTCCCTGATTAGATTGGAAAATACCACATTTAAATATCTTAGCATTTGTGGGCATTAGGGACTCAGAGACACTGATTCGGAGACAGAGAGACAGTTAAAGGGAAGCCGAGAGACAGAGGCAGAAAGTCATCAATTCCTGCAGCCAGATAAAGAAGGGTGAGAGGCAGAGAGAGAGAGAGAGACATCAGCTGCTCCTGGAGGCTCAGAGGACTCAGAGAAAGGGAGATCTGAAGAAACAGAGACAGGCAGAGAGACACCGACCCATACAGGCAGGCAGAAAGGGAACGAGAAACACAGAGCCTGAGATAGGGAGACACTCAGAAACTGAGACAGACAGAGAGACAGAGAGAGAGAGACAGAGACAGAGACAGAGACAGAGACAGAGACAGAGACAGAGACAGAGACAGAGACAGAGACAGAGACAGAGAGTGATGGAGACAGAGACAGAGACAGAAACAGAGAGTCAGAGAGAAGAAGAGAAAGAGAGAGAAGGAGGGAAAGAGAGATGGAGGGAGAGAGAGAGAAGAGGGAGAGAGAGAAGAGGGAGGGAGAGAGACAGAGAGACAGAGACAGAAACAGAGAGTCAGAGAGAAGAAGAGAAAGAGAGAGAAGGAGGGAAAGAGAGATGGAGGGAGAGAGAGAAGAGGGAGAGAGAGAAGAGGGAGGGAGGGAGAGAGACACAGAGAGACAGAGACAGAGACAGAAACAGAGAGTCAGAGACAGAGAGATGGAGGGAGGGAGAGAAACACAGAGAGAGACAGAGGGAAAGAGAGGAAGAGGGACAGAGACAGAGACAGAGAGGGAGGGAGAGAGAGAGAGACAGAGAGACAGAAGGAGGGGGGAGAGGGGAGGAGGAGGGAGGGAGAGACAGAGACAAAGAGGAGGTAGGGCTAAGGGAAAGGAAGACTGATGGAGACAGAGAGACATACAGAAACAAATACTGGAGAAAGGTACAGAGTGACAAGGAATAAGACAGACATGGAGAGAGGAAAACTGGCATAAATGATGAAAAGGGGAGGAGATAGCCAGGGGGAAAAAAAGGAGAAAGAAAGAAAAACCATCAGAAACAGGCTACCTGGTAGGCTGAAAAGAGGCACTGGACTCTGGGCATGACTCTTCTCTCTTTTAAACCTTGGCTTTCTCATCTACAAAATGGGAACAATTTATTCCCTCCTTCCCAGGATTGTTGTGCAGAGAGAATGTCATCCGTGCACACTAAACCTCTGGATTGGAAAATTAGCTGCTATCATGATTAATCATATTAGAGAGATGAAGTGAGACCCAGAGGCGGAAAAATGTTCCTTCTCTCCATTGGGCTGTGACATTCCTGAGACCAAATTTCTGGCTCAGTCCCAGGCCCAGAGTGAAGTCAGCCTGGAAAAACCCTGCCCAGAAAGACTCCCTAAGGATTCCTGCCTCTCAGGGCCTTCCCTAAAGAGATGCCACCATTTCTGCCTCCTCAATGTTCCTTAGACTCACAGGGATGAAGTGGTTTGTCCCTGGCCCATCTCCAGTCCTGAGATGTCCCGGATGTCCAGCAGCCACCCAGCCCAGTGTTAGCCCCTTGCCTGGTGAGGGTGACCTGGGGACTGCAGTCTAAAGACAGTCCAGCCCTGAAGCAGTCCCCTCGGGGATCCCCAGTTCAGCCCCCCATTCTCCAGCTGCTAACAACTGGAGCAGAGCCCTCTCACCTCCATCCCTAAAAGCTGGCAATCCCCATCCCCATCCCACAACATCAAAAAAAAATTTGTATGGACCCCTTGGATTGATGCTGGGGGGAAAAAGAATTCGGTCTTGGTGCTTCCTCCCAAGGAATTCACTATTGAATCGAGAAAGAAAATACTCACAGGTAACTGCATAACACTTGACAATCTGTCAGCTGACCACTGAGCATTTATTAATCAATGGCTATGCGCCAAACCCTGTGCTAGGTAAAAGAGGATCAAAGACAAAACAAAACTAGTCCCTGCCCTCAAGAAACCTACATTCTAATGGAGAACACGTACATGCATGGGCATCTCCAAAATACATCAAATTGGACATTCTCAAGATGTGAAAGATCCAGTCACACAATGGGGAATTTTCTTAGTCCTCTAGGTCCTCTGCCTCCCACTTCCCACTCACCCCATCCACAGGAAACCTGGGGGAGTAGAGGAAAGGCATTCACTTGGGGAGTGCTGACCCAGGTTGGCTACAAGCAAGCTACAAGCCTGCAGTTCACTATACAAAAAGAAACTTTATCAAAAGGGGAAAAAACTAAAACCAACTTGGAGGGACAATTAGTCCCAAAGACGTCTAGACACGCCCAGAACCTTTCAAAGTCACAATATGAAAGACTCTTCTGTCAGAGATCCTCCTGACTTTTGACAAAACACATGCATGCATAATAAACATTTATTAAGTGACTACTATGTGCCAGGCACACACCTTCATGCATATCATATCCTATCTTGGTTCTTTCCTCCCTCTTTAGTCAAAGGTGATGACAAAAAGGAGGAAGAGTGAATTTTTCTATCTGTCAAGCAGAGGATTATAGGATCTAAAGCTAGAAAGAGGCCTTAGAGATCATTTGGTCCAACCTTTTCATTTTTACAGATGAGAAAACAGGGATCCAGGAAGGTAAATTTAATTTAATGTTATTCAAGGAGCAAGTAGAAAACTCTGGATCTGAACTCATGTCCTCATACTCTAAATCTTTTGTCAATGTCCTGCCAGTCCATATGGTATTTCCCAGCCCCTTAGTAAGGCCACCCATTCCCACAGTTTTTTAGGGAAATCAAAGACCAACCTCTACAGTCTTAAAATGTTTGGGCATGACCTCCCCTGTTTAAAATGACAGCACAATCTCCAGGGTTCTTCTCCCCATCTTCCAAGTGCCACTCTTCCTATGGATTCTTATCTTCCTTTTTCTTTTTACATATTCCAGGCTCCACCAATTTCTAGCCTCAGGGTCCAGAATCTATACCCTTAAATGGACCCCATCTGTTATCTCCTACCTTTCAGTGGGGTAAGGGAGAGAAGAAGAAAATCCCATTGCAGTGGGTGCATAATATGATATGGTGGGTTGTACTAGAGAATTAGAGGCCTGAGAAGGAAGATGATCATTGACAGGGGAAATCAAGGAAGACTTCCTGGTAAACCTGGCATTTGAGTTGGTCTTTCAAAGATACTGGAGGATTCAGTAAGAGATGAAGAGGGAGACAGGATATATTAGGAATAGGAAACAGGCTTGATCAAAGGCTGGAAGATGGGAAATTGAAAGCTGGTGTGGGGGGAAAGCAGTACAGACATAGACCAATACAATTGGCCTGAAGTATATACAATGCATGAAAGAAATGAGTCTAGAAAGATTGCTATCATACTGAGGAGGGCCTTGAATGCTAGGCAAAAGAGTTGTACCAAGGAGGAACCACTTAAGGATTTTGAGCAGTAAAGTGACACTATAGGATGAAGACATGAAAGATGATGAGGTTCTACCATCCTGGGAAGGAGGGCTTGGGGGCGAGCAAGAGTGGACAGGACGAGGCCCCAAAGGAAGCCACTGCAATAATCTGGGCTGGTGGGAATGTCAGCCTGTCCTTAGGTGGTGACTCTGAGAATAGAGGAGGGATGGATGCAAGAAACACCAAAGTGGCAGAAATCTGGTAGGACTTAGCAACTGATTGGAGGGGGGAAGCAAGGGAGAGGGAAGAGTTAAAGTCTCCATGGCCATGACAAGGGAAACAGTGAATGGTGGTGCCTTGGGCATAAGGAAGAGCAGGTTTGGGAGGAAGACACATTGCTTTGAATGTGTTGTGCCTGATGTATCCAGGGATGTTGAGGTGGAGAGATTCTCTAGCAATTGCAGATGATGAGTCTGAGTCTCTGAAGAGAGATAAAACTGAGGAGAACCTTAGAAATCATTGAATCCTGCTGCTTCACTTCACAAATGAGGAAACTAAGGCCTGAAGTCACACAGCTAATGAATAGCAGGGCCAGGATTTGAACCACCCAAATCCTTGACTCTACATCCAAAGTTCTTTATTCTGCAGAAACAAGTGGTGATAAAGACTGGGGAAGCCTGTGTGTGGATGTGGTCAATGAAGCTAGAGTCAATAAGATCACCAAAAGGAAAAGGTATAGAAAAAGAAAGGAAGAAAAGGTTAGGAAAGGGAAGGTTAGGGAAGGGAAGGGAAGGTTAGGGAAGGGAAGGTTAGGGAAGGGAAGGGAAGGTTAGGGAAGGGAAGGGAAGGGAAGGGAAGGGAAGGGAAGGGAAGGGAAGGGAAGGGAAGGTTAGGGAAGGGAAGGGAAGGTTAGGGAAGGGAAGGGAAGGGAAGGGAAGGGAAGGGAAGGGAAGGGAAGGGAAGGGAAGGGAAGGGAAGGGAAGGGAAGGGAAGGGAAGGGAAGGTTAGGGAAGGGAAGGGAAGGGAAGGGAAGGGAAGGGAAGGGAAGGGAAGGGAAGGGAAGGGAAGGGAAGGGAAGGGAAGGGAAGGGAAGGGAAGGTTAGGGAAGGGAAGGGAAGGGAAGGGAAGGGAAGGGAAGGGAAGGGAAGGGAAGGGAAGGGAAGGGAAGGGAAGGTTAGGGAAGGGAAGGGAAGGAAAGGGAAGGTTAGGGAAGGGAAGGGAAGGGAAGGGAAGGGAAGGTTAGGGAAGGGAAGGGAAGGGAAGGGAAGGGAAGGTTAGGGAAGGGAAGGGAAGGTTAGGGAAGGGAAGGGAAGGGAAGGGAAGGTTAGGGAAGGGAAGGGAAGGGAAGGGAAGGGAAGGTTAGGGAAGGGAAGGGAAGGTTAGGGAAGGGAAGGGAAGGTTAGGGAAGGGAAGGGAAGGGAAGGTTAGGGAAGGGAAGGGAAGGTTAGGGAAGGGAAGGGAAGGGAAGGTTAGGGAAGGGAAGGGAAGGTTAGGGAAGGGAAGGGAAGGTTAGGGAAGGGAAGGGAAGGTTAGGGAAGGGAAGGGAAGGGAAGGGAAGGGAAGGGAAGGGAAGGGAAGGGAAGGGAAGGGAAGGGAAGGGAAGGGAAGGGAAGGGAAGGGAAGGGAAGGGAAGGGAAGGGAAGGGAAGGGAAGGGAAGGGAAGGGAAGGGAAGGGAAGGGGAGGGGAGGGAAGGGGAGGGAAGGGAAGGGAAGGGGAGGGGAGGGAAGGGGAGGGGAGGGGAGAGAAGGGGAGGGGAGGGAAGGGGAGGGGAGGGGAGAGGGGAAAGGAAGGAAAAAGATCAGAAGAATGGAAATGGAAGGGAGGGAAAAGCAGAGGAAGAAGCCAAATATAGATACTTGGGAGATGTCCACATTAAGGGACTAAGGTTCATGTTGAACTTGTAAAGTCCTCAGAAGGTAGGAGAGCCAGGAGATTTTAAACTGTGACTTGAGAAAGTATCCTCTAGTAAGGCAGAGAGCTCAAGAAGAATGAGAATTGATTTTTAAAAGCCAGTAGAGGGACAGCTATGTGTCTCAGTGGATTGGGAACCAAACCTAGAGGCTGGAAGTCCTAGGTTCAAATCTGACCTCAGATACATCCCAGCTGTGTGACCCTTGGAAAGTCACTTAACCCTCATTGCCTAGCCCTTACCACTCTTCTGCCTTGGAAACAACACACAGTTTGGTTTCTAAGATGGAAAGTAAGGGTTCTTAAAAAAAATAAAAATGAAAGTCAATGGATTTAGCAATCTTGATATTAGTGACAATGGGGAGAACAATTTCCATCAAGTGACAAGAGCAGATGCCCTTGGGATGGAGGTTGACAATGAATGCTAAGGAATTGGAGGTGGGGACATTTTCAGAAGGTTTATCATTGCAGTGAGGAAAAGAGATACAATTGTAACTAGATGGACTGGGAGGCCAAAAAAAGGATTTTGTTAGGACTAGTGATGTTTGTGGGAAAGTACAAAGAAACTAGAACAGACACAGAGACAGAGAGACAGGCAGAGAGACACAGGTGGGGAGAGAGAGACAGAGAGAGAGAGAGAGAGAGAGAGAGAGAGAGAGAGAGAGAGAGAGAGAGAGAGAGAGAGAGAGAGAGAGAGAGAGAGAGAGAGAAAGGAGGGAGGAAGGGAGGGAGGGAGAGAGAGAGAGAGATTGGCAGAGAAAGTCTAAAGTCCTTAAGGAAACTTTAGGGAATGTGATCAAAGGCCAAGGTAGATTGATTAGCCTTAGAAAAGAGGAACCATATCTTCGTTAAGGAAGTTGATGAAGGTGCCAGGAATGTTCAGGGGGAAGACTGCTGCCTCCAAGGTTCCAGTACTCTCCAAGTCACTAAGTCCAGTGGTCGTATTGCAGACTTCACTTTCCTTGATCTTTCTGTTCATCACTGGTGATACTTTCCCTTTACCCCCTTCCTGGATACAGTTTCCTGTGTCAGTTTGCAAACTCTCACATACACGGTCTTGATTCTCTCCCCATCCTTCTAAGGGCTTCTGATCTTCTTCTCAAATCCTTAATGTGAATGTTGTTCAAGGCTCTATGCTTGAGGGTCTTGGTCTCCTGGGGGAAGGAGGAGTCAAGGTCATTGGCTGTAAATGTAGACGTAGAGAGTGGCTAGGGGGCATTTGAGTGGACAAAAGAGGAAACTGTTGGGAATAGTCATCATGGGGAGAAGCCCTGGGAGTCTGTAAGGGTAGAATCTGTTGTATGGTAGTGTGGTTATACAAAGAGCCCAGCTGAAGTTTACACCATGCTTCATCTCCTCAGAGCTGCAACAACTCCCTCTCCTGCCCCTTCAGCTAGAACATGCACCCACCCCCCACCAAGCCCTAACAGCTGGAGCTCACTCTCCCCTCCAGCCTCCAACAGCTGGACCACAGCCCCTCCCAAACCCCAACAGCTGGAGAACAGCTGCCTCCTTTCCACTGCCGGGTGGGGCCAGTGTGTGGAGATGTCTTTCTGTTCCCCCCCAAAGTTCATGCTGGGACATTCCTGCAGACTACTGGGACAGAGCTCAGGGGATACAGTACCTCCCTTCTCTGCTCTGCTTCTCTCTTAGGGTTTCTGGACGTTTGAGCTAGAAGTACAGAGTATGTGTGTATCTATCTGGACCACTGCTTAAATGGCTCTGTGTGTATCTTTATTTATCTATGTAGCTCTCCAGAACTGTGTGGGTATAGACATATTGTTCGTACATGCCATGCTTTTGTGGGCCCATGACTGGCTAGGTGTGAGCCTCTGGGAATGTGGGTAGGGAATGTGATATATATCAGCTAAACTCAGAGAAACTTTCTCCAATAATTCTGAGATGACAGTTCTCTGCCTCGTCAATGAAGGCCAAGGAGATGCTTTGGACCACCAAGGAAACTGTCATAGCTTGATTCAAGGGTATCTGAGGTGTCGTGGTATGTGGCTATGTATGGGGGGGGGGGGGCGTTGTGAATGTAGAATAGAAACTCAGAGACAAAGATGGAGAGAAGAAGGAGGAAGGAGAGAAAGAGACAGTGAGAGGGGTGTCTCAGTGTCAAGTCACATCAATGGTCAATTATTAAGTGCTTCCTTTGTGCCAGTCACTAGGTGCAGGTTGGGAAACTGGGCAGTGTTTGGTCCCCTTTGTCTGGAGGAAGCCCATAAATTAACTGGGCAGACAGAACACTGGAGCTGGAGGGACCTTAAAGTCCACCTACTCAGAGGAGCACAGGATCATAGATATAGAATTGAAAAGGAACATCAAATCCAATCACTCCATTTCACAAATGAGGAAACTGAGGCCTAGGGAGAGTAAGCCCAAGGACACACAGGTAGTCAGAGGTAGAAGCAGTATTACAATTTCAGTTGAGGAAGCTAGGTGTCTCAGTGGATTGAGAAACAGATGGGTTAGGGTTAATAGTTAATAATAATACTTAAATTACATTAAAAATATATATAATATTAAATAAATAAAAATTGTTAATAATAAAATAAAGAGTTTTCAAAAAAGAAGTAAAAGGCCATGATGCTGCATAATATGGGATGAGCTGGCCCAGTTTGGAAAAACTGAACAGGTCAAAGCTTCTCTGCCAATCCCCAATGGAATCAGGCCCGACAAAAAGCTTTCACACTACTGGTTTGGGCAAGATAGGAAAAATCAGTCTCAAAAACAAACACACAAAATCAAATCCCTCCACTAACAGGGAATTACTGTTTTGGAAGGTAGCCCATTCCATAGTTATGTAGCTGTAATTGTTAGAAAGTTCTTCCATGGATGTATGACCTCTTTGATGGGGGATTATTTTTTGATTGTTAGATGGGAAATCACCCTCTCTCTTCCTGGTGAAGGCATCACAGAATCTTAAGAGTTGTAAGGGACCTCTACTCTAACGCTTGAACAAGAATTCACTCTACAGTATCTCCAACAAATGATCTAACAG
Source organism: Monodelphis domestica (assembly GCF_027887165.1). Taxonomy (NCBI): domain Eukaryota; kingdom Metazoa; phylum Chordata; class Mammalia; order Didelphimorphia; family Didelphidae; genus Monodelphis; species Monodelphis domestica. The sequence continues at coordinate 370,721,929 of NC_077230.1, read as the reverse complement.
GTTCCACTAAAAAACCTCTCATGAAAAGAAATTCATCTCAAAAGTCATCCCATTTCACTTTTAGATGCCTCTGAATTTAAGGAATGGATGGATGAATGGATAAATAAATAAATGGATAAATGAATGAATGAAAAGTAATGAGCTTTTACTACATGCAAAGCACTGTGTTAAAGGCTAAGGATACAATTCAAATGGATGACAGCCTGCTCTCATGGAACTTAAATTCTAATAAGAAGAGATGATGAAGGTCAGCTAGGTGGCTTAGTAGGTAGAGCATCAGGCCTATAATTAGGAGGAACTGAGTTCAAACCTAGCCTCAGAGACTTCCTAGCTGTGTGACCTTGGGCAAGTCACATAACCCCAATTGCCTAGCCCTTACCACTCTTTTGCCTTGGAAGACTTTTGGTTTGGGAAGTCACAGAGATAATGAATAGAACCAGCCATAAGGGGAACTGACTGGCTCATCCTTTTCAGAAGCAATGGTAGTATCAATTCCATTACTGTTCCCAGAGCAAGAGGTATAAAAGGGGATAGAGGATGGAATAGGACAGTAGAGCAGACAGCCTGGATGGAACCTCTAGAATTTCCATGCAGAGCTCCCAATTCTATCCTCTGGGTCAAGCAGAATGAGTCAAGTGTTCTCCATGATAGCCCTTCAGATTCCTGAAGTCAGCTAGCAAGCTTTCTCTAAGTTGTATCTTCCATGATACAGTCTCGGGTTCCTTCCCATCTTGATTGTCCTCCTCTGGGAATACGACAATTTGCCAACATCCTTCTTAAACCATGGTACCCAAATCAAATACTCCAGATATAGTTGGATCAAAGTAGAAGATGGCAAGATGATTGGCCTCCCTCACTCTGGACGCTACACCTCTCACAGCATCTGAAGATCCAGTTTGCCTCTCTGGTTTCTTGGTTTGTTTACATTGGCATAATGTTGGCTCATCATGGACTCCCCAGATGTGTGTTTTTTTATCTTTACCTTCCATCTTAGGAGGACTGTTCAATGCTTTTCAGAAATTCAGTTATAAAGGCAGGTAGATGGCTCAGTGGAAAGAGAGTAAGTCCTGGAGATGGGAAGTCCTAGATTCAAATATGATTTTAGCTATTTCCTGATGTTTGACCTTGAGCAAATCACTTAACCCTGATTGCCTAGCCCTGGCTCTTTTGTCCTAAAATTGTTACTAGGTCAGAAAGTCAGGGTTCTTTAAAAAAAAGAGAGAAAGAAATTCAATTATACAATGAAATCAAAGTGTGCATCATGATGGATAAAAAGAGCTGGCATCAGAGGACCCGGGTTCGACTCTTGCCTCTGGTGCTTATTACCTGTGTGATACTTGGAAAGTCACTTAATCTCCCTAAATCTCAGTGTTACCATCATGAAATGAGGAAGTTGGACCAGTTGGTCTCTGAGGTTCTTTCCTGCTTTAGATCTCTTCCTGGGTTTTCAACATTTCCTCAACCTACCAGGCTGGTAGCCTTAAAAAAAGAAGTAAAGAAGATTGGCCAGTCTTGAGGAACCCATGATGGCTCTTAGATTCATGTTTAAATTAGTTAACTAATTAATTATCACATATTATGTATAAATACTGGGGAGACAAACAGGAAAATGGAGACTATCCCTGCTCTCAAGGAGCATATATTTGAATGGGGGAAACCACACATTACAGAAGCCTCTGTGGCAAGTCTGCCAGAAAGGCTCGCTCGTCCTCAGGGGTCAATGGCAAAACAGATGGCAATGATCATAAACCATCTCTTTAAGAACAAATTCCAGGACATTGTCAGGAATAAAAGCCTGTTGTACTAGCCTGTGGTATAAAGACTCTGTGCCCTTCCCTTTTGGGGAAAGTTGGGACATTTTCCACCTCTGTTCCTTTTCCACTAGCCATTCCTTTTCTTCAACCCTTACCTTCTGTCTTAGGATCAATACTAAGTATCTGTTGAAGGCAGCAGAACAGTAAAGGCTGGGAAATTGTAGTTAAGTGACTTGCCCAGGGTCACACAGCTAGGAAGTGTCTGAAATAAAAAAAAATTTTTTTAATTAAAAACCCTTACCTTCCATCTTGAAGTCAATACTGTGTATTGGCTCCAAAGCAGAAGAGTGGTAAGGGTTAGGCAATGGAGGTCAAGTGACTTGCCCAGGGTCACACAGCTAGGAAGTGGCTGAGGCCAGATTTGAACCCAGGACCTCCCATCTCTAGGCCTGGTTCTCAATCCATTGAGCTACCCAGCTGCCCCCTGAAATCAAATTTTAACCCAGGACCTCTTTCTCCAGTCCTGGCTCTCAATCCACTGAGCCACCTAGCTGTTCCTAACCATTATTTTTCAAAGATTGCCCCTCAGGCTTGGACAGCTCTCTGTATTGTAGTTGGTTTGGACCAAGTGACTTGAACTCAGCTAGCACCCAAGTGATTGTCTCCTCACTCATCCTGGGGTTCATTTCTATCTCTTCCCTGCTGCTGCCAATGGCTAGACAGGGAGGCGGTAGGTGGGTGGGCCAGACATGATTCCCTCCGCTGATGCCCACAAAGCACTCACCCATATAATTAGAGCAGCCCATGAACTCCTGCCACAGAGGTAGTGAGGTGAGCTACCTGCCTTGTTCCCACCTGGCTGGCTTTGAGATTCCGCTTAGTCTTTCTGTTCCTCTCTGGCCTCCACCTTGACGTTAGCCTCTGACAAGCACCTGCTGGCCACGTGAGCCAGGGAGGCCACTCTCCAAGGCTGCTGACCCTTAACTGCCACTGCATGTCCTGTGATGGTGTGTATTTGGGGCTAGGTGTGTGCAAGGATGTTCTGGCACATACATGCCTCTGTGTGCATGCGTGTGCATTTATACACATGTGTATCCCTTGAGAGTCGATCTGCAGTATGTTCCTTCTCCTTCCTCTCCAGGAAGCTTTTCTATCATTTCTGGGGGCTCCTCCTTCAGGCATCTTTCTGCCTTTCTTCCTATCTTCCTGTTACAGGCTCAGGGTGATTTTGATTCCTAGAATGCTAGCCCTATAGCTGGGAAGGACCTTGCAGGGCAACTAGTCCAAGTCCCTCGTTTTACACATGAGGAAACTGAGGTCCATAGGGAAGGAATGACTTCATAAAACTGGAAGGGACCTAATAAATCATCCGGTCCAACTCCCTCATTTTACAGGTGAGAAAATGGAAGCCCAGAGAAGGAAGCCCCTTCATTTTATAGGTGACTTTCTCAATGTTTCACAAGTAGTATATGTCAGAGGCAGGATTCAGATCCAAAGAATCTCATAATTTGGGAGCTAAAGGGGATCTCAGGGCCATCTAGTCCTCCCACAGCTGAGCAGGAATTCCCTTTGTAACAACCCTGACGTGATCATCCAGCCTTTTCTTGAATACCTGCAGTGATGTAGAGCTCACTCTCTTTCAACTCTTTAATTTCCTTGCTGAACATGACAGGACTGGACTGAAGTCCTGTGGTCCCAGAATCACCTAAATCCTGCCCCTACCAGTCTCCCCAAAGGACCCCCATCTTTCTCTGCCCCCCCCAGGGCAGCAGTCTGGGATTGGGTGGTACAGAGTTGAGCCGTCTTCCCTGATGGGTAACCTGGTCCCTGCTAGGTCTGGCTAGAGTCTCCATAGGGGGCAGAGGAGCTCTAGCTCTCATCCTCAGCAGAGCTACAGACTGAGCTTTTTTCCCCATACCCCATTTCCCATTCCCCTCACGTAGGCTCAGAGGCCGCTCAGCCTCTTCTCAGGGCTGAGGAATTCATTAGTTCATGCAATGGGCAGGAGAGAAAGAAGGAGGCAGAAAGGGAGGGAAACTCTGAGCTTCTCTTGTCCTCAGATCACCGAGCAGACAGCTGAGTCACAGGAGGACATGGGGAAGAGAGAAGGGAAGGGGGAGGAGGGACACCCGGGACCTTCCCTTTTTATTCTTGGTTTCATTGAGAATGTATGCATGTATATTGGGAGCTTGGCCAAAGGGGGTTGGCATGCAGGCTCCAGGCCCCCTTACTGAGGACTGAAACAAATGAGAGGTCCAGGAAGCTTTCCGGATACAATAAAATTCTCTCCCATCCCCATTCCTGGGCTGTGTGACCACTGGCTGCTCCTGTCCCTCTCTGGGCTGTGACTGACCTCTCCAAGAAATTTCCCCCAAGAAGGAGATTGATCTGGAAGGCACTGGGAGCTTCTGGGGACCCAGGTAGGATCTGCTCTGAAACTGTAGCCGGAGACCTGCCGGATCCTGTCTAGTTTTCCAGCTGCAGGCTTTTTATTTTCCTTTCATCATGGTGCTGGAAAGAAAGGGAAACTGCATTGCCCCATATTTACTAGGCACTTGCCATGTCCAAGGCTCTAGGCTACAAAGGTGAACAACGGCACAGTCCTTGGCCTCAAGGAGCCTATATTTTGCTGGATTAAATATAATAATACAAGGTAGGGAGATAGGGACAAAGAATTACACTTCCCTAGGATTCCAAGTCCTTCCTTCCTTTCTTTCTTCCCCTAGCTCTTTTGTCTCCTCTCACCTCCTTCATTCTGTCTTTCCAGCCCTCCTGCTCCCTTTTTTCCCTTCTCACCAAAGAGTTGGGAGATCAAGGGACAGCTGTGGTGAGTGGTACTTCCTCTGCGGTCCCTTTGACCCCCAGCCCCAGAGGAAGGTGGCTAAAACAGAGATGAAGATGGAATGTCAGAGCTGACAGAGACTCACAGGCTCATAGATTATCAGGGTCGGGAGGAATCTTCATACAGAGACCATCTAGGATAGCACCTAGCACCACCATTCTCTAGAGGAGGAAACTAAGCCCCAGAGAAGAGGACTCATCTAAGCTCATACAGTTCATATCTAACAGAGTAACAGTAAACCCATTTAAAACTAGAAGGAATCTTAGAAGTCATGACAAGTAGTGAGATATAGTGCAAAGAATGCTAAATTTGGAGTCAGGGGATCTGAGTTCAAATCCTAACTCGGTTCCTTACTTTTGAGAGACCTTAGATAAGTTATTTTACCAGGCAGTTTCCTGACCTATAAAATTAAAGGGATTAGGAGCTTTGGGGCAGATAATTAGGGACGTGAATGACAACCTGACCTCAAACACCTATTAGTTGTGTGACCCTGGGCAAGTCACTTCACTGTCTGCCTCAGTTTCCTTATCTATAAAATGAGATGGAGAAGGAAATGGCAAGTCATTCCCAGTATCTTTGGCAAGAATACCTTAAATGGGGTCAATGAAGAGTCAGAATGACTGAAACCACTGAGCCACAACAACAAAGGGTTCTGCCCAACATTGTCAGAGATCTTTTCCACCTCTAAATCTATTATTCAATCTTACCTCTTTATTTGGCAGATGGCAAAATTAGACCCAGAGAAGCTAGCCCAAGCTCACATAGCAAATTATTGATAGAACTGGGACTAGAACTTAGATCTTCAGGGAAGGCCAGGGTTCACTGTGTATTGACCAAAGAGATAGAAAGACACAACGGCAGAGAAAAGTGGTGACTATTTTTGAGATTTAGCAGAGAGCAGTTTCCTGGATCTTGCCCAGTTGACATAGCTTTGAGTTATGGGGGCCTCTGAATGTAAAAAAATAAAATAAAATAACCCTGAACTGGTGCATCAGAAGCCAAGTTTCCTTATCCTTGTTCTCTAAAGTCTTGGGGTGAGACAGAAAAGGAGCGAGGCCTGCGACTTGCTCTCTGGGAGTTTACAATTTGGGGGCAAAACAGAGGAAGGGCAGAGCCAGTCTCTGCCTTCAGGGGTATAGTCTTAGGGCTAGACAAAGAAAGAAAAGAAGTAGGCCTTGCCCTCACAGAGCTCACAGTCTGAGGGAGACACCAAAATGTGAAAAATGACAACCTCAAAATATACAGAAAAGGGGTGACAAGGTGGATGCTTCTAGCTGTGTGACCCTGGGTAAGTCATTTAACTCCCATTGCCTAGCCCTTACCACTCTTCTGCCTTGGAATCAATACACAGCATTGATTCTAAGATGGAAGGTCAGGGTTTTTAAAAAGTAAATAAATAAGAATAAAAATTATATATATACATAAATCTATACCTATATATCTCTCTATTGATAGATAGATGAACAGAGAGAGAGATGGATGGATGAGTAGATGGATAGATGAAAGATGATAAATGGATAGATGATAGACAGATCGATAGATGGATGGATGGATGGATGGATGGATGGATGGATGGATGGATGGATGGATGGATAGATGGATAGGCAGACAGATAGACAGACAGACAGACAGACAGACAGACAGACAGATAGATAGATAGATAGATAGATAGATAGATAGATAGATAGATAGATAGATAGATGGATGGATGGATGGATGGATGGATGGATGGATGGATGGATGGATAGGCAGACAGATAGACAGACAGATAGATAGATAGATAGATAGATAGATAGATAGATAGATAGATAGATAGATAGATAGATAGATAGATAGATAGATAGGCAGACAGATTTATACACACAGAATAAAGGGCAACCTCTAAGGGCTCATCAGGGATCAGAATAGTAGAGGAAAACTTCCTTAGGAAGGAAGGTTTTGGAGAAGAAAATGGGAAAAAGGAGGGGAAGAGAAGGTTCTGAAGAAGAATTCAAAGAGGTTGGGGGGAGCCTCCCCCCAAAAAATCCTTCCTTCATATGAATTTCCCTACTTCTGTCAAGAGTACCACCATGTTCCCAGACACTTAGGGTGACAACTTTGGCAACATTCCCGACCTCCCTCTCACTCGTCCCAGGTATCCAATCAGTTGCCGAGTCTTAGAATTGCTTTCCCTATAGCATCTCTCCCATATATCCCCTCTTCTCCACTCAGTGGACCCAATTCTAGTTTAGATGATCATCATCACTCACCTGGGTTATTGTAATAACCTTCTCCCTGCCTCAGGCCTTACTCACTCCAGTTCCTGTTCCACTCACCTGCAAAAATGATATAAAATGTTTTACTATATCACTCCCATCTCCAACAAACTCCAATGGTTCCCTTTTGGCCGATGATCCTTTGTTTGGCATTTAAAGATCTTCCTACTCTTCCAATTTTCTTACCTCTTACTCCTCATCACACACTAAGAGCTAGACATATAAAGCTCCATGTTTTCCCCAGTATGTTCCCATCTTTGTGGTGTTACAGAGGATACTCCCTACACTGGACTCCATATTAGTGCCCAGTCAGGATGAGGATATTCCCCACACTTGGAATTCTTTCTCTCTCAATCTCCAACAGTGGTATGCAATTTAACTGAGACAAAAATAAAATGATTAAGTGTATTATCATGTAATTTATAAGTTCTTTGTTTTCTAGTCATTTTCAGTTATATCTGACTCTTCATTAGCCCATTTGGGGTTTTCTTGGCAAAGATACTGCCATTTTCTTCTCTAGTTCATTTTACAAAAGAGGAAACTGAGGCAAACAGGGTTAAGTGACTTTCCCAAGGTCACAATCTTGGAATTGATACATGATTGTGGTTCTAAGATAGAAGGTAAAAAAATAAAAAATTTTTAAATCCTTACTTTCTGTCTTAGAATCAATACTAATTATCATTTCCAAAACAGAAGAGTGGTGATGGCTAGGCCATTGGGGCTAAGTGACTTATCCAGGGTCACATAGCTAGGAAATAGTCTGAGACCAAATTTGAACCCAGGTCCTCCAATCTCCAGACCTAGTTCTTTTATCCACTAAGCCACCTGGAGACCCCAGTACATATTTTTAATTATGAAACCACACTTTTATCACCCTGGATATTAAGTATACTTTTTTAAAAACAAACTCTCCATTTTTCTAAGTCTGGTGTTGATTTTCACCCTTAGGCTTTAAATGGAGTTTAAATTGGGAGCATTTCTGGGTCACTGACATATATTAATCTTCTCTTGGAAAAATTCTTTAACCTTTTGTGATATATGGTATGATGTGTGATCATGTTATCATAGTACATCTTCATTTGTGAAATTCTATAATTCTGGAAATTCCTGCTTTTTAGTATATCAATATAGTTATCAGAGTTCATTTATTCCTTCGGTGGGAGCATGGCTCCAGGTCCCCTGAAAATAAAAATTGTTCCAATTATGTGTTTGAATGGATATTTTAGATAGGTAGCTAAATGGTGCAGTGGAGAGTGTGCAAATCTGACCTCAGATACTTCCTAGCTATGTGACCCTGGGCCAGTCACTTAACCCTGTCTGCCTCAGTTTCCTCTTTTTTCAAAGAGCTAGAGAAGGAAATGGCAAACTACTTCAGTATCTTTGCCAAGAAAACCCCCAATGAAGAGTCAGATACAACTGAACAACAATAATATTTTATGGTCTGACAAAAAAACCTCACATCTTACCTTACAGTCTCATCTAGAATTATGGCAATGGTTTGGATATGACCTTGAGTGGAAAATTGAGTTTCATCAGCAAACATTACACTGCTCCTCCCCTACAATTTTTCAGTACTCCAGGCTTTGTATTGTCTGACCTATAACAAGTGTTCTTTCATAGCAACAGTTACCAGTTGGTTTTTTAAAAACTGGTATTCTTGATGTTATTCCCATTTCAGGAAGCCAATAATACACAATAGAGGTCTCAATAATAACCCTTTGAGAGGTCAGGTTCCTCTGAAGGGAAAATTGCTTATTTTTTAAAGCATTGTTTAGGCTGTTTTGTCCCAGTAATTTTTCAGTTTTTGGCACTACTCTCCATTTTCAATTGTACTTTCCTTTGTACTTAAGTGTGACTGATCCTATTTTATTATGGGCTTGAATGAGTCTTGAAATGCTTGAATTCTCCACACCAACAGGCACTTCAACATCCTAACACCTTTTTAGTGTGCTCTTGAAATCTAAAACATTTTCATGTTTTCTTGGAGTAATAGCCTTTCTTAAAATCCACAGAAATACAAGTATCCAAAAAAAAGAGTAATAAAAATGCGTATGGCACAAAATTACCACAAAATGATGGAGAACTGACTAAAGAGAGGGAGGCCACCTCAATCTAATCTCCTTTGGTCAAAGTCACACATTGTGAGTCATGCTCATGTCACTAGAATCACATGAATGGACAGTGCTGTCAAAATTAATGCTTGTCTCAAATAATCAGCATACCAGTGTAAAGCCCTCAGCTTCCTGGAAGAAGCATGTTCTCCAGGAAGCCTTTCCTGCCCCCTGTCTTCCATCTCCTTTGTATTTATCTTGCATAATCCTATTTCTATATGTTGCCTCTCTCATTAGAATAAAAGTTACTTCAGGGCAGAATTTTTGCTTTTTTTATCTATATTGGCAAGACCTAACCTGGTGCCTAGTGCATAGGAAGTGCTTAATTAATGTGCATGAACTGAACCCATGTCAAAAAGAAGGTGGCAAAGTCTAGACAGGAAAAGAATAGCTTGGATAGGATGAGTCTTCCATATTTGTTTTACTGAGAATCTAGAGAAACATGATGTTGAGGAGTGTAAAGATTAAAATTTAGGGGAGACTGGGGAGACTGAGGCAGGTGAGGCAGGTAGAAATTAGTTTCTCTCTGCAAGAAGTATTATATTTTTTAGAGGTTTATTAAAGGTTAAAGATTAAAGAATATACAAGTAAGAAACATGTGCCTAGGCCAGAGGCCTAGACAAAATAACCTCACATCACGCAAGAGACGCGCCTACTCCAAAACGGAAGTCCAAAAAGAGCCAAGAGCGAGAGACCCTCAAAAGCCTTTGAATCCGCTTAAATACCTTCTCGATCTCGGCCCAGGTGAGATTACAAGGCATTCTGGGGAAGTGGAGCAAAGGCTCATGGGGATTGTAGTCCTGTATTCGAGTCTATTTTTACAGGAGAGTACTCTTGAGATAAGGTTAGTGGTATCAGATCAGAGAGGGCCTTGAATGCCAGGTAAAGAAGCATCCTGCTTCCTTCTCAGATTCATTTTGGCTACATAATGGAAAGTATGTTAGATTTAGAGTCCAAGGATCTAGGTTTGAATCCCAGTTTTGCTACTTGTGTGACCTTGGTAGGTTATTATTCCTCATGGGATTTCATTTTCCCCTATCTATCACAGGGGCAGCTAGGAGGAACAGTGGGTAGAGGGGCAGGATCAGAATCAGGACATTCAGATTGGAACCTGAGTTCGAATGTGATCTCAGACACTTACTAGCTGTGTGACTCTGGCCCAATCACATATAACCATTTGCCTCAGTTTCCTTATCTGTAAATAAAGCTAGAGAAGGAAATGGCAAACCCTTTCAGTATCTATGGTGAAAAAAAAAACAAACCCTAAATGGGGTCACAAAGAGTTAGACACCACTGAAAATTACTGAACAATAATAAATTGGGGATAATGCGATTAGACAATTCCTTTGAAAAAAAGATCTGGGGGACAGCTGGGTGGTTTAGTGAATTGAGAGCCAGATCCAGAGAGAGGAAGTCCCAGGTTCAAATGTGTCCTCAAACCCTTCCTAGCTGTGTGACCCTGGGCAAGTCACTTGACTTAGCCTAGCTCTTACCGCTCTTCTGACTTGGAACCAATGCACAGTATTTATTCTAAGACATAAGGTAAGGATTAAAAAAAAATCTGACTATCTTGGTGTACTGCAAGCTAATATGAGTCAATAACATGAGTTGGCAGTCAAAAAATGAAGATAATGGGATCATGATTATAGAAGTAAAATAAGGGAAATGATCATCCTACAGACCTAAATGGTGGTCAAGCACCGTCAGAGGGATCGTGTTCACTCCAGCGAGCCAGAGAAGATTGACCAGGAAGGACCCAAAGTCGAGAAGATTTAGGGGAAGATGTGATTGTTTCCTTCAAGCATTTGAAGGGCTGTCATGCCACTTCAAAGCTGTGTGACCTTGGGCAGGGTTCACTTTTGCCTCCTGGGATTCCACTTGCCCAAATATAAAAGGAGAGAGCTGAACAAACACCTTCTTCCTCGCTGCACAAAGGGAGGTGGGGAGCCACAAGGGCTAAATGTATACTCGTTGTCTCCCGCCATCACAGTGCATGCTCGTGTCTGTTTTTCATAGTTACAGGGGAGGATTAAATTGGAGGGGAGAGGGAGGTTCCAGACACAATTGTATTGTAAAGATGAAAGACAACAGTAAAACATTTCTTTTTTTTCTTTTTAACCCCCACCTTCTGTCTTAGAATTTAAAAAAAGTATCAGTTCCAAGGCAGAAAAGCAGTAAGGGCTAGAAAATGGGAGTTAAGTGACTTGTCCACGGTCTCACAGCTAGGAGGTATCTAAAGTCAAATTCAAACCCAGGTCCTCCCAACTCTAGGTCTGGCTCTTTTCCACTAAGCCACCTAGCTGCTCCTCAATGGAACATTTCTTCAAAATAGGAAGTCGGGGGTCCATGATCCTTGGCCTTTCTCTATACCTGTTCAATCCCATAGTTCACCCTTCCCATCCTCCACTTGCAGAAAGTAACCTCCTTGAAAGCAGGAGCAGTTTCTCATTTTGTCTCCATTCCTAGAATATAGCTCAGTGCCTAAACCAAGGAAGTGCTTAATACATGTTTATTGGACTGGAATCTTTAGTACCTTCTAACTCTAAGAATCAATGAACCTCCAAATGGAAGAGACTTGTTCTGCTGTTCCCAGATGACAGCCCTTGGAGCAGCCCTAGATGGAAATTACTGGAAGGCAGAACTTTCTAGTCCTCCAATCCAGCCAGCAATAAAAAAGCTCCTTTGCCTGGAATGTCCTTCCTCACCTCCATTTCTAGGAAGATCTCATTTCCTTAGCACAAGGACCACTTTATACAATAAGGCTCCTCCCCCGCAACTCTGTAGGGTCTTCCCTCCTAAAATGATCTTGTATAATTTTTGGTGGTAAGCTGGAGTCAGCTCTAAATAGATCCTGAGAGTCAATTGTTAAATGTTCAATATGAATATTTATTTACTGCTTGGAAAACTGACAACGCTACAGATTAGGGCCCGATGGATTGTTTTGTTGGTTGTCTGGATGCTAGACATGAGAAAGTGATGGAGATCGTGTTAATAATACCAATTAAGTTTTAAAGTATGTCATTCTTTTTATTTTCTGAAAGACGATTGTTAAACATTTGCCAATATTACTGCTGATCATTTTCTCCATATCCTGTATATGCTTAAATGTGTATACATTGTCTCTCGCTTAATAAAGTAAACACTCTGAGAGTAAAGATTGTTTCACTTTTGTAATAAATGCTTGCTGACATTGATTGAAAAATAGTGAGCTCTCCATTGCTGGAGGTGTCTAACTGAGGTTGCGCGGTCCCTGTCAGAGAAACTAGAGTGGATAGCCAAATGGGGAGGCAGAGTAGAGAAAACAATCTCTGTGGGAGCATTTCTTCATCTGGGGTCTGTGGGTTTTCATTTTTAAAAATACATGTTGTTAACTGTTTATTTCCATAGGATTGATTTCCTTTGTAATATTGTGCATTTAAAGATATGACAGCTAGGTGGCTCGTTGGATTGAGAGAGGGGCCTAGAAATAGGAGGTCCTGGGTTCAAATCCAACTTCAGACACTTTCTAGCAAGTCACTTAACCCCCATTGCCTAGCCCTTCCTATCCTTCTGGCTTGGAACCAATACAAAGTATTGATTCTAAGACAAAAGTGAGAGTTTAAAAAAATACAATAAAATCATCTGAGATGGGGTCCATAGACTTATCCAGACTGCCAAAGGGGTGCAATGGGCTTTTTTTAAACAACAGTATCCTTTTAAAATAAATGTGTTAATAATAATTTTATAATAAATTAATTAATAATAACTAAATGTGTTAATAAATTTGTGGGGGGGAAAAAACAGTGGACTTGGAGTCAGATTTGAATCCAGGCTCTGCTGCTCTGACCTTGTCACTCTCTCTGGGCCTCAGTTTCTCCATCTGGCAAATGAGATCATCGAACTGAGAGCCCCTGCTAGCTGAAAGCTCTATTTCCTGTGACCTACAACTAGAAGGTCTCAGGGGACCCTTCATTCTTTGACAATCTTTGATTCCTTTTTTTCATGAATCCTCCTTAGCTTCTAGATGCATCTTTGTTCTTAAAGCTCCCCAGTGCCAGGCACGAAGACTCCTCCGGGCTGCACCAAGAAGCCTCTGCCATTTAACTGCAAGCCAGTCCTTAGAAGGGCAGGCTTATAGGACACAAGATGGCAGAGCCAGAGCACTAGCAGAAGCCTAAAAGACCATCTAATTGAAGTCCAATCTCAGACTTTTTTTAAACCCTTGCCTTCTGTCTCATTATCAGTTCTAAGGCATAAGAGCAGCAAAGGCTAGGCAATCTGGGTTAAGTGACTGGCCCAGGATCATACAGCTAGGAAGTGTCTGAGGTTACATTTGAACCCAGGTTCCCCTAACTCCAGGGCTGGCACTCTATCCTCTGTGCTACCTAGCTACCACCCCTCAACCTCTGGTTTTACTTTGGTAAAACCAAGGCCCTTGATGGGGAAGAATCTTACCAAGGTCCCAGAGCAAGTCAGAGGCAAAGTCAATCCCTGCACTCCAGGGTTCTTGCTGTGGGACCAGCACTGATTGAAATATGAAGCTGGGAGGATTCTGAAAGGTCAGCTTGTCCTTTTCTCTTATGGAACAGATAAGGAAACTGAGGCCCCGAGAGCCATTTACTCAAGGTATTTTCCTCTCTTGGCTCTTGGGACTCAGGCAGAGAGAAGTCAGAAGTGATCATGGATCTTGAGCTGGAAGATATAGCCTCAGGGAGGGGCCATCTAGTTCAGCCCCTTCGTTCTTCTTATGAGGGAACAGTCCAGAAAGAGAAAGCATCAGAGGCAGGGTTAGAACCCAGACTGTAAGCTAGCACTCTCACTGTTTTAAACCATTATCTTCCCTTTCTTTAGCCTTACAATCAATACGATGTATTAGAGGTTCTAAGGCAGAAAAGCAGTAAAGGCTGGGCAATTGAGGTTAAGTGACTTGTGCAGGGTAACACAGCTAGGAAGGCTCTGAGGTCGGATTTGAACCCAGGACCTTCCATCTCAAAGCCCGGCATTCTATCGACCAAGCCACCTAGCTGCCCTTGCCATCACTCTTTAGAGGCCACCAAGGGGAGGAAGGAGAACAGTCGGTACCCCCTTCTTCTCTACTCAGAGTTCCCCCAGTACAGGGGGAGCTGGGACAGCAAAGATCCCAGCACTCCATGGAAGCCTGTCCCTCATCCACCAGGGTCTGGCTAGGCTTTTACTGGGAAAATAATTAGAAATCTAATTCTTCTTTCTCCCACTCAGCTAATTGTCTGTGGACAATTTGATTGTAACAGTATTCACTGAAGCAGAAAGCCACCTTATTTCTGCCAGACATCTCCTTTGCAATTAACAGTATTGATTGCATGTTTCTCTCCTCTCACCTGCGGCTTCCCTGGGGAGGGGGAAGCTGGGCCCCAAGGGGCCCTCACCTGCTCCCCCTGCCCTTAGTCACAAGGAGAGAGGCAGGTGGGTCTCCTGGGGCCTGGGCCATCTGATGCCAGGGCTCCCGGCCCACAAGCTGGGCTGGGACATCCCCTGTGGCCTCTCAGGACTGGCAAGGCCAAGGTCTTGCCCAAGGTTGGCTTGTCCCTGAGCAGTGGAGACCACACCAATGGGAAGCTGCTGCCTGCTGGTCCTCCACTGTCCTGCCATTTCCCCTCCTCCTATCCCCTCCCATCCTTCTCCTCCACACACCTGCTCCTCTGCCCTGGGAGCTCAGGGTGGGATGGGGAGGTGGGGAGGTGGGGATGAGATGTTTGGAGCAGATGAGAGGAAGATTGAGACAGAGACAAAGCCAGGTAGAAATGGGGACAGTCAGACTTGGAACAGAGGCAGGAAGTAGGAGTAAGAGGCTGGGACAGAGAGAGACTCTGGGACAGAGGGACAGGGACACACGGAGATGGAGAAACATAAAGACCAGAGAGAAAGGGATAGACAGAGGCAAAGAGACATAGAGGGTCAAGAACTAGAGTGCACATTTCTGAGAAAGCCAAAAGGACACTAAGCTGTGTAGACAGCCCAAAGTCCTGTGAGTTTCACTGCTCTGGCTACCCAGTTAAGGAGAGAGAGCCCAGGGCTTTAGTCCAAGTGGTTGTATAATAAATATTATGAATTTCCTAGCCGTGTGACCCTGGGCAAGTCACTTAACCCCCAGTACCTACCCCTTACTGCTCTTCTGCCTTGAAAAAAAAATACAGTATTGATTCTAAGATGGAGGGCAAGGGTTTAAAAACCATAAAATGAAGGAAGAAAAAGACCTTGTCGAATGAATAAGTAAAGTTGGTGAGCACATCTTCTCGGAGACAAGACCAGACAGAGGCAAGTTTAGAAACCTCCCAAAGCTTCCCTAGAGAGATGACATCTTCCTGTGGGGATGTGGGTAATGAGAGAGAGAGAGAGAGAGAGAGAGAGAGAGAGAGAGAGAGAGAGAGAGAGAGAGAGAGAGAGAGAGATTCTGGAAGGAAAGGAAAAGACTCCCAGGGGTAGGAATAGATTTCTGTCTGTATTTCTGTGTGTCTGACTGTATTTGAGAAACATGAACATATGCATGTCTTTGTATGTGATTGGGAGTGTTTACATGTGTCTACATCTGTGTGATTTTGTGTGCATGAGACCAGGAAGAAGGAGGCCAATGGTGGTAGGGTTCCCAGAGATTACACAGTTGTATCCAGGCCAGTGGGTACTCTGGGAAGGACCTCAGAAGGAAAACACCATACTGGGGTGACCCAATATGTCACCCCACCAGATGAGTAGAGAGAGCACTCCTGGCCTGGATGATAACCAGAATAAAGGCATGGGAGTGGGAAATGGGTTGTCAGGTGCAAGGAACAGCAAGTAGACTAATGTGCCTGGGCAGTAGAGTTAATGTATAGGAGACAAGTATGAGAAGGCAGGAAAGATAAGGAGGATTCAGACTGTGAAGGACAAAAACTGAGCACTTCCAGCTGTGTGACCCTGGGCAAGTCACTTAACCCCCATTGCCTAGCCCTGACCTCTCTTCTGCCTTGGAAGCAATACACAGTATTGATTTTAAGATGGCAGGTAAGAATTAAAAGAAATTATTTTAAAGACTCCATATTTAATCCTGAAGATCAAAGAGAACCACCATAGTTTACTGAGTACATAGGGTTCCCCCTAGGTCACACAGATAGTAAATGGGTAGAGGGAAGCCTGGAATTCACAGCTTCTGGTGGTAGGATTAGCACTCAGCTCACTGCACCATAATTGCCTCTTCTCATGGCCTTGAGCAGGAAGCTGGGTCTGGGGCTGTTACCCAAAAAGGGGATGTAATCTGCCCAAGGTCCTTCACTAAGCCAATGACAGAGCTCTGGCTCTCTGCCCACCTCTCTCTGCACTGTACTAAGCTTCCTTCACGGGATCTCTAAATGCCTAGGCCATTGCCTCTCCTGCCCTGGAAGGGGATGATCATAGATTCAGAGCCCAAGGGGATTTTAGACATTAGCCCAAATGCCTGATTTTACAGATAAGGAAACTGAGACCTAGGGAGAATAAGGTCAGACAAGTCATGAGAGGCATTGATTCACTGAAGGTGGATTCCAGGGTCACTCTATCCTCCCTGCTTCCCATCCCATCCCCCTGTGCTGGCTCCACTCTGGCTCTTCCCTGAATCACATAGCAACAGAAAAACCATACCCTGAGGGCTGGCCAGCAGGGGACTGGGCAGTTCTTGGGCTGTCTAATTTAAAGACAGGAAAAACAGAGTGGTATATTGGAGCTTCCAAATTTGGAATCAGAAAATGTGGGTTTGAACCTGAGCAATGGCCTGTATTCTCTAAGTGAACTCAGGCAAGTTTCTTCTGCCCTCTGGGCCTCAGTTTCCTTTTCTGTACTATTGGATCTTTCTACCTCCAGCATTCTGGGATTTTATGAAGTCCCTAAGCTCAGCTCCCTCCTTCATCCCTGAGGTGCAGTAGACTGAATTTGAACCAGACAGGGGCCTGCTACCTCCCCAGAAGACTAAAGGCCCAGGCAAAACCTCCCCCAGAGTTCCTGCCCCCTTCCAGTCTGGTTCATTCCTAGATTCCCAGTCACTGCTGTCTCTGATCCTTGGATAGTGGGGCTGAGTCAGGATGGGGAAGATAAAGTATAAGCTTGTGGCCTGTGAGGATGAAACCAAGGGCACCTTTGGGGCTCAGCATGCTGGGTCCCCTGCCCCGCACCCCAAGGAGAGAGAGGAGCAAGCAGACCACAGGATGGCAGGGAATAAAAGGAGAAACTGAGCCCAGTGTTGGAAGGGGGGAGTGATTATATGTGTGTGTCTGGGAGCATATATGGGAGCTATGTGTGCATTTATAAATTAGGGGGTGTGGGGGTTTAATTTTGTCTGTGGTGGGATCCAGACTAGACTGCGTGTGTCTACAATTGTGTGCAGTCTTGTGTGGAGCTGTGTGCTTGGACATGTCTATGCCTGGGACTGGGCATCCCTGTGTGTAGCTGGGGGTGGGGGAGGGGAGGGGGACGGACTTGCTGGGGACTTGAGCGTCTCTGTGTCCACGGTTGTGAATGGGGACTTGTGACTGTGCCATTGTGATACGGGGTGCGGATCTGTGCTTCTATCTGTCTGTGATTGTTTGACTGGAGCTGTGTAGCTAGCGTAGGTATGTCTGCATACCTGGGTGCAGCGTGTGTGCGTGTGTGTGTGTTCGTGTGCGCGCGCGCGCGTGTGCGTGAGTGCCCGCGCCGCCTGCAGACCGGGCAGCTTTGCCATCTCCAAGGAGGCTCGGGAGGGAGCCCGGGCGCAGCCCCCGCCCCCCGGCCAGGCTGAAGAGCCTGAGCCCAGACAGAGCCAGTCACAACTCGCTAATTTGCATGTTAATGAAGCGCGCGAAGCAGCCGCTCGGGAGACTGACAGGGAGCCCCCCCCCCCCCCATCCCCTCCAGCCTCTGACAGGCACGCGGGAAGGGGGGGAAGACGCGGGGGCGGCGGAGCCTCTCCCTGGGCAGAGAGAGAAGAAGGTGGAAGGGTGGAGGAAAGGGGGGGGGGGGAAGGGGGGAAGGGGGAGAGAAGAGACGCAAAGACGAAAGGCAGGCAGGCAGCAGGCAAATACCGAGGCTTAAACAGAGAAAGATTGAGAGCCAGGGAGAGACCGGGACAAAGACCCAGGCACAGAGACACCGACCCTGAGCCGAGCCAGAGACGCAGAGATGCAGAGACTAGGCGCGCAGAGATAGGGAAACAGCAGAGACAGGTCACAGAGACTTAGAGATGCAGAGATGCTGACAAAGACAAAGAAAAAGAGACAGGCAAAGGCATGGGGGGGGGGGGGAGTCACTCAGAGAGAAACACACAGACAGACAGACAGACAAATAGACAGGCACACACACACACATTCACACAAAGACAGACAGCTCCATAGACGCCTAGTTTAGACCTAGATCCAGAGTCGGAGCAGACAGACAGACAGACAGACAGAGGCAGAGAGACAAACAGTAGTAGAGAGGTGGGCAGAGAAACAGACAGACAGCAGGACAGAAATAGACAAAGAGAGAGTGGTCCAGAGGAAGACTGTTTTACAAACAGACAGATGGAGGTTGGGAGATAGACAGACAGAGGGACAAAGATGGCACAGACCACAGAGGTGAAACAAAGACTTCGAGATAGCAAAAAACAAAGAGGCACAGAGTCACAGACAGGTACACAGAGTCACAGAAACAGACAAAAACCCTGAGAAGAGGCAGGAAAGAAGAAATGCAGAATAGGAGAAAAGATAGATTACAAGAGGGCAGACCCATTCTGAGAAATGGAGGATTGAGAGGGGGAGCTGAGAAAGGACACTTCCCAAATTGTGTGGAGGGGACAAGAGAAAGGGGGCCAGAGATGGATAGATTAGGTCCAGGCCTCACCCCCTGGTACTGTCCCATAAGGCATAAAAGGGAACCACCTGGCCCTCAGCAGCCCCTAGGGATTTCACCCACAAGATGTCACATTCCTCTCCATCACAGACTGAAATCTCCCTCCCCCCCCCCCACTCTCCTATATAAAAGTCATTTCTGGGTTAGATCTCAGAAGGAGACAGCTGCTTTCTCTAGAAGGCTTCTGAGAAAATGTGCTGGGAGAGGAGCCTTCAGCCCTCTCCTTTCAGCCCAGGTCAGTTTATCAGGGAGCTGGTCCCTCCTGGGAACAAAATCTTCCCTGGGGATAGGGGTGGGAAGTGGAGGAGGGAGGGACACGTAACCCCCAGTGGGCATTTAGAATAGGCAGAGTTAAAAGTATGTGGTGGGGGTTGAGGGGCAAGGGAAGTGGTGGAAAGAGGAAGAGGGATGGAAAGCCCTGCCTTCCCAGACACCTCATACCTCTGGTCCAGGCTGATGAGACCTAATCCCTCTATCTCCCAGGCCACTCCGGTGGGGGAAGCTCTTCCCTTTTCCCTCCCTCCCCCACACCTTTCCCTCTCTCCATTTTGGCAGAGAGAATGGGCCATCTGCTTCCTTGGCCACTCACAGGGAGGTCTTGCTGGGGGGGGGGGGGTTGAGGGGGAGGGGATGACTCAACCCTTGGATGAGATGAGTAGGGTTTTATCCAGAGATTTGGACAGAAGCAGAGATGGAAACTGAGGTGGGGCAAAGACAGGTAGAGAGACAGAGAGAGCAGGGAAGAAACTGGGCTAGAGAGAGGACAGCAAACAACATTGTGTCATTAAAAAAAAAATCCTGGATTTCAAATGGGAAATAAGACCTGGATTTGAGTCCAGATTTACTACTTGCTATCATGGTGGGTATGCCACTTCTCTCAGCCTCAGTTTCTTCATCCATGAAATGAAGGGATGGGAGTAACCAGATTCTCTCTTCTAGCCCTAAATCTCTTTATGCCCTAAAGATATAAAGATGGGGGAAGAGATGAAATAAAG
This sequence comes from Monodelphis domestica, assembly GCF_027887165.1. NCBI lineage: Eukaryota > Metazoa > Chordata > Mammalia > Didelphimorphia > Didelphidae > Monodelphis > Monodelphis domestica. The sequence continues at coordinate 370,702,144 of NC_077230.1, read as the reverse complement.
GACAGAGACAGAAAAAGGGAGTGGGGGGACCAGAGACAGAGAAGTTAAGATGGAGATGGGTCAGAGACACAGAATGAGAAATCAGGACCAAGAGACATGGAGTCATATTGGAGCAGAAATGATGGGACAAAGACCAAAGTGAAGAGGAGAACCCCAGGAGGGTAAAACTTGACAGCAAAGAGAGATGGGGAGATTAAAGCACACTGACACTGCTGGGGGAAGAAGGAGGGGAATTGCCCAGACAGCCAGGTGCTAGTGAGGGGAAGAGGATGAGGAGCCAAGGAAGGGGTGAAAGTATTAAAGCCAAGTTCAGGCTGTCTCCTGCCATTGCAGCTTCAAGGCCTAGGCTAAAATTCACACGCAGAAAGGTCAGCCCCCTGCCTCCCCTTCTCAGCCTTCACCCCACAGGTGTCCAATCAGAGCACCATAGGTTGCCCAATCCCCCATCTAGGTCAGCCCTGAAAAAGCCTCCTAATATAAAAGTGTACTCCTGGGCTCTCTTGTCTAGAATGAATCTCACTATGAATGCAAAGGAGATGAGTTGGAGGAGGATGGGCAGTGAAAGGGGAGAGGGGCTTCCCGATGTCCTGTAGGCAATCCAATACTCAAATTAAAACTGTCTGGTCTTGTCTATAGAGTTCCCAGAGGCTCTAGAGTGGCAGCTGCACTCTGCAAAAAGCCCTAACCCTCTAGAAGTCTATTGGTAGAGTGGGGCTAGGAGCAGGGAGGCAACATGCCCTCCTCTTGGACTAAAGAATAATGTGGAAAGAACACTGAATCTGGAGCCCAAAGACCTGAGTTTGAATCCTACTTTGACTATTGGGTGAGTTTAGACAAGCCTCTTCCCTCTCTTAGGCCTTATTTCTTCATCTGTCAAAATGAAAGATTTTTCTTTAAAAGATAATCTCCAATATCCTTTATGGTTTTAAATCCCAGGATCCTGGAATTGGGAATAAGGAGAGCTGGATGGCTTCCCATCTTCCCATCTCTGCCATTTACCAGGGGTGGGGTCTTGGGCAAACCCCTTCCTCTCTCTGGATACTGATTCCTTCTCCCCCTCTTTTTACTCATAAGAAAACAGAGGCCACATCCCAGGATCCCTAACTCCCAAGTCATGGCACCCTCTACCCCACAATGGAGCTTCTTGAGAGTCCTCATAGATGAAACAAAGGAAGACTAAGAGGCTCTTTTCATGTTTAATGCTTCCCCAAAATCAATCCTTTAAAAACACAGAGAAATATGTATAGCCCAGTGGAATTGCTTGTCAACTCCAGAAGGAGGGGAAGGAGACAATAAGAATCATGTAACCATGGGGAAAAAAATAAAAAAAAACCACAGAGAAGTCAGTTACTTGTGGTCATGAAGCCAGTTTTGTAGGAATTTGAACAAAAGTCTTTGGAAGGAGGCAGAGTGGCTCTCCACTGTTTTATATTTACTTGTGTGCACTCTTCCTTTCACCCTCCAATAAAACTTAAGTGCTATGAGATCAAGTCTTTGTGATTCATTCTTACCCCTCTCTGCACTTAGCACGAATATTGTATTGTTTTTTAACCCTTACCCTCTTCCTTAGAATCAATACCAAGTATTGGTTCCAAGGCAGAAGAGTGATAAAGGCTTGGAGTTAAGTGACTTGTCCAGGGTTACATAGCTAGGAAGTGTCTGAGGTCATATTTGAACCCAAGACCTCTCATCTGCAGCCCTGGAGCTCTATCCAATGAACCACCTAGCTGTCCTACATATATAGTATTTAAGTGCTTGTAAAGGGAACCAATGAATTTGTCTCCTGTCCTCAGCTTAAGGTGGGAACATACTCTTAGAACTGAAAAGGTCCAAATGATCCCAACCAGAATCCCCACCTCCTTACTACATCTCCAGGAAATGAGCATCTGGCTTCAGCTAGTATACCTCTAGATCTGGGGAGCCACAGTCTTGGGAAGCAGCCTGCCTATTCCTTTGCTGGACAGCTCTAATGGCTGGAATATTTTTCTGTGTATTGAGATGAACTTTTCTTCCCTCTCACTACCTGCCTCATTGCTCCTAGCTCAGCCCTCTCAGGGCCAAGCAGGACAACACTAATCCCTCTTCTACAGATTAGCCTTTTAAATATTTGAAACTATCCATCTTACCTTCTCTAGGCTACAGTTCAATTCAACCAGTTTTCTGTCCCATGGTCTCCTGCCTCTTTACCATCCTGGTTTCCCTCCTTTGGAACCAATGACTTTGCAGATTTCAGTGCCCAGAACTGGACACAATGCCCCCAAAGTGGTCTGACTAGAGTACAGAGGGCCTATCATCCACCTTAGTTGGGACATTGGGCTCCCAATGTATGGCCCAAGAGGGAAGTGATCTGGGGGCTGCCATGCAGCACTGTAAACTCATATTGAGCTTGCAGGCCACTTTGAACTTGCAGATCTTTCTCATAAACTGTTACAGTTAGCCATTCTTCTATCATCCTATAATTTTGCAATTCATTGCAACTGATAATTGTCTTCCAAGAGTAAGACTTTATACTGATCTTTATAAAATAGCTTGGACCATAATTCTAGCCTGGATTTGGATACTGATTCTGTCATCCAATTTTCCCATAGTTCCTCCCAGCTTCAGGTCATTTGAAGATTTTAATAAACCTGCCATGCATGCCATCAACCAAGTCATTGATCAAAATGTGGAACAGAGGGGACAGTGAGAGATAGCTCAGTGGATAAACAGACAGGCCTGGGGATGGGAGGTCTTGGGTTCAAATTTGATCTAAGATCCTTCCTAGCTGTATTAACCCTGAGCAAATCACTGAACCCCCATTGCCTAACCCTTACTGCCATTCTGTTTTGGAATGGAAGGTAAGGGTGTTTTTTTTTTTTAGGAAAAGGAAAGGAAAGGAGAAGAGAGGAGAGGAGAAGGGAGGGGAGGGGAGAGGAGGGAAAGGGAGGGGAGGGGAGGGGAGGGGAGGGAAGGAAAGGGGAGGGAAGGGGAGGGGAGGGAAGGGAAGAGAAGGGAAGGGAAGGGAAGAGAAGGGAAGGGAAGGGAAGGGAAGGGAAGGGAAGGGAAGGGAAGGGAAGAGAAGAGAAGAGAAGAGAAGAGAAGAGAAGAGAAGAGAAGAGAAGAGAAGAGAAGAGAAGAGAAGAGAAGAGAAGAGAAGAGAAGAGAAGAGAAGAGAAGAGAAGAGAAGAGAAGAGAAGAGAAGAGAAGAGAAGAGAAGAGAAGAGAAGAGAAAGGGAAGGAAGAGAAGAGAAAAGAAAAGAAAAGGAAAAGGAAAAGGAAAAGGAAAAAAAGAAAAGGCAGAGCAGAGGGGAGCCAAGCACTCCTGCTACTCCACTAGAGACTTTCTTCTTGAAGACAGCTCTCCATCAATCACCAGTTATTCTGTGGGTTGTTTATTTTTTTCCCTCTAGTCCTAGAGTCATGCACACTCTTCTTACTTGATTTTTCCCATTGGGAAGCTTAAGGCATTGTCCTTCCTTAGGCCTGACTCTCCTACCCCAGGACCTCTGGGGGCAAGGAGTGGGGTTGGGATGGGAAAGAAAGAGGAAACAAGATGAAGAAAAAAGGGTGCAAAGTCATCCAGACCTCCACTTCTACCTGGTCAGCAGACCAGAAACAAAGCCTGGAGGGGCTTGGAAATGTCATTAAAGGAGGACAGACCTTAGGTAGGATTTAGCCCTGTGCCTCTTGTGGCAATTGGAAAAGCAGAAATATGGGCCTAACCTGAGAGGTGCGCCAGCCAGTCTGACTTGGCTGCACCCCGGTGGGAGCTCAGTCTGCTAGGCATAGACAGTGTGGGCTACAAGCCCAGGCCTGTAGGAGGCTGGGAAGGGGGGAGAACTGTCAGCCCCAAGGCTAGGGGTCCCCAAACTGCAGAAGCAGCAAAGGGTTAAAGGGCTCTCTTTCCCCTCAGGGCCTGAACCTAATTGACTCTTCCTATTTGTTCCCCTTAAAGGGAGACAGATGAGAGGGAGCCCCTGAGGCTGGTCTTGGCACAAGCTGCCTGTGCTGGGCACAGATGTGCTCTCAGCTCCTGGCTAGAGAAGCCAGAAACTAGGAGGGTCTGGGAGCCAGAACCACTGAGTGGAGGCCAGAAAAGGTGAGTGGAGCTGAGATTAGGGGTTACTTTGGAGGGTGCTACTAATCTAAGGACCCCCTCCCCTACCCACTCATCTTCCTTCATCCCAAATGGCAACTCTTTTCAGTCTCTTGCCTCACATTCCTTCAGATCCACTTGAAGTGAACGAGGCCTCCCATGAAAAATCCTAAAACAGATCTTAGCTAAAGCTCTAGAATTTCTCTCTGGAACCTCAAGTTGGGCTCCAGGCTTTCCCTGCCACCCAGGAACTTGGGACTGCCTCCTGGGTCTTGTCTCTGACCCACTTTCCTTCTACTTTCTCCTAGTCACACAGAATCACCAATGTCTGAAAATCAAAGGGGCTTCCTCTGAGAGCCCTAAGGAAGTACCACATAAGCTCTAGGTCCAGGGACAGGAATGAGAGGTTCAGGGCACAGGCAGGAGTCAGGAATAGGACTGAATTCCCCAGTCCTCCCCACCCAAAAAAGCATACACTTTTTGATCCACAACTTCTGAAGGTGTCTGCCATTTCCAGCCTTGATGTTCTCTGGTTGCCATTTAGAACCCTGTGTCTGTCTCACTGCCAAACCCTCTTATTTTTTTTTAACCTTTACCTTCTCTCTTAGAATCAATACTATATATTAGTCCAAGGCAGAAGAGCGGTAAGGGCTAGGCAATGGGGGTCAAGTGACTTGTCCAAGGTCACACAGCTAGGAAGTTTCTGAGGTAAAATTTGAATCCAGGACCTCCCCTCTCTGGGCCTGACTTTCAATCCACTGAGCCACCCAGCTCAAAGAGTGACAGAGGAGGAGAGCAATGTCTTTCTCTGAATCTTGGCTTATCCCAATATAATCAGTGCAACTTTGTTCAAATCACTTGTCCCATTCTATTCCTCAATTCCCCCATCTTCAAAATGTCAGGGGAAACCTAGGCAGCTAGGTCATGCAACAGACAGAATCCTCCACTCGGAATCAGGAAGTCCTAAGTTCAAATCCTGGCTCAGACACTTACTGTACAGTGTGTTTCCTGGAGGGAGCCCTTTAGCCTCTCAGCCTCAGTCTCCTCATCTGTAAATGGGGACAATAATAGCACCTGCTTCTCAGAGTTTTCAGGATAAAATAAGATAATATATTCAGAAGCACTTTGCAAATCTTAAAGCTCTATATAAATGCTAACTATTATTGTTATAATCCCCACCCTGCCTGCCTCCCAGGGGTAGGCGTGGTAGCACATTATAACTGTAATGAACTTTCCATATGCATAGATAATAATAAACAAGAATGATCCTTTATTCAGCTCCCTTCTCCCTCCTGCCATTGCCATACTGCTGCAAAGTAGGGAGGTGACCCTGGGCTCCACCAATGCCTTTGCCAACAAAGCCAAAGTTCTCTTGGGTGCTACTGGCCTGGAAGAGCTTCAAGTACAGCCTGGTCACATCCAGTGACCGGCAGAGCCAGGATGGAGGAGGTTCATCACCAGTGGGTTGGCCACCAGGACATGAATTTGGGGGGCCACAACGACTCACCTGAGGTGGTGTAGGAACCTCGTCACTGCCAATATCATGGATCATTTGAATTATTGAATAATGATGATAAGCCAAGAGGGGGAGTATTTATCGCAGCCCTCTGACAAAGGAATGACTTACACTTGAAAAGAGTAGGCTCTGGGAAGGTGGCAAGGAGCTCCCCGGAGCCCAGGAGAAGAGAGGAAGAGGATGGTGATGGCAGGTCCTCAAGATGGGAGTCTAAGCCTAAAAGAGCTCCCCCTCCCAACAATCACACCTGCTTAAAAGATTGGCCCTTAAAGTCAAGGATCCATCTGTGGGTGACAAGGCAGGCCCACAGGGCTCCCCAACAGAAGCTGTCCCTGTCACCCCTCCATGTCCCCTCAGTGTTCCCTGCTGGTGACTCCCCAGCTCCCAGACAAAGCCTTGAGGATGATTTCTCTTTTCCTTGGGAACCTGCCCTGTTCTCGTCACTTTTCCTCAGTACCGGCTTCTTCCTCTTCCTCTCTTTCATTCTTCTTCTCCTCCTCTTTCATTCTTCTTCCTCCTCCTCTTCTCCCTCTTCCTTTTCCCTCTTCTCTTCCTTACTCTTCCTCCTTTCCCTCCTCTTTCCATCCTCCTCCTCCTCCCCCTTCTCCTATCCTCTCCCTCATTCTCCTCCCCTTTCTTTTTTCCTTTTCTCTTCCTTCTCCTTCCTCTTTGTGGCTCTCCCTCCTCTTCCTTCCCCTCCTATTCCCCCCACTGCCCTTCCTCTTCCTCCTTCCTTTTTCTCTCTTCCCCTTCTCCAGTGCAGCACAGTTTCTCTAATCAGCCCATTAGGACCCAACAACTATTTGGTTTCTCTGCATGTGAGGAAATCAAGGGATGCTGACTGTGTGCAGGTGTGGGAATTCCAGGTAGAGCTTAGTCACTCAAATCAACCTCACAGATATCATTCAATCCTCTGGCCAGGCTTTTAAAGGAGGCTAGTCCCCATTTCTCCTCTTTTTGATGTAGTCAATGAACAGCCCCCCTCCATTCTACATCATGTATGGGTTTATATAGGCATACATATGCCACTTAACTCCTGTCTGCCTCACTTTCCTCATCTGTAAATGGGGATAATAGCACCTGCTTTCTCAGAGCTATGAGGACCAAATGAGGCAATAACTGTAAGGGGCTTAGTTAGCACTGTACATGGCACATAGAAATACACTAATAAAGGAAAAAACACTCTATGTAAGTGTTGGCTCTCATCTCATGTCATCCTCTTCCTTTAAGAAGCAGCTCAGGCACCATCTTCTATATGAAGCCTTTCCTGAGTCCACCCGCCTCCGAATGCTAGTGTTCTCCCTCCCAAACTACCCTGGGCTTAACCAGCTTGTGCTTGTGTGTGTCTATTAGCTTGTTATGATGGGATGGACTGTTCATCTCGTGAGCGTTGGTCTCCCCTACTACCCCCTTAGAAAGCAAGGTTCATGTGGAATCAGCTGGTATTAGCCCAGTGCCCAGCTCCTAAATTCGTGATTGATTGGGTATTTACCCGGCACAGATGGATCATTGTGCTCAGTCCTGGGGAAGGGGAAAAGGTGGGGACCAGAGATATAACTAATGGAGTGGGGGAGAGAATCCACTGAAGAGGGGACAGCCTGTCTCATAGCAAAACTGGCTTGTTATCATGGTAATGGGACCTTAGAGAGAGTGATCTGGGGCCAGAAGGGAGGGTAGGATCTCACTGGGAGGTGCAGTAGTATCCAGGCTGCCCCCAGGGTAAGTGCCCCATGAATGTTGGCACCCTGAAGTTATAAGATCCCAACCACCCCACCTTAGTTAAAGCTTTGTTCTCAACCTTCATGGAGTTTCTTAGGAGGATATCATATGTACACAAATAATTACAATACAAAGTAATGCATGATATATTGTGCATAAGAGGGGCATAAAGAAAAGTGCTGGGGGAAAGGCCATTATAAACTATTATCAGGAAAAGGAGAATCGGGGAAGTCTTCTTGGAAGAGGTGATCTTTGTCTCAGGTGGTCAAGAATAGATAGAAAGTCAACAAACAAAAAGAAGTGAAGACATTCGATGTGGAAATCATGCTGAATTTGAAAGCAGAAGATCTAGGTTCCAATCCTTGCCTAACTATCAACTGGCTGTGTGCCCTTGAACAAATTATTACCCTTCTGTGGGTTCATTTTCTGTAAAATGAAGGGATTGGACCAGATAATCTCCAAGGTCCTTTCCAGCCCTAAATCCATGTTTCTACAATCTGAAGAATAGTGCAAACACAGGCGTGGCCATGGGAAAGGTCAGAATCTGTTTGGAGCAGCAAGGTAGTAAAATGGGGCCAAGAGTTAGGAAGATCTGAATTCAAATCCAGACTCAGCCACTTCCTAGCTGTGCCACCCCTAGGCAAGTCACTTAACCTCTGTCTGCCTCCACCGTAATATGAGGCTAATAATGGTACCTACTCCAAAGGGTTGTTGTGAGAACTAAGTGAGAGAATATTATAAAAGGCTTATCCCAGTGCCTGGCACTTAGAAGGAGGCATTGTCTAAATGTTTCTCCCCTTCCTCTTCCTCTTCCCCTTCCCCTTTCACCTCCCCCCCCCAAGATAAAGAACAGTCCAGGATGACCACATCATAGAACTCATGAAGGACAGTGACAGGAGATGAGCTGGGAAAGGCAGAGTTCTGCCAGATCAGGGGAGATTTCAATCCTGGACAGAGAAATCGAAACTTGTCCATCAAGAAGCATTTACGGGGGGCAGCTGGTAGGTTTTTAAACACAAGAATGATGTGAAGAGATCTGCACAGAAGACAATTTATTCTTGGTGTTTGGGGGCCCTGGAGAAGGCTATCACAGTAGTCCAGTGGGTGGATGGGTGGTAGTGAGGGTGTACTGAGTGTGGGAACAAAGTGTAGGGGAGGAACATACAAGAGATATGGGGGACAACAGGTAGATTTAACAGGGCTTGGCTATAGGACATGAAGGATGACTTCAACATCTAGAATTGTGCCACAGAGAGGGGAGAAGATAATAAGCTTGGACGGTGGGAGTAGTTGAATAGCTCAGTTAATTGAGAGCCAGGTCTAGAGATGGGAGGTCCTGGGTTCAAATCTGGACTCAGACACTTCCTAGCTGTTGGGCAAGTCACTTAATTCCCATTGCCTAGCCCTCACCACTCTTCTGCCTTGTAACCAATACACAGTAGTGATTCCAAGATGGAAGATGAGGGTTAAAGAAAAAAAATTTTTTAATTAAGCTTGGACAGTGACACAAGAAGAAAGTTTCCTCGTGGTCAAAGGGATGACATTACATTTTGCAGATGAGGACACTGAGTCACAGAGCATCTAAAAGACCTATATCGACAAGGTAGTCAGTTACAGAACAAGATTTGAACTCAGGTCCTCGGATTCTAAGTGCACTGATCTTAATGTTGCCTTCTGTTGGTGTCTGAGGTGCTGGTGAGACATTAGTTCAGTGCAATGCTATTTAACACTTCTTTAGTAAGCATTTGCTATGCCCTAGTGGAGCTTCCATTCAACTGAGGAAGAGCAGCCAGTTACAGAACGTACTGAATTCCCTACAACAGGTCACCAGGCCCAGACTAGGTAGCCTCTTCTCCTGGGGATCAGGGCTGAGGTCCTCCTTCCCCACCAGCTCATCCAAGAGTTTCCTGCTAGGGACCCGAGGGAGCTGAGACACTTGCCTTCCAGCCCTGAGATTCTGTGGGGTGGCAGCCTCAGGCTTGGGACACCCCCCCTGGTCCCTGCAGAGTGGGAGCCTTCCCTGGGAATTGTCCAGGTCACCGAGGAGCCTAGGGTCTTTCTTGTATGAGACCACAGGGTGAAGCGAGTAGCAGAACTGCAATCTGGAGCCAGCTCTCTAGCCTCTGGGGCCATGGCTTCTCCCAGGGCCCAGACCCTGGTCCCTTCCAGCCTAGGCACTGAAAGGAACCCCATTGGGGTGGGGAGGAGAGAAGAGGGCGCAGGAGCCAGAGGTGGATTCCCTGGCCTCTGCCTGTGTCTGTCGAATCAAGTTCAAGTGACTCATGTGGCAGCAGCTCTCAGGTCTGCCTGTTGTCACACCAGCCTTTCCCGGTTGCCATGGCAACATGATGCAAGCCACCCTGGCATCCCCAGCTTCAGGCTCCTCAGGGCAGTGTTGCCACTGGGAGGGGTGGGGGTGGGGGAAAGGGGTTGCTGTTTCTTCCTCTTCAGGAGGCTGGCTCTGGCAGCAGGAATGGCTCACAGCCCCTCCCTGCCCGAATCCACTTGGCATTTCTTTCCCACCATCTGGGCTGGAAGCTGGGGTGGGAGTGGGGGTTGGGAGGGGGGGCTGAATTTCTGTCCCTGGGTGGGATGGGGGTGGGGAGGGAAGGGACCAAAGGAGAGCAGATGGCTCCATCATGCCATGGAGATAGACCACTGGGACGGAGTCGGGAAGCCCCAGGGTCTAGTCTTGGATTTGCCACTGTCTCAAAGGGGGGACCTTGGGTGAGTCCCTCCCCTTCTCGGACCTCAGTTTTCTTATCTCTAAAATGGGAGGCATGGACAAGATCTCTAAGATCCTTTCCAACAATGACATTTTGTGATTCCAGGGAAAGGGCCACCCCATGCAATACATTTGGAATCAGAAGAACTTGGTTCAAATGGAACTTCCTGGCAGTGTGGCCTTGGGAAAATCACTTAGCCTCTCTAGTCCCCAGTGACCTCATTTGAAAAATAGAGGGTTCAACTGGGTGGCCTCTGAGATCTCTTCCAGCTCTAGATCTCGGAGCCTATGAAGAACCCTGAACCAGGAAGCAGAAGACCTGGCTCTGCTTCTGATCCTGCATGTGCCCTGGGACCCATTGCTTGTCCTCCCTGATCCTCAAGCTCCTCATCTGAAATTAAAAAAAACCAACTGACTTTTTGTCCTAGTAACAACTCTAAAAGAGAAGGGCAAAGGCTAGGCAATTGACGTTAAGTGACTTGTTCAAAGTCACACAGCTAGAAAGCCAAATTCGAGCCTAGGTCCTCCCACCTCCAGACCTGGCACTCTATCCACTGTGCTGCCTAACTGCCCCTCCTCATCTGAATTTATATTTAAATATTTCAAGGAGACTGTCATCTCATAGATGTGGGTGTTCCATACACCTATAAAAATCAGAGCCCTTCTTTATATATACATATATATTCAAATATAGATTTGTGTGTGTGTGTGTGTGTGTGTATGTGTGTGTGTGTGTGTACTCTCTCCATTGTGGACACTCCCTGAATGGACACAGATCAGAATATTTTAGCAGATGGTCCCATGGGTTGATATGGCCAAAAAAAATTATCACCTAGCGTTGAGCCTTCTTTAGATGACAGACACTTTGCCAGGCTTGGTTAAGACCTGCTAGAGCTTGTATCCCTTTGGATAGCCCTTGGAAACCCATAATCCCTTTCATGGGATGCCATGAAGATCATAGATGACAGCTGGAAGATCCCTTAGAAGTCATCAATTCCACCCCACCACCACCCCCATTTTACAGATCAAGAAACAGACTCAGAGAAATTAAGCAATTTGCCTAAGGTCACAAAGCTTCTAAGTATCTGAGGAAGGATTCAAATCTAGCTCTTACTGCCAAGAAATCTAGGGCTTAGGGTAGCTAGGTAGAGCAGTAGATAAGAGTGCCAGGCCTAGAGGAGGGAGGACCTGGGTTCCCATCTGACCTCAAGCATTTCTTAGCTGTGTGATCCTAGGTAAGTCACTTAACTCTGATAGTATAGCCCTTATAGTTCTTCTGTCTAAGAACTGATTCTAAGGCAGAAAGGAAGAAGAAATGAGGAAGAGTAGGAATATATTGAGGAAGAAGAAAAGGAGGAGGAGGAGGAGAGGAAGGAGAAAGAGGAGAAGAAGAAGGAAGAGGAGGAAGAGAAGGAGGAGAAAGAGAAGAAGGAGGAAGAGGAGGAGGTGGTGGCAGTCTAGGGCTCTAGTCACTTCACTAGGCTGCCTCTCAAGGAAGCCTTTCACTTTTTCTTACTGCCTCATCTATAAAATAGGCACTCTAATTCTTGCCCCACCCATTCATTGCAGCGCTTGGTTTTTGTTCACAACCCCTGGGCTGTAGGTTGGAGGGGAGATAGTATATTCTAGTGAAGTGGGGGTTGAGGGGCAATGAGATCTAGTTGGAAAAGAAATTAATATGGAGGGAAAGAACCTTCATCTGTTCTCCTGGCTCTTTGACTTGCTCTTGTGACCTTGGATGAGTCAGTTCACCTCTCTCTGGGCCTTAGTTTCCTGATCTGTAAAATTAAGCTTCAGTGCTAGCCATGTCTCCCAAAGCCCAGCATCCCATGAGCAAAGATGACATAGGAGTAGTAGCTGAAAAGGAAGGAGAGGCTGAGATGAAATGAAGGGCATTAGCCACATTTAAAGGCATCCAGCGATTGACTAAGGGCATGAAGGGACTGAAGGGCTTCCAGCCCGTGTTAGATGATGGACAATTGAAGGAACTAGGGGTGTTTAGAATGGAGAGGAGAAGAGAAGAGAAGAGTGGGCAGGATCTGGGAGCCATTTCCAAGCACTTCAAAGGCTGGCAGCCCAGGGAAGGAAGATTAGATTTGTTCTGCTTGGCTCCAGAGGAAAGGAGGAGGAGAATGGAAGACAGCTTTGGGCTCTGTGTAAGGGGAAACTTCCTAACAATCTGACACATGCAAAATTGGAAGGGGAAGGTGTGTGATGGGCCTGGGCTCCCCCTCGCTAAGATGACTGTGGCTAGAAGATTCCTTGGGGATGCTGAAAAGGGTTCAGGTCCAGGCTGGGCTTTACAGACTCCAGGGACCCTTCTACTTTTAGATTCTGTGATGCTGAATTTGTGATTGGGGTATAACCCCACTCCTTTGCTGGCTGGGAGTATGAATTCTCTCTTCTCATTCTCTGAGCTTTTGTCCCCACTTCCACCTCCTGACTCTCCCCTTTCCTACTCTTCCCCTTTCACAGATGGAGAAAACCAAGGTCCAGCTGCCATAGCCCAGACTAAAACCCAAGCATCCTGACTTTTCCATCTCCAGGCTTTCTGTTTTTGGGGTCCTCAGCCAAAAAAGGGAACTGTCTGCCTGCCTCCCTCCCCCAACCCATCTGTAGAATCACAGAATGTTACAGCTGGAAGGGATGCTAAAGATTCCCCATTTTACAAAGAAAGAGACTAAGACCCAGAGAAAAGAAGGGACTAGCTCAAGGTCACATAGCTAGTGAGAGGAAAAGAGAGGACCTGAACCCAGGACTTCTGATTTCAAGTTGGAGACTCTTGATATTATTATCCGTTTTCCTCCCTTTTAAGCCTTTCTGTTCCTGCCAAGTGGAGGTTGGTAACCAGCTGGGATCACTCTCAAGTGATCTCAAGTCAGGACCTTGTATAGGAGGATGGATGCTAGGCCTTAGGGGACAACAAAGGCCCAGCAAAGAGTGAGGTAAAAAGTGCAGAATCACAAAGGAAGAATTCACAGAATGCTAGAGCTAGCTGAGAACCTATGGAACTGGTGTGACAGAGAAGAAAGGGTCCTGCACTGTCAGTAAAGCATAAGCTGTGTGACCTTGGGCAAGTCAGTTCCTCTCTGTGGACCTCCATTTGTAAAATGTAGATAGTGATGCCTACGTCATAGGATTGTTGTAAGGAAGGTGCCTTGTAAACATAAAAGGCACCTAAAGAAATTGGAGTTACTTCATCCAATGTGCTCATTTTACAGATGGGAAAATTGAGGCCAGGATGAGTGGGTGTGGAGGACTCGGTAGTTCCTAAATCCAGTCCTGAGCCTTTTGAGGAAGATAATTCTCTGGCAGCAGCTGGGGAGAAGCATCTACATGGCTGCCGATCCTCAGCTGAAAAGACAGTTTCTGCTAATGAAGGATGGATGATTTTATTAGCTGACAATAACTGTCTCCCTCGCTCGGCATTAGACACCCCAGCCTCCCTCTTCCTAGTGGAGTGGCTCCGGCCAAGGTCCCTGCCTACTGCCTGAACCCACTTGGTGCTGAGGGGCAAGGAGGGCTTGGGTGGCCCGATAGAAACAGGGAAGCCAGAGATGACACTCAGCCCGTTGGCCCTTGGGGCTCTCTGCCCTTCCGTTTCCCCCAGCCCCTGACCTCCCCCCTCCTCCCCTGCCCTGCTTGGCCAGATCGCAGGGATTCAGTAGGGTTCTGCTGGAAGATGCGACTGAGAGCTATCCTGGGCGGAGAGGCCTGGGAGGAAGGAAAATACATGCTCCCCACGCTCGGTCAGCCCCCAAGGAAGGTGTCCCCGTACCAGCCCTGAGAGCCATGCCCCTGCCACAGCCACGAGGGGGGAGGAAATCCCACGGCCCTTCGGTGGCTTCTGAGCCCTGCGGTCCACTGTGGAGAGGCTGTGTGTGCCGGGCAGAGTGGGACTTGGGCCCTGGGGGCCCCATGGAGAGGGGCTTGGCACTGGCTCTGGCTCTAGTGAGGAGCACATGGTCCCAGCCTTCTGGTTGTTTACGCCGGGCAGGCAGTTCCTGCGTCATCCCTCATGCCTGGCTCAGGGAGCCGGTGCTGGGGGTTCGGAAACATCTCCTCTTTCCTCCTCCTCCTCCTCACACGTGCTGCCGGCTCCCAGGGTTGGCACAGGCTGGCACAGGCTGGCACACGCATTGTGGCACAGATCCAGCCTCGGAGGGGGGAGATCCAGATCCAGGAGGCCCTGGGAAACAGGAGGGTTTCTGGAACCCTGAGAAGGTCCAGGGTAAGGCCTGGTGTCCCGATGGTCAGGGATGCTCAGGGGCTTGCTTGGGGGGGGGCTGGGGTTAGGGTTTGTGGCGACAGCTGAAGTGGGTAAGGCTCAGGACTGGGGTTTCTCAGTGAAATTGCAAGGAAAGAAGCCCGGCCTAATAATCCGGACCCAGATCTGCGGCTGGTTTGTGGGGTGTGACTGTGGGTCACAAGTGGCTGTCCTGCTCTAAGTCTCAGCTTTCCTGACCATCAAATGGGGATCATAAACCTTGCCAAGGCCTTCTTGGAGGAGGAGACAGGATTGCATCCTGTCAGCATCATACGAGAAAACCAAGTTCAGAAAAGTATTCTGTGACCTCCAAGCACTTCACAAGCCTGGGTGTAAGGGATTCTGGGAAGGAAGGGGAGCTCTACATCTTGCCTGGGAGAAAGGGAGGTGGCCATTTCAGGGGATTGGGATAGTTTCCCACCATGTGCCTGGGCTGCTGCTGCCATGACAACAGAATGGGGAGAGGAAACCCCTCACAGACAGCTGATCCCCTGGAGAAAGGGGTTCCCCTGAGAACCTGTCCCTCTTCCCCCTCTTCTATGACAGGAGTGACCCCTCAGCTGCAGAGACCCTGAAGGGAAAACTCCTCTCCCTTCAGACACCCCTAGGTCCTGGCACTTTTCTTTCTTCATCTCCCCCTTATATTCAAACATTTCTGGACAATCATGTCCCCTCCCCACCCCCCACCCCTCTCTCCCACCACATCTCTCCAACACAGGAAGAGAACCAGAGGGAGCTGCCCACCCCACCATCCACCACTTTGGGCACGATCTTCTCAAGGCACTATGGGTAATGGTATGCAAATGAACTGAGCTCAAGGGTCCCTGTCAAGGTATGGAATCCTTCTAGACCTGCTGCTCTCTGGAGGACTTTGCCAAACTTCCTTAGGAAAGGGTTACTAGAGGGGCTGGCTTTGGCTCTGGGTCTACTGAATCACTCCCTAGTTCAGCCTAAGGTGCCCAGGATGTGAAGCCTGGACTCCTCCTATCAATCGGCAGCCCACTTCGCCCCAATATACATGCCCACCACATCTGCAGCACAAATGTTCTTGGGAAAATATCTGTCTGAATACTTACACTCATTTGTTTGTGTGTTTGAGTCCAAGGAATAGAGGCCTGGCCCCTTAAAAAGACTTGCTTACGTTATCCTCCAGGGATAGCCCTGAGTGAGGGAATTGGGAACAGCTAGGGGACACACAAAGGCATTTAGAGTCACGGGGGCAGGGGGAGAGAGGAGGAGAGAGGAGATGGGAGGTATAGACATACCCACAGACATATATAATGTCTGTTAGATAGACATCAGTCAAACAGCTTTTTATTTTTCTTAAACCCTTACCTTCTGTCTTAGAATCAGTATTAGGTATGGCTTCTATGGCAGAAGAGCAGGAAGGGCTAGGCAATAGGAGTTAAGTGACTTGTCCAGGGTCACACAGCTAGGAAGTGTCTGAGACCACATTTGAACCCAGGACCTCCCAGTTTCTGGGCCTGACTCCCAATCCTAGCTGCCCCCTCCCCAAACATGACTACAATAAGCCAGGCATTGTGCCTTTAAGCACTAGGGATGCAAAGAAACACAAAAGACAATATGTGTATGTGAACACATTATATAGAGAGCCAGAGAGGAGAGAAAGAGACAGTGAGTGGCAGAGACAGAATGAGAAACAGAGAGCCTGAAAAAGAATGTGAGAGAAGAAAGAGCTTGCAGAGAGGAACCTTGGCCTTGGGTGATAAGATGGCCTTGAGAGCAGAGGAAGAACTGAAGACCTGCCCTAGGATATTTACACTGACTAGGGGCTGGGGAAAGGTGTCACAAAGGAACTTAATACCTGTACTTCTAACCAGCAACAGACTGGAACACCACTCACTTTCCTCTGCCTCGGTCTGTCCATCAAGGCTCTCATCCCTTCTCTAGGGAACTAGTGCATGCTGGTCCCAACCAGTCTCCCCATCTCCAGTTAAGTGAAACTTACTTCCAAACCACCATTCTTAACTGAGAGGATACAACACAGTCCTTGCTTTGAAGGAGTTGGCAATGAAGTGGAAGGGAGAGAGCACCCACACAAAATTACCAAGATTCCAGGGAGATGAATGGGAAAGGAAGTTCCCTAGAGAAAGGATGAGAACCTCGACTCAGAAAGAAAGAGGCAGAGGAAAGTAAGTGGTATTAGTTCAGTCTGTTGCTAGATGCTGCATTGAGAGAGAAGAGATCTCTTGACTGAGACCATCTTGGAATACTTCCTGAAGTAATTGGCCCATGAAGTGGGCCTTGAATGAAGGAGAGTACTTAGAATACCCTCATAGACTTGAGCAAAAAGAGATGAGGAAGAAGCAGGAGAACAAGGAAGAGTCACTAATCCAGTTTTGCCAAAATGCAGAGTCCAGGAAAAGGAGCAATATGAAGTGATGTTGGGCAAAATAGGTTAGAACAAGATTTTGGATGGCATTGAGAGCCAGGATCAGGAGTTTATGTTTTATTCAGTGGGGAGTCACTGAAGGTTTGGGGGACAAAGGAATGATGTAATGAGAGCTATGCCTTAAGAAGAATATTGAGGCAATGGCTCAGTTGATGAATTGAAGAAGGGAGTTGTTATCCTTACTCAAAGAGGAGCAAAACGACATCACTAGTGATATCTTGTGACTCAAGTATAAATAGGATTTAAGTAAGGCAGAGTTGTACAAAATCATTGGTCCCACTCTCTCTTCTGTAGTCATTGAAATCCAGTGGCCAGAGAGAAGTCGAGATGTCTAGTGATGGCTCAGGATGCAGTGGATGACCTTGACTTCTTCCATGTCTAAGTGAGCTCTAAGCTTACCATGGTGCCCGTTTCCACTGCCTTCATGGCCATTGGAACAAATTGTTCTCATCAGCCCAGTTGGAAGATTATTACGATGAGCCAAATAAGAGGTGATGAGAGCCAAAGATAGAATGGTGACTAAAGGACAAACAACAACAACAATGTTCTAAGACTTGAAGTACAAAAATATAAGAAATATTCCAGAGAGGGAATGAAAAGATGGATGGATGGATATATAGGGATGAAAAGTCATATGTATTGAATTGAAGTCATAGAAATGAATTAGATTATTAAAGAAAGGAGTAAAGATAGAAAAGTGCTGAGGACAGAGTCTTGGAGAGCACTTATGTTTAATGGGAGGAGAAGACAGAATACTGATCTAATAGTGAGAAAACTAGAGAATTAAGCATGACAGAAACCAAGGGATAGTTAGCTCACATGCTGGATGCCAAGATCTCAACAGCCTAGAATTTGGGGCTGACTCTAACAAGAAGAAATTTAATGGGGATAAATGTCTTACCCTTGCCTTATTCTAATGTATCGCGGGAGCAACTTGATCTGATAATATGATGTGAAAGCTATTGATAAGGCAAAAGGCTGCCAGGATGCTGAAGAGCCTTGAATTCATAAAAAAATAAAGTCAAGTTGAAGGACCTGAGAGTGTTTAACTGAGAGAAGAGACAAAGGAGGACATGCCTTTTAAATTCAAATCTTTGAAAGACTTAACAAAACAAATGAAACAGCTGTGAAATTATGATCTTGGTTGTTCCCAAAGAAGAGTCTCCTTTTCATGCTCATCATCCATAACATGGCCACTGGTTGTGTGGGTTCCCCATGGTTCTATCTTGGATGCTCTTCTCTTCTCCTTCTGTATTCTCACTCTTCATAGCCTTGTCAGCTCTTGTGGATTTATCCTCTCTTCCCAGATGATTCCTACGTCAACACATCCAGCCCCACAGTGTCTCCCTAGAACCTCAGTTCTGCATCACCAGTTACCTATTGGACATTTCAAACAAGATGTCTCAAAGACATTTCAAGCTCAAAACTGAACTCATCTTTCCATCTAAACCCTCCTCTCTTCCTTACTTTCCTATTTTTGTAAAAGTTACCATCATGCTTCCTGACTCCCAAGTTCATAAGCTTGTTGTTACCCACAACAACTTACTCTCCATCAGTCAATATATTCTATCAGGTGTCAAATCGTACTCTTTCCACCTTCACACCATCTCTCACATTCATCCCCTTCTCTCCATCCAAAACAACTATCACCTTAATTCAGGCCCTTATTACTTGCTGCCTGAATTCTTATCTTCTGCCTTAGAACACTGATATTTAGAATACTAAGTATCCATTCCAAAGTAGAACAGTAAGGACTAGGCAATGGGGGTTAAGTGACTTGCCCAGGGTCACACAGTTAGGAAGTGTCTGAGACCAGATTTAAACCCAGGACCTCCTGTCTCTCAATCCATTAAATGACCCAGAGGTCCCCAAGGTTTTCTTTTTTTAAATAAAAGTTGTTTTCCCCAGAAGGAAGAAGAATTGGAAGGAAGGGATATTGCAAAGAGGCAAACTTATGCTTTATGTCAGGAAAAAATTTCTTAACAACTACATGTATCCCAAAGTGAGATGGCTTGTCTCGGGAGGTGATGGGTTCCCTTTCCTTTAGTATAGATCTTCAAGCAGGTTAAATGACGACCAGCCAGGCATTTGGATGGGGTTATTATTTTTTGGTAGAAAATGGATGGTCACTGAGGTCTTTTTCCATTTCCAAAGCTCTGTTTTTGAAGGAAAGATTATCAAGACTACCAAGAAATCAGAATGTCATTAGACAAAGAAAGTCCAAGGCGAATAAAGATGGTAACAGGTCATTGGATTCCCTGTCAAGAGAGAGTCAGTCAATAGAGAGGCAGGGATGGAAGCCAGAGTTCAAGGTGTAAGGAATAAGTGGGAGGTAGGTTATTCAGTGGCAACAAGTGAAGACATCTTTCTGGACATTTGACAGTGAACAGGCATTGAGAAATATCACAATAGCTTGAGGAGATGGACCCATTCAAGGAATTATTTATTTTCATTATAAAACAGAGTAGACCTGGACCTCTACTTGTAGGTCCTGGGAAAGAAGAATCAAGGAAGAGACAAAGTATGAAGATTCAGAGAACAAAAGAGATGATTCCTGGAATGAGATCCTGAAGGAGAGCAGAGGGAATAGGATCTAGAGTATAGGTATATATACTTTGTCAAAAGGATTGCTTCAGCCTCTGAGGTTGGAAAGGAGAAGGAGATGGTCAAGAATATGGAGAGATTTCGAGGAAGGGAATTGAAGGAGAGATTCAGGATAGGTGCCTTTGACCTCAGTAAAATGGAAAACAAGGTCAACCAATAGTGGGATTGTAGGGAGAGCTCAGGGCTTGAGAAAAGAAAAGGTATGGAACAGCAATTCAGAGAATGTAATAGAGAGTCCATTAGGAATGAATAAAAGGGTTGGTGAGCAGCAGTTAAAACTCAGTTGAAATTAGACACAATGAACTTGTAAGAGTGTCAGTCATCATAGGTTTGTAATTTCCTACAGATAATGCTTTGCAACTTGGAAGTAGGGGCAGAGAAGGTGATGATGGGGCCAATCCACATTTGGAGGTCAGCAAGGAAGAACTAGTGAAAGCTCAAGGGAGCCAGAGATTAAAGGGTAAAGATGGAGAACACTATTGAAATCATTGGCCAGGTCAAGACCTAGGAAGGGAGGGAAGCAAATGGTACTGTAGAAAGAGTGCTAGACTTAGAATCAGAAAACTGTGTTCAAAACCCAGCCCTAACTCCACGAGGTTGTTGTTTTTTGTTGTTCAGTCATGTCCAACCCTTTGTGACCCTATTTGGGGTTTTCTTGGCAAAGGAATTGGAGTGGTTTGGCATTTCCTTTTTCCAGCTCAGGGTCATACAGCTTGAAAGTGTCTGAGGCTGGATTTGAATTCATGAAGATAAGTCTTCCTGACTGCAAGGCCTGGCATTTTCCCTAGCTGCTTTAACCCTAAATGGACAAGAAGTTCCACTTTAGTGGAATGTGGTTTCCCATTAGCAAAACAGAATTGTGTGAGATTACTTCTAAGGCACCTTTCCACTCCAGGTCTACTTAAATTACTTAAATGAATCTTCTGAATACCTACTGTGCATAAGTTATCCTGAATTTGGCAGGAGGGGATCTGGATCTTGGAGTTTTTCAGTATAGGGAACTCTCAATGAGGAAACTCTCTTCCACAATGTAGACTGACAAGTCTTTTTTTTTTTTTAAACCCTTACCTTCTGTCTTGGAGTCAATACTGTGTATTGGCTCCAAGGCAGAAGAGTGGTAAGGGCTAGGCAATGGGGGTCAAGTGACTTGCCCAGGGTCACACAGCTAGGAAGTGGCTGAGGCCAGATTTGAACCTAGGACCTCCCGTCTCTAGGACTGGCTCTCAATCCACTGAGCTACCCAGCTGCCCCCTAGACTGACAAGTCTTAAGACAGTTGCCTGGAGCATTGAAACTTTGAGTTACTTGCCTAATGTCATATAAACAACAGTGAGTTCAGAGGCTAAAGATTCAAGTCCCAGTGTTACTCTCAAACCAAGGCTCAAGCAATCAAACATTTGTTAGCGCAAAGCACTATGCTAGGCACTGAGGATACAAAGACTTTAGGGGATTGTTACTGTTCAGTCATGACCCCATCTTGAGTTTTCTTGGCAAAGATACTGGAGTGGCTTGCCATTCCCTTCTCCAGCTCATTTTTCACATGAGGAAACTTAAACTAATAGAGTCAAATGACTTGTCCAGGAGCACACAGCTACTAAGTATCTGAGGTCAAATTTGAACTCATGAAGGTGAGTCTTCCTGATTGCAAGCCCAGTGCTCTATCTACTATCCCACCTAGATATTCCTTGAGGCATACAGAAAAGAAATGAAACAGTCCCCATCCTTAAGGAGCTCACATTGTCTATACTACACAGTCCTGCTTCTCCCATGCTGGGGATACATAGGCATAGACCCAGCTTTGCTATTTTTTAGTGGTGCCATCTCAAGCAAACCATCTAATCTCTGTGGGTCTTGTCAGTAAAACAAAAGTGTTAGATTAATTAAACCCTAACTCCCTTCTAGCTCTAAAGCTGATGACCTCAAATATCAGAACAAAGCAACTCAACACATAGGTCACCCCCACAGTTCACAAAAGACGACTGTTCTCCGTGGAGGCTTGTCATATGGGAAAGCAATTAGGTAGTTGTTCTGCTTAGCCCCACAAGACACAACAAAAGCCAATGGGTGGAAGTCATAGAGGCATATTCGTGTTCTTTTCGAGGGAAAACTTGCCAGCCATCAGAGAAGTCACCCCAAAGTTATTGTTACAGCAGTAGGGAGTCACGTTTGGAAACAGATGCTATTACCAATCTCTTCCACTTCTGAGATTCTGTTATCCTCTGATCTCTGGCCCCAGATGTATCCTCTACCCTATTCCCTAGGCTTGAGGGAAGGAGGAAGAGGGTGATGCATGCCCCTGATAAGTTCGTAGCTGACTCCTCCCCACTGGAGCTGCAAAGCACCCCAGGGAGAGCAGCTGCTGAGATTGTGGGAGAATTCCTCCTGCTGCTGAATTTGTCAAACAATTGATTAGAGACAATGCAATTAATTATTCCTTGATGAAATGGTGGAAATTACCCTAGAAAATGAAGATTTCAGCAGCAGAATGTTGAATCCCCCTAATTATGCCATTTATGTGAAAGAGACCAAAAAATGGAGAAGGAAGGAAAGGAGGTTTATTTTTAGACAGGGTCACCCCCAGGGCTCCTGCCCATCTCTTCCTTCTGGGATGGGCTGGGGCAGAAGGGACTCTCAAAGAGCTGTGGTACCCATTTGGCCCACATACTGAGCTTGAGTCCGCTTGGCTAAGGTTCAAGGAGTTATGGCAGCCTGGAAAGAACCACTGACCTTGGTGCTGAAGCCTTGCCTGACACTTGCAAGGGAGTGACCCCAGGCATTTCTCAGAACTGTTCTTCATCTGTAACATTAAGATGATGATACTTGTCCTCACAGGCTTGTTATGAGGGTAAAAAGTGCTTTATCATCCTTAAAGAGCCACACAAATAGGAGCCATTATTATCATGTAACTGAGTTTACTAACTTCCTTCTACAAGCTAAATCCCTTGCTCAATGATGTGGCTCTAACGATGAAAAATGCCAGCCCCTGACCTCAAGAAGCTTATGGTCTAGTGGGGAATATAATAAGTCCACAAATAAATATGATATAAGGTGGATGGTGATGGATAAAAAGCGAGAGCTAGACAAAGCACCATGGGAAGATTAGAGGAAACACAGATGTCTTTTAGTGAGGGATCAGGGAAGATTTCCCTAAGAAGATGTCAGAGCTGGTCATTGAAGGAAAAGAATTTGAATAGCCAAAGGTGAAGAGGGAATGCCTTCCAGGTGAGGGAGTTATACCTCAAATGTGTAGAGTCAGGAGAAGACCATAATGAAAGATCCCAGAGTTATCTGTCTAGAACTTGCAGGGACCTTAGTGGCCATCTAGTCTAACACTCTCTCCTCCCATTTTATAGATGAGGAAATTGAGGTTCATGAAAGACTTACCCAAAATAAGTAGTAAATATCAAAGGTGGAATTTGAACCCAGATCCTATGACTCTAAAACCAGTGCTCTCTCCACTATACCCCATTTCTTCCTTCAATATTCCTAAAACATTAATCTGACCACATCAACCCTTCACTCTCTTTAATAGCTCTTATTGCTTTTAGGATAATCTGAGAGCTGGCTGGCTTCAACTATCTGAAGAGTTGGCATGTAGAAGAAGGATTCTCTTTGTTCTTCTTGGCCCCAGGGGCAAAACCAAATGAACTGGGTGGAAGTTACAAAGAGGAAAAGTTCAGAACCATGGAAGCAATACTTTCCCAGTCATTACAGCAATCCAGAAATTGAATGATTGCCTAGGGAGGTAGTGAACTCCCCTTCAATGGTGTCTTCAAGCCAAGGCTTAATAACCCCTTGGCTCTGTTATAAAGGATATTCTTTGGAGATTCTGGGTCAGACTAGATGGTGTCTGAGGTCCATTTCCCCCAGGCAAATTCTGTAATTCTGTGATAGCACAATGAGTTTGGAGAAATGTCTGTAAGTTCAGCTTGGTTGGCATGTAGGGAGCTTGAGTAGGAATGCACAAGATTGGAAAAACCAACTATATTCAAATTGGAAAGGACTTGAGCTCCAAAAGGACTTGAAGTTGATCTGATCCAATCCCCTCATTTTACAAATGAAAAAACTGAGTCCCAAAGAGTTTAAGTTATTGACTTGGGGTCCCACAGATAGTGTCAGATATGAGAAGAAGAGCTTATATTTCATTCCTGATGCATAGGAAGCACCAAAAAGTGTCCAACGTAGGCAGTAACATGGCCAGAACTTGTTTTGTTAGATGGTCTTCCCAGTTGAGCCCTGGTCTCTTGAAACAACTCTAAGATGCTACTTACAACTGCTGTTCCCACTACCCACTACCACTAATATACTCTCACCTGTGGCACCAAGAAGGTGTAGCATACTCAGCAGTTGCACCCCAGTAAAGCATCTCAGCAGATGGACTAAACCAGGGTTATTGATGAACCACAAACTCATCCATGAGTTAGTGGGGTTGTCTACCCTAAGTCTGTGAGGACTTGAAATAAATGGAGGAGAACAAAAGTCATGAAGGCAGCTGAAGCAGGAACTGTGGAGGGCTTAGAGCTTGGTGAGACATGGAAGATGCCACAGTCATCTACTGCATCACAGGCCATCACCAATCATTCTGTCTTCTGTCTTGTCACTGGACTTAGATGACTCTGGAAGGAAGAGTGAGGCTGAAGACTTTATGCAGCTCTGCCTCACATCCAATTCACACATGAGTCAACACATCACCTGTGATACCATTGATCTTCTTCAAAAACAAAGGACAAAGGACAACAATATACTCACTAGTGAACATTTTTCTATTAAAATTTTTTTTATCATGAACTTACCAGTCATCATTAAACAGATATTTCTGCAGGCAAGGAGAACGAAAAAAGATGATTGTATGTTAAACTATGACCATAGGTTATAAAAAGTTTGGATTTTTAAAAGTGCGATTTAACATAGTAGTAACAAGATACTATGGGGTATCTACTAACTATTCTTTTATCAAGAGAGGCAGAGGCCATGATGAAACTCCCCCAAGACTAATTCTCTTCCAGTAGAGCCCTTCAGGGATTGGCTGTCCAATTGCAGCTCTTGGACTCCTCCTCCTAACCATTGTCTCAGAGCAGAGCCTCCTCCTGGGCTTTTGTCTCCAGGCAGCCTGTCCTGAGGTCCTGCTGCCCCATCTCTCCTAGAGGGCCAGTCGAGCTTTCTTAGAGGAGCTCTCCTGGGCATGGTGGAAGCATTTTTGACTTCTTTTCCCTCAAACAGCTGGCTTAAGCACTAGTCTAGAAGCTTAGTATACTGACACTCCAAGCCTCAGGACTAATTAGTCTCTGTAACAAGTACCTCCACATTCTTTGGTGTCTGGCTTTTCCTAGCTCCTCTTGCTCCCATTGCCACTTCCAGACTCTCCCTTGCCACCTCCCTTAGCAATTTTTCCTCCCTTGATGTTCATTCTATTCAAATTTGAATAGCAGCTAGGATAGTCAGAAAGACTCATCTTCCTGAGTTCAAATGTAGCCTCAGATACCTCCTAGCTCTGTGACCCTGGGCAAGTCACTTAACCCTGTTTACCTCAGTTTGCTCATCTGTAAAATGAACTGGAGAAAGAAATGGCAAACTACTGCAGTATCTTTGCCAAGAAAACTCTAAATGATTGAACAACAATAATTATTCAAAGTTATCCCTCAATCCAGACCTTAGTGCACTTATTTATCAGGTCCCTCCTTTCTCAAGGAATTCAGCACCAATATTACTTTTTCCTCTGTACTCCAAACCCTCTCCCTATTATTAGGAGATTTTGGCATCCCTTCAAATATCCTAACCTCCCAGTTCTTCAAATTACTTAGTTCCCTTGGCCTAATTCCTTCCCTCCATCTCAGCTTTGTAGCTGTGACCAGGATGGTCACAGCCTCCAATCAATCAGTTAACATTTATTACTACCATGTACTAGGTGCCGGGGATACAAGTATAAAAAAGGAAATGATCCCTGCTTGTGATTAGATTACTTTCTACAATCTTAAATTGTACGGTGGGTCTTGCCATTACCCATAAGTATTCTGATGACTTGGTCAAAATCATTGGAATTCTTTTTGTTGTTCTTCAGTGTTTGAGGGCTTGAATGACTCTTTGTGACCCCATTTGGGGTTTTCTTAGCAAAAATCCTAGAGTAGTTTGTCACTTTTTTCTCCAGCTTATTTTACAGACGAGGAAACTGAGACAAAGAATGACTTTTCCAGGGTCATGCAGCTAGGAAGGGTCTAAGACTAGATTTAAACTGAGGGCTTCTGATTCTAGTCTCAGTGCTTTATACACTGTACCAGCTAGTTGATGAACCCTTCTACTCAATGCCAGCCTCCTAACATAATTTCTCCCTGTGTCTTCATCCTTCTAAAACTATTCTTCAACCTTACCTTAACTAATCTCCAATCCCTCTACCCTTAGTATTTTTCCTAGTCATTACTTTTCTTTCTTCTCTTCTCAATCTGAAATTCTGATTGTATTTACTTCCAAGGTACTCTCAAATCCTCTTATCTTTACTAATACAGCCACCTCTCTAGTTAACCTTTAGTTAACCAATTCAGGACTGAATTGCCCTGGATCCCTTGCCCTATCTATGGATGTGCACACTCTGCAGTACCCCAACTCTGTATTATTCCCGCCATCTACCTCCTTTGTTCCTCCTCATGTATTCCTGAACAGAGCCCAAGGAAGCCACTCGACCTTTCTGGCTGGGTCCACCTCAAATATATGTTATCTAAACTCAACTAGACCTTCAATGAATTCATTCAATGTTTCTACTCCTCTATAATTGATGACTTTCTGCCCCAATCCTTCCAGAGACTATTCCCAACCTCATCTCCCTTCAATTCTCCCATGACACCCTACTGCCCTACCCTCTCATTTGAAGACCTCTCCTTATACTTTACTGAAAAAATAGAGGCCCGTTAGCCACAAGTACACCCCTTTTTCCCCAACGATGCATTTCATAGTCCCTGAGCATTGTCCCCTATTCTTTCTTCTTTTATCCAATTTCTGATAGGTAGGTGGCCCTTCTCCTCTCTGGTGGGTAGGTGGCCCTTCTCTTCTACCCGGTCATCTGTTGTCCATGTGACCTTCATTGCACTCCATCCTAACTATCTTCTCCAGCAGATTACTCCTGTAATCAACCTCTCTAATATCATTAATATCCGTTAATAGTAACACCACTATATATCTAATATAAATTAATATTTACTTATAACATCTAAACACATTTAATATATAATACTAATATATAGATTAGTATTAATTATATCTAATATTCAATGTCTCTTTATATACTGTTTCTTTCCCTGCTGCCTAAAAACATGCCCAGTTTTTTTCTGATTCTTAAAAACAAACAAAAACTTCTTTGGACCAGATGATCCTCTCTAACTATCACACTAATTTCACCTCCCTTTCTCAGCCAGAAGCTTCTAGAAGAAGCTCTCCCAATCTTTGCTTCCAGTTCCTCTCTTCTCACTCATTTCTCATCCCTTTACAACCTGGCTCCCAGCTTCGACACTTAACTCAAATTGCTCGCTCCAAAGTTACTGGTAAACTAAGTGCCAAATAGTATAACTTTTTTTTCTCACTCCTCATCCTTCCTGACATCTCTGCAGCCTTCGATGCAGCTGTTGACTATCCTTTCCTCCTAGAGATTCTTTCCTCTCTGGGATTTGGTGGTACTATTCTCTCATTCCTCCTCCTGCCTCTCTGACCACTCCTTCTCAATCTACTTTGCTGGATATTCAGCCATTAAGTGCCCTAAGGCTCTATATTAGGGTCCTTCCCTTTTCTCTCTACCCTCTTTCATTTGGTGACTTCATCAGCTCCCACAGAACTAATTGTCATCTCTATAAAATGAATCTAGCCATTGCTGCCAACTAGCTTCACCCAAGAAAGCCCCCAGACTTGGTAGTGGGACCATCACAGGCTGGTATAACCCCTCAACCTAACTCATCTCCCAGGCTAAGGACTGCCATATCTATCTACCCAGCCTTACCCTTCCTCCTAAGCCCCAGTCTCACATCACCAACTGGCTATCGGCTATGTCAAACCAGATGTCCTAGAAATACTTCAAACTCAACATATCTGAAACAAAACTCATTATCCTTCTCCCACACCCACTCTTTTTCCTAACTTCCTTATTTCTGTAGAGACTACCACCATCTCCTAGTCGCCAAGATTCACAACCTCCGTGTTATAATTTATTTACCACTTTCTCTCACCCTTTACGTCTAATTAATTGCCAGATCTTCTTGTTCCTACTTCCACAACATCTCTTGGATATATCCCCTTATCTCTACTAAGACAGCCTCCCCTCTAGTTGCAGGCCCTCATAACTTCTCCCCCCAAACTATTGCAATAGTCTTTTTTTTTAAACCCTTACCTTCTGTCTTGGAGTCAATACTGTGTATTGGCTCCAAGGCAGAAGAGTGGTAAGGGCTAGGCAATGGGGGTCAAGTGACTTGCCCAGGGTCACATAGCTGGGAAGTGTCTGAGGTCAGATTTGAACCTAGGACCTCCCATCTCTAGGTCTGGCTCTCAATCCACTGAGCTACCCAGCTGCTCCCGCAATAGTCTTCTAATTAGCTTTCCTCCCTCAACTTTCTCCCTATTCCAATCTATCCTCCAAATAGCTACCAAAGCAATTTCCCTAAAGCACAAGTCCAACCATGTCACTCCCCTTCTCTTTAAACCCCAGTGGCTCCCTGTTGCTTCTAGAATAAAACCTTAACTCCTTGATTCTATCCTCAACATACCTTTCCAGTCTTCTTACACATTTCTCCCGTTCACATGCTGTATATATATAGTTCAATCAAACTAGCTTTGTTATTCTTCTCTGTATAGGTCTCCATGAGCAATTTCTGTGCTCTACTGTGGCTGTTCCTCATAGATGGAATGTACTCCCTCTTCCCTTCAGCCTCTTAGGATCCCAATCAGTCATCTTCAAACCTTGGTTCAAGTGCCATTTTCCATAAATTAGCCCTTCCTGATTCCTCCAGTGACTCATGCTCTCCTTCACCAAATCATCTTGTGTCTATTTGAATCTATACATGTATACATACATGCATGTATATATTATGTATGTATGTGTGCACACATATTTATATCTACACACACATATATAGTCTGCCATGACCATGTGTAATCTCCTTGAAAGTCAAGGACTGCCTTGTTTTTGTCTCTGAATCCTCAGAGCCTAGCATGTACGTGGCACATAGTAGGTGATTAATAAATGCTTGCTTATTGATCAAATTTTCTCCCATCTTTCCTGGCCTCAGTTTCCTCACCTGTAGCATGAGGGATTAGATCAACTATTTGGTATATGGCTACTCAGTATCATTGGGAGGTTGGATATGGGTACATAGTCTAGTTATTGAATCCAACCTTTTCCAGTGAACACAATGATTAGACACCAAGTCAACAAGTATTAAGTGCCTACTATATGCCATGCCCTGTGCTAAGTAAATTCTACAATTGACCTCTCTGCTTCATTCTACAAGCTGAGTAGCTTATATTGCATTCCCTAATCACAGGGTTGTTGTTAGTCAGCCATTTTCAATAGTATCTGACTCTTTGTGACACCAATTGGCGTTTTCTTGGCAAAGATACTAAACAAGTTTGTCATTTCCTTCTCCAACTCATTTTATAGATGAGGAAGCTGAGGCACCAGGGTTAAGTGACTTGCTCGGGGCCACACAACTGGTAAGTGTTTGAGGTCAGATTTGAATTCAGGAAGATGAATCTTTCTGACTCCCCATAGTGCACTCTATGCACTATGGCACCACCTAGATGCCCTCAGGGTATAGAGAACTTTGACTTTGCTTACTAAGTATCACCAATGAAATTCAGATTGATACCAGCTCCCAACAATCATCAGAGTCACCCTCACCCAAAAGTTCTGTTCTGCTCAGAACCTTTTTCTTTCTTATTTTTGTTATTATTTAAAAACACATTCATATTAGTTGTTTTTATATCCCCTTCCTCTCTGAATATATCTTTCCTCCAGTATCTTACCCAGAAATCCATCCCTTGTAAGCAAGAATAAAAAAGAAAAGGGTTGGGGAAAGCAGTTCAGCAAAACTAACCAATGCATCAACTGAGTCTGGTAGTATATACAGTGTTCTGAGTCCACAGTCCCCAACTTCTGCAAAGAAGGAAGGGAGATACATTTTCTTAAACCTTTTGGAGGGCCTCCTTAGTCATTATAATTGCATAGCATTGAGTTGCAATTTTTTCTTCACATTTATATTATTGTCACTGTGAATATTATTTGCCGATTTGTGCTTATTCTATTCAGCATCTGTTCATATAAGTTTTCTCATGCTTTTCTCAGTTCTTCATATCTAGATTATTTTATAGCACAATCGATTGAATTGAATGTAATTCCAATACATTCATGTACCATCATTTGTTTAACCATTCAGTGGACATCTACTTGGCTTCTAGCTCGTTGCTATTATAAAATTGCTACTATAGTTTAGTGTAAACAAGACCTTTCTATCCGCTTTTGACCTCATTGGGATATGTGCCAGCCACTGGGATTTCTGAGTCAAGCAGAACAAGGTCAGTAGTCCCTATTCCACCTGATAGCCCTTCATGGTCCTTTCACCATCACAAATTATATCCCCTTCATGCCGCAGTGGACCATTCCGAGAGTTGCTAGGGCCAAATGAAACTGACCTCTCTGGTGGTCAACCTTCTGATAAGCCTCCTAAATTTAGCCAGGCTAGTCCAAATAACCCATGCTCAATGCCTTTCCACCTTAGAAAGACTTACCTGAAATTACTCTCTGATGGCACAGCCTTCAAGAAGTATACCATCCCCCATGACACAATAAGGCATAGAAGGACCTGGAGAGAGGAAAAAATTCATCAAAACTTCTCATGTGATAAATAAAGAAGGCTTTTTCTACCCACCTTGGTGAAGTTTGTGAGACTGAGGAAGCAGAGTAGCAAGCCCATGGCCCAGAGGGTTGGCAGCAAAGCTAAAAAAGGCTCCCCTAGAGGAGAGGTAGGAGTGCAAGTTTAAGTGGGAATGAAGAGGATTCAAGGGTCCTTGTGAGAGCCCAACATGAAAGTCCTGGCAGGTCCACTACCAGCCAAATACCACAAATGACTCCAAGAAAGGAGGGGAGGCAAGGAGCTGAGAAATGACTTCTCCTTCTCTCTCTGACTCTTCTCTGTTTCTGTGTGTGTCTTTCTCTTTCTGAATCTAAATATCTGTTTCTGTCTCCTTCTCCCCACTCCTCCCTGTCTCTGTTTCCCTTTCTCTTTCTCTTCCTCTTTTATGAGAGAGAGAAAGAGAAAGCAGAGCCTGTACTCCTACAGATGCTTTAAAATACACACATTTATGGAGTTTTTCCACACATAGAATGCTAACAGGTACACATAAATCTTCAGACCCATACCACATGTTCACATATAAGGAGAATTCATATACTAGCTGTGTGACCTTGAACCAGCTGCTTTTCTTCTCTGGGCCTCAGTTTTCTCCTCTGCAAGAGAGAAAGCTATCCCAGATGACTCCAGAGATCCCTCCCAATTCTAAGATGATAGGACTAAGTCTTGCTCTACCCCCTTGATACATTATGCTAGCCTGCTTTTTTTCCTTAAGTGTCTTACCCTCCTAGGAAAAACCTTTTGCCTTCCTGGGCTTTAGTTTCCAAAACTGTAAAATGATAAAGGGGAGGGGGCAGTAGACAGGGCATGTTGGATCAAATGATCTCTAAGGTTCCTTCTAGCTTGAAATTCCAAAAACCTTCATACTAGCTTAACTCATGAGACTTAACTCACACTTACTAGTCAAATCCCTTCTCTTCTCTGATCTTTAGTTTCTCCATCCATCCAATATGGCAGCTAGACAATTTCTGAGGTCCCAACTATAGCTATTCTGCCCTTGACCATTCGTGCCCCTGAATCTTTATTGTCTTTACCTGATTCTTCTTCTTTTAATTTATTTTTTATTTAGAATATTTTCCATGGTTACATGATTCATAATTCCTCCCCTTTCAACCCCCCCCAAGGTGATGAGCAGTTCCATTGGATTATATATGTATCATTGTTTAAAATCTATTTCCATGTTATTCATATTTGCAGTAGAGTGGTCTTTTAACATAAAAACTCTAATCATATCCATATTGAACTATGTGATAGATCATATGTTTTTCTTCTGTGTTTCTGTTCCCACAGTTCTTTCTCTGGATGTGGATAGCATCTTTCTCATAAGTTCCTCTGGATTGTCCTGGGTCATTGCATTGCTGCTAGTAGAGAAGTCTATTACATTCAATTGTACTACGGTGTATCAGTCTCTGTGTACAATGTTCTCCTGGTTCTGCTCCTTTCACTCTGCATCAGTTCCTGGAGGTCATTCCAGTTCACATGGAATTCCTCCAGTTCATTATTCCTTTCAGCACAATAGTATTCCATCACCAACATATACCACAATTTGTTCAGCCATTCCCCAATCAAAGGGCATCCCCTCATTTTCCAAATTTTTGTGACCATAAAGAGCATAGCTATGAATATTTTTGTAGGAGTTTTTCCTTATTGTCTCTTTGTGGTACAAATCCAACAGTGATATGGCTGGGCCAAAGGGCCGGCAGTCTTTTAGCATCCTTTGGGCATAGTTCCAAATTGCCCTCCAGAATGGTTGGACCAATTCACAACTTCAACAGCAGTGTATTTGGGTCCCAATTTTGCCACATCCCCTCCAACATTTATCACTTTCCTTTGCTGCCATATTGGCCAGATAGGTGTGAGGTGGTACCTGTTGTAAGAATTAGCTTTTAGCAAAAGCAAGAAGCAAGAGATCCCACAGGGCAAAGACAGGGTCAAAATTCCAAGAACACTGAGGAGCAAAGAGGCAGTTGAGACTGACTGTTGGTTCTCTGGGAAGAAGACAGAGAGAGAGTGAAGCTGGCTCTCTCTCAAGGGAAAAGACTTTGAAGCTGCCAGGAAATTGGACGATCTTGAAGGAGTGGTTGAGTGAGTGATTACTTCACACTGGTGGACAGTGTGTGTGTTAATCATCATTCCCCTCTTGATCCTGTGTGGACCTGCAGAGCTACTCTTCTTACAGGGACTTCAGCTTGGCTCAAGAGGACTCCAGTTGTGTGAGATTCTTTGGCCCTTAGTTTCTTCTCCTACCAAACCCTCCCAAATCTTATTTAATAATTTAGGAGTTAGCTTAGAATAGTTATAGGAAGTTATAAGGGTTTTAATCTCTGTTTTGGGTTAGAAGTTAGTTATTCTTTGATCCCCTTTCCTTTCTCCCTTTAGCTAAATAAACCTGCTAATTATATATATATATATATATATATATTTAGTTTTGAACTCTTATAACTTCCTATAACTAACTATAAGTTGTTAATTATTTCCACTAGCCTTTTCGTTGTTTTTTCTGGGATTCTTTAAGTATACCCTCATATCATCTGCAAAGAGTGATAGTTTAGTTTCCTTGTTGCCTACTTTAATCCCTTCTATTTCTTTTTTTCTTCTCTAATTGCTATTGCTATCATTTCTAGAACAATATTAAACAATAAAGGTGATAATGGGCATCCCTGCTTCATTCCTGATCTTACTGGGAAGGCTTCTAACACATCCCCATTGCAGATGATACTTTCTGATGGTTTTAAACATACACTGTTAATTGTTTTGAGGACTGGCCCATCTATTCCTATACAGTGTTTTCAATAGGAATGATAACTGTATTTTTTTAAAGGCTTTTTCTGCATCTATCAAGATAATCATGTGATTTCTGTTGCTTTAGTTATTGATATGGTCAATTATATGGACGGTTTTCCTAATGTTAAACAATCCTTGCATTCCTGGCATAAATCCCACCTGATTAGAGTGAATAATCCCTGGTTTTTCTTTTGAAGTTCCTTCCTCTCCATAGGCCTGTTTTCCCTTCTAAAGGCCCTTCCATTCCTATCCACTGAGGAGTCATTTTCCCACATATTAAATTAATCTAGCCTGCTTTTTATATCTAAGCTTTATTCCTTCTTGAGAAAACCCTTTCTTTGGGCTTCAGTGTCCCTAGAAGGGGGGGATTTTGTTAAGGAATTCAGGCAGATCGGTCTTTGTTTCCCTCCCTCTTTCTAACTTCAATCACAGCTCCTTGTTGGGTACCTTTGTTCCACCTCCTCCCTAGTTCCCTGTGTATGTGGTTTCCTCATTAGGATATAAGCTTCTTGAGGGTAAGAACTGTCTTCCTTTTTCTTTGTGTTTATGTCCTGTGTTTAGCACAGTGCCCAGTACATAGTAAGGGCTTAATAAATGCATATTTCTGTCCTCCCTCCCTCCCTTCCTTCCTTCTTTCTTCCCTTCCTTCCTCCTTTTCTTCTTTCCTTCTTCCTTCCTTTCTTTTTTTCCTTCCTTCTTTCCTTCTGCCCCCTCTGTCCTTCCCTCCCTTTCTCCTTTCCTCCCTCTCTCCCTCCCTTCCTTCTTTCCTTCTTTTCTTCCTAGGTTTCTTCCAGCTCTGAAGTTCTATTTGGTTTAGCAGAGGTTTCTTTTGAGCATTACTAAAGGCCTTCCCTCTGAGGGTCATTGTCCCCAGAAATGCAGGTGGGGTTCCTGGGCCAGAGCCCTGACCCTTTACCTCACCCTACCTCACCCCACTCCTGCTGCCCCTCCTCCTCCTGGAGGCCTTCACCACTGCCTGTCCCAGTGGTATCATCTGGGCAGTCTCTACCCAAGGACAGGCAGGGCTTGTGCAGGGGGGTGGAGTGGGGTAGACTGTGGGCAGCTGCTCCATGCCTGGTGCCGGTAACTTGGAATTGTACCCCTCCCTTCCCTCCCTTTCCCGGAGCCTGCAACACCTGCCTACAGGCACCCCAGTCAAAAGCTCCAGCCTCCTGCCAGCCCATTAGGCACCAAGCCAGGGTTGGAACTGAGCCCGAGTCAGAGCTGGAGCCAGAAGTGGAGAAGGACCAGGAGCTGGGGACCTTGGCTGCCCACTCTGAGCCATAGGTTCAGGCCTCAGGAGGCACTGAGTCAGAGACAGTGTAGAATGGTAGAAAGATCACTGGACCCAGAGTCAGAAGACCAGGGTGCAAATTCGAGCCCTACCACTTACCGAGATGACCTTTAATTCTTTCCCTTCTCAGCCTCAATTTCCCCTTCTGTAAATTAAGGTAGGTTGTTCTAGAGATTGTTCCAGCTATGAGTCTGATTCACTCTGTACCCAGAAAGCCTTTCTTTGCTCTGCTCCAGATCTCTTCCTCTCTCTCTCTGGACCTCAGTTTCTCCTGCTGAGAAATAATAGATTTAGTATCAGTGAGGTATGAGGTCCCTTCCAGTTTGAAGTCCTGTGATTCATCATTCCATTACTCCCTGCCTCAAAAAGCTCTTCTTCTATCATTCACCTGGGTTCCTCTAGTCTGCTACTTGTCCTTCCCTGTCTGTCTGTCTGGTTGTCTCTCTGCCTGGGAGATATGATCCAGATTCCTCTGTATTCCCTGGGCTCAGGATAGGGGAATGTGGGCAAAGGAAGTGTCTGGCATTTAAGTGTTCCCTATGGGCTTCCCTGGCCCCATTCCAATCCCTCTGGCCAACAGGAGACAGGAAAGGCAGGGGCTAATGAAGGATGGGGACCACGTCACCGAAGGGATCAAAGAATCTGGGATTCAGAAGGGGCCCTAAGATCTTCTAGTCTACAGCCTTTATTTTCTAGATGAAGAAGCAGGCCCAGAGAGGCTAACTAGTTTGCCAATGGTCATCCAGGAGTCAGACCCAGATATTCAGGCAACCTCACCAGGATTTTGTTTCTTTTTCCTACTACCTGCAAGTTGAGTTGATGCTTGTTTCCTCAAGGGGAGGCATCTGTGGCAGGGGAGAAGAGAGGAATGAGAAGTGGGCAGCCTGAGGATCCTGGCCTGAACCTCTCCATCCCCAGAGACCTTCATTTCATCCTGAGCACCGGCCGCGGCAAGGGGCTGAAACATGAGGAAATAACCAGCATGTCCAAGAAGAAGGAGCTTTTGCCTGGGGGAGGAGGGGTTGGGGTGGCAGCCAAGAACTCAGAAGTCAAGAGCTACAGTCACTTCTCCTCGGGTCTCCTCTGGTCTTCTGTGATGGTTCCACTGTGGCACTCCAAGAGATCAGGCCTAGGCAAGGCTGAGGGTTGGGGGAGGCTCCCAGCCCAAGTTCCAGGAGCAGCTGTAGGGAGCAGCGCTGCTAGCCAGTCTCCCCCCAAAAGGCCCCATGGCTATCCCTGACTCCTCCACCCTGGCTGACTCATCTCCTGGGGCCGGGGCTGCCAGTGTATCATGCCAACACTGTCCCTCCCTTCTGATCCCTTTCAGGAGGGACCACTGAGCCTGGGTGCTTACTGCCCAGAGCTCCTGAGCTTGGGCCCTGCCGATGGGAATAAGGGGAGGAACAGCTGCTAGCAGCTGGCCTGGAGGACAGCTAGAAGGCTGGCTTGAGTCCACAGGAGCTGCAGTGCAGGAGTTTCAGACCAGGCACTCCTGCTATTGAGAAACAGTCCGGGGCCAGGAGGGGAAGAAGACAGGCTCTTAACCCCTTCTCACCCACAGGCTACCCAGAACCACAAGGATGGGCAAGGTTACATCTTCCTCTGTCTGCTGCCTGGGTAACCTTTGACAAGTTGCTTAACCTCTCTGAGTTTAAAAATGAGGAGGTTGCACTAGATGACCACATAATATGATAGAATAGACCCAGAGGACCTGGGTTCAAATCTCACTTCTCATGCTTAATACCTGTGTGACCCTGAGTAAGTCATTGAACTCTTCCTTCATCTATAAAACAAAGGATTGGACTAGATGACCTCCCAGCTCTACAGCTCTGATCCTTTGACTAGATGATGTCTAAGGTCCCTTTCCATCACAACTTACAACCCTGGGAGCTCTAAGCTTTCCTCCAGCTTTAATCTCATCCTTCTCTTCCTCCACAGCTCTTAACCTCTAGAATTTGTCCATGACTCTATCTTCTCCAGACCTAATGTCTGATGTTTCTGTCTATTATCAAACAACATTTATTACGTGCCTATTACTACAGTGATGAGTGCTGCAGATGCAAATACAAGAAATGGAACAATATCTCCTTGGAAGGAATTTAGGCTCAATCCTTACACAGCCTTATTAGACAGGTGCTATGGATATTATACTCCCCATTTCACAGATAACAAAACTGAGGCTAAGCTAAAGTGACTCACTCAAGGTCACACATCTAGGAAGCGATAATCAAAACCAGGAAGATAAATAGACAGGTGGACAGATAGATATAGGAGATACCAAGAGAAAATCTCCTACTCTCTGCTACCTTCCTCTTCCTCATATTTCTAGGCCCTGGTTATCCAGACTTGCACTAGCTGACCTTCCATCTATTCACACACACCCCTCATATTAAAACTGAAGAAACTGAGACCCAGTGAGACCATACAAGTGGTAAGGACTGGAGTCAGGAAGGACAGTGACAAGTTGGAGATTGACCGGAGAAGGGAAGCCAGGATGATGAAGGGCCTCAAGGTCATGCCATATAAGGATCCATTGAAGGTAATAGAGATATTTAGTCTAGAGAAGACTCTGTGAGGACAGAATGGCTCAATTCAATTATATGAAGGGCTATTGAACCCAGATCCTCTGACTATAGGGCACAGGCTCTTTCTATTATCTTATTCTAAGTACTCAGCCAAGAGTACTCCCCTAACTCTCTCTAACTCTCTCTAACTCTCTCTCCCTCTCTCTCTCTCTCTCTCTCTATCTCTCTCTCTCTCTCTCTCTCTCTCTCTCTCTCTCTCTCTCTCTCTCTCTCTCTGTTTTCTCTGTCTCTCTCTCCCTCTCCCCCTGCTCCCCTGCCTCTCTCTCTTTCTTTGTCTATCTGTCTTTCTCTCTCTCTCTCTCTCTCTCTCTCTCTCTCTCTCTCTCACATACACATACACACACACACACACACACACACACACACACACACACACACACACACACACCTCATCCTGGACTTAAAAACAGTTCTCTGAATCCATTGCCACCAATCTAGCTAAGTTACTGCTCAGGTCCCAGAGGACCAAGCACATTATAATCAGTGACCCTCGGAACCATCTTGCTCACTCCTTCCCAGGCATGTGGGACTTAGAATGATTATAACTTATGGTACAGTTAGTTATTTTTTAAAATACCCTTGTCTTCTGTCTTAGAATCAATACTAAGTTATCAGTTCCAAGGTAGAAGAGTGGTAAGAGCTGTCGAGGCCATTGGGATTAAGTGACTTGTCCAGGGTCACACAGCTAGGAAAATCTGAGGGCACATTTGAATTTAGAACCTCCCATCCCTAGGTCTTGCTCTCTATCCACTGAGACACTGAGCTGCCCCACACAGTCAGTTCTTAGGATATGGGGCTCTTCCAAGCTGAGTGAACCTTCTGTGAGTCTCAATCAACTTCAACCTGTCTAAGATGGGAATAATCATACTTGTGCTACCCACCTCATATGGCAGAGGTAGTCAAAGAGCTTTATGAACTTGGCTCCTTAAATAAATATGGAATCAATGTTTTAAACCATGTGGTTCCTAATCATAGGCTCTTAGAACTAGATGGGACCCCAAAGACCATCTAGTCCAATGATGGAGAAATTTTTAGTGCCCTACCCCACCTCCACCCCAGCTTGCCCCCTTACCCCAGACAAGGGAGGGGAAAAGGGACCGGAGTGGTCCAGGTGCTCTACTCAGGGAAAGGGAGCAGCTCCACAGAGTCCTTCTGCCTTTCTAGTGACTAACTCTGGTGAGTGGCAAGTGTCCACAGAGTAGTCTCTGCATGCCATCTTTGGCTTGTATACCATAGGTTCACCATTGCAGATCCAGTTCAATTGAACAAGAGCTATCTCAAAGTGGAGAACCATTAGGTATAGTATATAGGAAGAGGAAGAAGAATCATTTATTAAGCTTTTACTATGTGCCAAGTATCGTGCTTTCTAAATATAATCTCATTCAATAATGGATAGGACAGTTAGAAGAATCTCTGTATATTTTTGCTCATTTTTCTTTGTCAAGAGGGAGGGTTCATTTGCGAAGGAATGGTGGGAAATGATGAGTATTTAAAGGCATCAATAAAACATATTATATTTCTTTTTACAACATACCTTGACAAGCAGTCATACAACAGCCTTTGCTTGAAGGCTTTCATTGAAGGGAAACCCACTCTCTTGAGGCAGCCCATTCCCACTTTGGGACAGCTCTCATTATGAGGAATTTTTTTCTTGATATCAAATCAAAATTTGTCTCTCTGTAACTTTCAATCCTACAAGTAATTATTAAGCACCATCTATGTGTTAATTATTAAACACCATCACTGTTCCAAGGGCTGGAGATACAAAGAGAAAGCAATAAATAGTCCCTGCATTCTACTGCAGGGTACAACTTGTAAACAGAATATATACATAATTGTACAGAATAATACAAATCTGTTAACAGAATATATGAATAATTATTTGAGAAAGAGGATAGTGGATGAGAGAGCTAGAAAGAAATAGAAACAGATGGATAGATGTTAGAAAGAGACGGATTGTTGTCCACCCTTCGATTCTGAAGAGGACCAATATCACAGAGCAATGACTTCCTTGTGAATTTAAGTGAGTCAGAGTTATACAAAAGTGTCAGCCTTGCTCTCTTTTCCAGAGTCATCGAAGTCCAAGACAAAAATTGGGATGACTGGCAAGATGACGTAGGAAGCAAGAGATGACCTAGGCTCCTCTTGAGGTCTGACTAAGTTCTCAGGACTCCACAGCATCTCTATAAGTTGCCTTCACAGTCACTGGAACCAACTGTTCTCATTTGCCCCCTCTGCCAAGGGAACTCTTTGCTTGCTTGGAGCAGACACACCCCTCACCCACCAATGGGTTTGAGGACTTTTAGTTACCCTCAACCTGGTTTAGCCCATCTGCCCAGACTAAAAATATAGCTAAATATGTCCATTAAGAAAGATATAGATAGATGAATGCTATTTATTAATTGATTACAAAGTATCAGTATTGTGCTAAGAGCAAATGCAAGCAAGATAGTGTCTGCCCTCAGGGAACTTACATTCTAATAGAAGACAACACATTGATGGGAAATAAAGAGCAAGGTAGGGGCAGAGAGTCCAAGGTATAGGGGTCTAAGACCCAATAAGATAAAGCCAAAACTCACCTGTCAGGGCTGGGTGGCCCAGAAGTGAAGTCTGGGATTCTCATTGGAGGGGATGAAAATGAGGGCCAGAGTGGTGAAAAGGCCACTCCCAGAAGCTTCAAGGGGAGCACAGGCTCTGGGCCATGATGGAAGCTCAAGATTTTAAGTGGACAAGGGCAGAAAGTGCATTTCAGGCAAAGGGAATATGTCACCTGTGAAAAGGCAAAGAAGTCACAGAGACAGAGACAGAGACAGAGAAAGAAAGAGAGAGGAGGAGGAAAAAAAGTATGCTGACTTTAGAGAAGATTAGGTAGGTCAGTTTGTCTAGAATATATAGTGTATAAAGGGGAATAATGTGAATAAGTCTAGAAAAACAGACTGAGATCATAGGAGAATGAATTTTATTCTAGAGGTGATAGGGAGTCAGTGAAGGTCCTGGAGCAGCTAAGTGAGATGGCCAGACTTGTTCCTCAGGAAGATTCCTTTGACTGCTGCATAGAAGACCATAGAAGAGAGGACATTGGAAAGCAGGAATCTAACAATAATCCTGTAACCACAATCAATGCAAAAGGTGATCCTGGCCTGAGCTAGAGGAGTGTCTTTACAAGAAGAGTAAAGGAGATGGATGTGAGACATTTTGGGTTTTTTTTTGTTTGTTTGTGTGTTTTAAACCGTTACCTTCCATCTTGGAATCAATACTGTGTATTGGTTCTCAGGCAGAAGAGTGGTAAGGGCTAGGCAATGGGGATTAAGTGACTTGCCCAGGGTCACACAGCTGGGAAGTGTCTGAGGTCAGATTTGAACCTAGGACCTCCCATCTCTAGGCTTGGCTCTCAATCCACTGAGCTAACCAGCTGCCCCCCGCCTTTTGTGAAGGTAGAATAGCTATAGCTCCAATTTCTTCCCTCTAGGATCCAGCAGAACAAACCGATCCTTCTTTTCCATGAGTCCTTTCTTAAAATCAATAGTCATGCATCCTTACCCCATCACCACACCTAAGTCTTCTCTCCAGGCACATCCTCCAATCCAAATCCAGGCACAAGGCCCAAGCAGCTCCCCATCCTCTGCAGGCTGGCAAATGAGGCAAAGGATTCTGGTGCCAACCTCTAGCACTTACTTGCAGGGCAAGGTAGGGATCATGTAGAGAGCTTACATCCCCAGAGACCTTTAGTAGTTTTCCGCAGCTTTGAAAGCATGCCTGAATCCTGCCCATTTGCCTGTTATGTGTGTCTGGAGAAGGTGAGATAAAAGCTGGGACTGGGAGTGCCAAGGATCAGTTAGGTCCTACCAGTCCTAGTTTCCAGGGAGCCAGACACAGGCTCTGATTTGGATGGGGTGACAGCAGAGCTGCCTGAAGGCTACCTTCAGGGGCTGCTGAGCTAATGGGACATTATTCCCTGAAATAGAAACCTCCCCTCCTCACCTCTGCCTCTTGGGATACCTCCAATAAGACTAATAAAATAGCTAACATTCATAGCACCTACTATGTGCCAGACACTGTGATAAGTTAGCATTTTTACAATTATTATCTCATTTGATCCTCATGACAACTCTGGGAGGTAGATGCTATAATTATCCCCATTTTACAGTTGAGGAAACTGAGGCAGAGTTAAGTGACTTGCCTAGGGTCACATAGCTACTAAGATTCTGAGGCCAGAATTCCAGTATTCTTGATGCCAGGTCCAGAGCTCTAACCACTGTGCAACCTGCTGCCATAAGACCTGACCAGATCCCCCCAGGTGCTTCTGTCCACCTTTTCCCCATCGCCTTGTATATATTTCATATTTACTTCTGTGTGTACGTGCTGTCTTCCCCCAGCTAGATTATTAGCTTTAAGAAGGCAGGAACTTCTTATTGTTGGTCTTTGTATCCCCAATCTAGGCTTAGCACAGGCTGGAGCACTAGGAAACATGAAGTTCTCTGTTGTTCCATGTATATTTGGTATGTATGTACAGGGGTGTGGGATCTCTGTTTGCAAGGGCATCATTGAGATACCTGTGAGCACTGACTGAGAACTCGTATTTTCTGTGCCCCTACATTGGGGTGTGCGTGCATGTGTGTGTGGGGGCATCGATGAGTCTACAAACGTAGGCTATGTATAGGCATGTAATAGAGCAGAAATCGAGTGTGTGTCATCATCTGTGTGTCTGTGTGCTCTCTGTGTCTGTTTCTGTGAGCGTCCCTGTGTGTCTGTATCTGGGCATGCATTTCCACGTGTGTCAGAGAGCTGGAGCATGTGAATTCATGCTCCTTGCAAGGGGAGTCTGGGGAAGGGGGGAGCAAAGCATTAGGGGCTGGCTGTCAGTGGCCAGGACAGGGAGCCTCAGACCCAGTGTGGGTGCCCAGCAGGAGCCTGGCATTTGATGGCAAATCAAAGAGCTGACATCAAAGGGCTGGGGGAGTGAGGGGGGCTGCCTAGAGGGGAAGGGAGCCACTGGAGCACTCACCCCCTCCCACACTCAGCACCAACCCCAAAAGGGAGAAGAAAGGAAATTTCAGGACAGTCTGAGGTAGGACAATGGCTGGCACAAAAACCGTACCTGTACCACTCTCCCAAATCAACATCCCACACCCTTTTAGCTACAGTCACCAACTTCCCCTCATCCTCACTCAGGGCTTAGAGCTCTAGGCTTCCTCTTCCCCACCAACCCTAGATCTCAGCCTGATTCTTTTTGTTTCTTTCCAGAAACTTCTTTGTCTGCCCTGCAGCAAGCCCTTGTAAGAGGACACAGAATAAAAACTCAGAGCTACAAGGGATTTTGGAAACCATCTAGCCCAATGTTCTCCTCAATGCTGTATAATGCAGAGTATTAGATGCAGAGCACCTGGACTTCAGTTTTGGCTCCTGCTACCTGTGTGACCTTGGGCAAATTGCCTTCCCTCTCTGGGCTCAGTTTATTCATCACTTTAATGAAGAAATTGGACTCAATCTCCAAGGTTCTTTCCAGGTCTGAATTCTATGATCTTATTCTCCCCTCCCCCTTATTCTTCCCATTTTATATTATAAAAGTGATTTCACCTTGGAAGCCCTTCTCTAATAATAATCTCTATAACTCATTTTGCCCCCTGTGAAGGGCTTCCCCTGGAAATAGTAGGATTTGACCAGTGGATCTTCCAGAAAAGGTCTTCAGCTCCCTATGCAAGCATTCAAGCTAACAAGGCATTGGATATAGGACAGATTTTATTTCATCTGAGAGAAAAAGAAAACAAAAAGCTCAAAGATGAGGCTTATACCTGAGTTCTTCAGTACCAAGAACTCTCCCTTTACCTAGAGATATTTAGCAACCCTCCCCTGGAAATGGTCTCACCTTCCTTCTGGATCCCTACAATCCATATGGTTGAAAATATCATCAAAGGAATGAATCTGGGCTGCTTCATGTTGCATACCATTCTCTGATCTTGCTTCTCCTTTGGGTTCCCACATGCTGTGCAGCCTTCAGGCTTCTCTCTAGGACCTGGTAATGCTGAATATCTCTATCTCTTCTGGTTGAAGCTGTAAAATAATAAGAATGAATTGATTATTGATTATAAACTGATTTGATACTCTGCTTGTTGTACTTACAAAGTATTTTCAGTTTATATCAGTGAAGTGAAGCTCATAAGTGAACTTCACTTCAGAACCAGGAGCAAGGGCACTAAGGAGACTCTTGTTATATAAAAATAAACTATTTAACGAGAATATAAGTATAAAAAGATTTCTAACTCTAAGGGATTGTAACTCCACCCAAATAAAACTCCCTGGTTCCACAAGGAACCCCTTCTCCTGTTCACACAAGATACATTGACCCTTCCAGATCTAACTAACCCAAATTTTCACCATTCTACAGTAAACTAAACACTATTATCCTTACTTCTTAACTTTGTCTCCAAGTTATAAAAATAACAAAGGCCAGCTGGCTGAGCCTCAGCAAGAACCAAGTTAGGACTCTGAGCCTTAACAGACTCAGAGTCCAAACTAAAGGCCAGGTCTTTCTTTGGTCTTCTCAGATTTAAAAAACAATCTATGAATCAATAGACAGTCACTAGTGCTTCCCAAATTGGAAAAGTAAATCACTTAGCTCCTTCAGGTTTTTCCCTTCTTTCCTTTTACCTCAGACAGTGAGGAAAGAGAGAAAAGAAGATGCCACCTCTTCCCAGCACTCTGAGAGAGCGTAACTGCCAGAGATCAACTGCCACAGAAAAACTGTTACCCCTCTCCCACACACTGTCAATATTTGAAACTGACATTCTCAACTCTACTTCAAACTCCAATTAGTTCTCAAGCCAGCTTCTCTACTTTTTTATCTCTAAACTAATATATCAAGACAATTTCTAATATCATCCTTATACCACTCACATGGAACATCATAAAACTTGGGCAGTGAGGATCGAAATATCCAAAATGGGAGGGAGGGAAATCCTAGGGTCATCTGGTTCAGTTCATGCCTGACTAAGAGCCCTTACTACCCTGTCTTCAGGAAGGTCATCCAGTCCTCATTTGAACACAGCTGGGAAAGAGGAGCCCACCATCTTCCAAGGAAATCTATTTGATTCTGTGTAAGTTCTAATACTTAGGAAGGTTTTTCCTAATATCAAGCTTAATTTTACTTCTTAAGGATTTCCTCCTCTCCCTCCCTAACTCCTAATTCTGTCCTTTATGACCAAGCAGAATAAGCATAGCCTTTCCTCTGTCCTTTAAAAAAAAACTTTTACCTTGTCTTAGAAGGGATTGATTCTAAGAGGTAGGAAACTGGGGGCAAGTGACTTGCCCAAGGGTCACATAGCTAGGAAG
The DNA here is from genome assembly GCF_027887165.1 of Monodelphis domestica. NCBI lineage: Eukaryota > Metazoa > Chordata > Mammalia > Didelphimorphia > Didelphidae > Monodelphis > Monodelphis domestica. The sequence continues at coordinate 370,657,954 of NC_077230.1, read as the reverse complement.
TGTCTGAGACCAGATTTGGACCCATGTCCTCCCAACACCAGACCTGGAGCTTTATCCACTGTACCACCTAGCTTTCCTTCTTCTATCCTTTTAAATACTTGAAGATAACTATAGTGAGCCTGTCCTAAGTCTTCTTTTCCTCAAGGTAAATATCTCCAGTTCTTTCAGCTAATCTTTGCATGACATGATCCCTAGGCCCTTCACCTTCCTGGCTATCCTCTTCTGATTGGATCTCCCAGCATATTATTTTCTTTAAAAAATAAACACTAACCTTCTGTCTTAGAATCAATACTAAAGACATAAGCAATACAGAAATATGTATTGTATGAAAGTATTGTATGAAAAATATCGGACCATTTACCACCTTGAGGAGAGGTGGGAGGTGGAAAAGCTGAATTCTAAAATGCCAGAAAACAATTGTCAAAAGTTGTTTCTACATCTAACTGAAAAGGGTAAAGACAAACAATTTTTTTAAAAAGTAAATATTAAATAAAATAGAATCAATGCTAAGTAGCAATTCTAAGATGGTAAAGGCTAGGCGATTGGGTTTAAGTGACTTGCCCAGGGTCACACAGCTAGGAAGCATCTGAGGCTACATTTGAACCCCAAATCTCCCCTCTCCTGGTCTTGCTCTCTAGCATATTAATTTGTATCCTAACCATGATTCCTGGAGATGAACACAATGTTGCAGAGGTGGTCTGAATAGAACTGAATAGTGGGAAGGACTTCCCCCAATATGACTGTGCCTCCCCCACTGTCCCCTCCCATTTGCTAGAGTTTCTCCTCCACATCTGTGTCCTGTGTCCCCCCCCCCAACCTATCAGCTTCCCTTGGATCCCTGGGTCTCTTCTTCTAGGGGCATCCTTGACTGACTCTCCAAGTAACCTATTCCATCAGTGTCAGATGTAAGACCCAGAAAGGTACCTGAGAGTCATCCAGGCTCAGGCTGCCTGGTTTAAGGATGGGCTCCCCCAGTCCCTCCTCCCTCATCATCACCACTCTAAGAGACCTCCAGGAGTCCCACAGGGGTGTGGGTGGGGGGAGCAGGCTGGGCTCTCTTAGCAACAGGTCTCCAGGGAAGCCCTGTCTACAAAGAAGCCCTGGGGGAAGCCCACAGCCTGATGAAGTAAGGATTGGGGGCAGGGAAGTGGAGGAAGTATAGACCCAACTGTGAAAGGAAATAAGGCTGGAGAAGATTGGAGTGGGGGGCCATCCTAGTCAGCCCCCAGCCTCAAGCCCTAGCTCTTCTAAGACAGGGAAGGAAGAAATCTACCTCCTTTCTTTCTTTTCAAAAAAACAAGGGCTAGCCCAAAAGGATCACCTGCTAGAGGTAATTGCCCTGGAAACTAGACAAATCCTAAATCCTTTAACCCTGCCTCAGTCATGCATGAATGAATTCTGCCTGAAAGTCAGGAGACCTGGGTTCTATTCTTGGCTCCTCCCCATCCCCACCACCTCCTGAGTCTTTTCTCTCTGGGGCCCCCCTAGAAAAGAAAGGGGTTCAAGTAGATCATCTCAATCAGTAAGAATGATTAATAATAAATAATATGCACATTTCACCTTAATGTTTGCAAATTCATTTACCTCATCCGTGATCTCAGCTGCTCTCTAAGGCCCTTTCCAGTTCAAAAACTTTGAGCCTATGAAGCTATGGGGTATGGACAGTATGATGTCCTCAGGTTGAGACATGGACTCTGAATTCAAATTCAGACTCTGCTATTTCCAGCGGTTGTCATTGGGAATCCAAGCCTCGGTTTCTTATCTCTGATAATACTTAGATCAGCATCTTCATAGCCCAAAGTTATTAAGTCTGAAGGGTGTGTAGCTCTATTCTTGACACTATTAGGTTTTGTGATCGCCAGTTACAGACTGTGTCACCTTGTGCAAGTGTCTTCCACTCTCAAATCTCCCTAGAATGTTTTTAGGTCAGGAGTTCTTTCTATCTTTTAAATTAAAAAATCCTTGCCTTGCATCTTGTGTGTGGATTCCAAGGCAGAAGAGCAAGGCAATGGGGATTAAGTGACTTGCCCAGAATCATACAACTGGGGAGTGCCTGAGGTCAGGCTCCAACCAAGGACCTCCAGTTTCTAGACCTGATGGAGTAATTCACTAAGCTACCTAGCTGCCCAGGGCAGGGGTTCTTAACCATTTTTTGGTTCCTGCATGCCTTTGGCAGGCTAATGAAGCTGATGAACTCCTTCTTAGAATAATGGTTTGTTGCCCACGTTCATAATTGAAGGAGATGCTAAATCTCCATTTAGAGTCTAATGAAAATAAAGATGTTACTTTTTCCCATCATAGTTTACAGGCTCCTGAAATCTCTCCATGGACCCTTTCGGGGGAAGGTGGGGCATGTCGTTAGAGATGGAAAAGAACTTGGAACTCATTTAGCCCCACCCCCTCTGATTTTCCAGATGAGAAAACAGAGAACCAGAGTGGACCAGAGAAAACAGAAAGGCCAGGTGATTTGTCCAGCATTACAGTTGGTAAGAGGAAAAGGCTTGGAATTTGATGAACTGGGGAACCCATAGATATGACAGAGGGCCTTTAGATAAAGAGGAGAGTATTGGTGGTCCACAGTTTTGTAGAGGGATCTAGGTTTGAATCTCAGCTCTGATATTGCACATTCCACTTGGGGGACATTGGGTAATTCATTTTTCCTGCCTGAGTCCTTTTGTAAAAGGAGAATGTCAGGCCTCTGAGGTCCCCTTCAGATTTAAATTCTATGATCAAAAAAGCCCCATCTCCTGTTTCCCTAGCCCTTTGCCTTCTCCCTCTTTGTGTATGCGTACACACACACACACACACACACACACACACACACACACACACACACAGCCACCAGAGTTTGTCCAGGCATTGCTTGTTGACTATTCACAAGGGGAAAGAGTAATTGCAGAAATAGCATCAATCAGACTTTCAGGTAAGCATTGATGGGCAGTGTAGCCAGGTGACTCCAGCACTTCCCACGAGGTCCCTGGGTCTAAGTCTGTCCCCCTTCTTCCTTCTCCCTACCAGCCCCCGCCCCACTGTCTACCCCAACTCCTCACCACTGGGTGTTCAAGCTGCCCCTTCCTCTTCCCATCAGGGAAGTAATAGTGCCCTCTTCCTCCTCCAGCTCATTGCAGACACTGAACGGCAGCACCACTGGGTGGTCAGGTTCTGCTCTCCACCTTCTGGGCGATGCTCTGGCATTCAGAGGATTTCTCCCGGATGACCTCATCCCCAGAATGAGCCCTTAACTCCTACAAGGCAGACTCAGGTCACAACTTTGGAAGCATCTTCCTCACACAGGGAATGGGAAGGAAATACAAGGACGAGAAGGGAGATCCAGGGATAAAGAAGAAGAGATAAGAATAGCAAAGGAGAGATGCCGGCAGGATTGGGGGAGAGTCAGGACTAAGGAAGGAGAAACAAAGAGACAGAGAGGGAGAGAGGGACTGAGGAGGCAGAGAGGCAGAGAGGGAGAGACATGGGGATAGGAGATAGATGGCTAGAGAAAGGCACCGGAATAGGAGGAAGAGAGAGAGGCAGGACAGAAGGGAGATAGGGAGAAGGGGCAGCAAAAGATAGAAACAGGAAGCAGAGGGAAAGGAGGAAGGAAAGCGAGGGAGAGCCAGATGGAGAAGAGACAAAGGCGGGAGAGACAGAGAGACAGGCAGGCAGACAGACAGACAGACAGACAGAAAAGACCCTGGGAAAGTAGGAGATGAAAAGATGGGGTCAGGAAGAAACAGTCAAAGACCATGAGAGGGACAGAAAGAGAAGAGGGCAAAGGAGCTAGATGTGATGAGGGGAATGATGAGGAATGAGGGTGGGGAAGGACACGGAAGTAAGAAAGGAATGGTGAAGACAGCTCAAATCCTCCTCCTTCCTCAGAGCCCAGTTCAAACTCCATCTCCTCCAGGAAGTCTTCCATGGCTCAGAGAAGGGAATGTGGATGGGCTTTTCCTTAATACCTCTGTTGAGTCAGAGGATTCCTGACCTTTAGCTAGGGCTTTAGGTTGGCACTGCCCTCTCTACTCAGGGTCCCTCTGCCACTCTTAGTCTCTGGGAGAAGTGGGATACCCTGAGACTGCAGGATGCTCGAAAGACAATTTGATCCTCAGGTTCCTCTTCCCCCATCCTGACCCCCTTATGGCTCATTGACTTTCCAGCCTTCCCTGGTCTTTTTAAGCATAATCACAGCGCCCCCTGGTGGGCCTGGGCCAATACTGCCTCCGTCACTCCACTCAGCACCTGGGGGATACATAGAAATTGTGACTGGGTGGGGAGACAAGAGAATGGAAAGAAGTCTCCTAGAGTCATAGGATTCAGAGCTAAAAGGTGTCTTCTTTTTAAAAACCCTTAGCTTCTGCCTTAGAATAGATACTAAGTATAGGTTCCAAGAAAGGAGTGTGGCATGAACTAGGCAAATAAGGTTAAGTGACTTGCCCAGAGTCACGCAGCTAGGAAGTATCTGAAGCCAAATTTGAACCCAGGACTTCGCAACTCTAAGTCTGGCTCTCCATCCATACAGCTGCTCCAGAAGGTATCTTAAAGATTATCTTCAAAAACATGTTGGACTTGGGACCAAAAGCCTTAGGTTGGAGGTCTCTGTCACTCAGTAAAATTCCAAATCCAGTTTTACTCTCTTACCCTGAGGGAGTAAAGGTGCGAACAAAGGGACCTGGGCCCCATCTCACCTCTGGCACCTGCCTTTAGATGTTCATCCCTTTGGTCTTGTCCAGAGCCTTATACATGGGACAGGGTGCACAGAGAGATGAATGGGACACAGAGACTGCTCTGTTCTCAGAGACTGGCATCCTCCCTAATACAAGACATAAGACAAGGGCACATTCAGATGTGAACATATAATCAAGTTAAAAGAGGAAAGCCAGATGGAAGGTTATGGAGGCTGAGAGGAAGATGAGATCAGGGAAGGCTTCCTGGAAGAAGGGGTATCTGAACTGCGACTTGAAGGATAGATTTGGAGAAGTGAGGGTAACAAAAGTAATAATAACTCTGTTTATGTAGTGTTTTAAGGTTGACCAAGTACTTTGCATCCATTATCTTATTTGAGCCTGCCAATAACCTTGTAAGGTAGGCACTGCAAGCAGTACTAGCCCCATCTTATGGATGAAAAAACTGAGGCTAAGTCACACAGAGAGTAAACATTGGAAGCAAGATCTGAGATCGTATCCATTCGACCTTCTAACTCAAAATGAGGATAGATCTTTTTAAATCTAAATGGATGGGAGAGCAAGAGGCTTCCAGAAACCAGAGGAATATTGGGGATGGAAGGGAAGGGGAGAAGGAGATGGCTCACTTCAGAGGGGCCCTGGAAATTCCTCCCAGATGACCCAGAGCAGTGAAAGGAATGTTGGTCCCTGATTGGCACTATTCCCCCGGAGAGGTGAAAAGGTGAGGTAGAAACACAGCCAGGAGCCCAGACCAGTGTACCTCATTCTCCCCATGGGTATGATATGTTGCCTATGATGGTGTGTTGGATGGAGAACTGGAGTTGGAGCTGGGAAGATCTAGATTTGAATCTTGCCTGAGACACTTATTTTGCTACATGACCCTATGCAGTCACCTTACTTGGATGGGTCTCAATTTTCTCATCCACAAAATGGAGATAAGTGTAACATCTACATCCCAGGGCTACTGTAGAGGCTCAAGATATAATACAGGTAAACCCAATCTCAAAAGGACAGATTATCAGTCCTAGTTTTGGAGAATATACATGAGGGAATGAGATATTTCATTTTTATCCCCAGAACCTAACACAAAAAAATTACTTCTTTTTTTCCCTTTTTAAAGCCCTTACCTTCAGGCTTAGAACTATTACTGTGTCTTGGTTCCAAAGTAGAAGAGAGGTAAGGGCTAGGCAATGGGGGTTAAGTGACTTGCCCAGGGTCACCCAGCTAGGAAGTGTCTGAGGTCAACTTTGAACCCAGGATCTCCTGTCTCTAGGCCTGGCTCTCTATCCACTGACCCAACTAGCTATCTCCAGGAATTACTTCCAAATGCTTACTGATCTGAATCGAATTCACAAAATTCCTAGACTGTCAAGAGTTTGCAGGAACCTTAGTCCAATTGCCCCATTTTACATAGGAGAAAACTGACTCCCAAAGAAAGAGAAGATGGAGGAGGGGAAGTAATATGCATTTATTAAATGTGTATCATATGCCAGGCACTATTTCATTTAATCTTCACAGCCACCCTGATAGGTAGATGCTATCTCCATTTTTCAGTTGAGGAAACTGAGGCAGAATGAGGTTAAGTGTCTTGCTCAAGGTCCAAAACTAGGAAGCTTCTAAGGCCAGTTTTGAACTCAGATCTTGACAGCAGGCCCAGGGATCTATCCACTGTGTACTTGACTGTCCAAAAAGAAGAGATTTAATGGGGAATCACTGAGCCACTCTCTGTAGGGAGTGGCCTGACCTAGGGGTGAGTTTTGTCCATCTCCCTCCAGAAAAGGGCTTCTTTGGTGGTGCCCTCTGGTGGCTGGCACATGTGCACCAGTGAGCGTGCCCACCTCTGTGTTCCTGGGTCCCGGCTGCTCCAAAGGTCTGAGGTGGAACTGGGGAGGGTTGGAGTCAGTTCTGAGCTGGAGTCTCTGCGGTGTCTCAGCTCTTCTCTCCCGGCCTCATTAAGATGCAGACGGCAAATGCAGAGCCGTCAACAAGGTCACTGGAGAATGAAGAGCAACGGAGATAGACCCAGTGGCAGGAACATGCCCAGCCCAGCCCAGCCCAGCCAGCTCCTCTCAGCTCAGCTCGATCGGCTCAAGCTGGCTGTGAGGCGGAACTCGGGCATCTCCCTCCCTTCCCTCCACCCCCTCCCACCGTGGTTCTCTTAGGATCACAGGGAGGGAGATCAGAACCAGCCTTCCCTCCTTCCTTCCTCCCTCCTTCCCTTCCTTCCTTCCTTCCTCCCTCCTTCCCTTCCTTCCTTCCTTCCTCCCTCCTTCCCTTCCTTCCTTCCTTCCTTCCTTCCTTCCTTCCTTCCTTCCTTCCTTCCTTCCTTCCTTCCTTCCTTCCTTCCTTCCTTCCTCTCCTCTCCTCTCCTCTCCCTCCCCCTCTGTTCCTCTCTCCTCAGGGCTTCTCCTCTTCTCTTCCATCCCTTCTCCAATCTCAGGTCCTTTTCTCATCTTTATTCTCTATTCCTCATTCCACTCCGCCTCCAGCTGTCTTCTCTGGTTGGCTCTGAGCCCCCTTTCGTCCACTCCTCCCTCTTTACTCCCTTCTTTTGGCTGGGGTCAGCCACCCTTCCCCTCCCCAACAGCGAATGCCCAGCCTGGTTTTCATTCCCTCAGGGCCCGTCCCTCTATTGTTGGACAAATAGCCAGACATCGGGGAAAACAAGCTCAACTACTTCTCCAAACAGCCCATTCCACTCTGGTATAACTCTAATCCTTGGGAAGATCCTCCCTCCATGGAGCAAAAATCAGCCTCTCAGCAAGTCCTGCCCTTTCCCTTGTCCCTAGTTCATCCCTTTGGGGCCAAGTAGAGCCAGTTTACTCCATTTTGTCTATGTCTGCCAGTGAAACTCCCTGAAAATCTCTTCTCTAGGAAAAAAAAATCCCTAGTTCCCTTGGTCCTCCTAACAACATAGCCTCCAATCCAATCCCCTCAGCATCCTGCCAGCTTCCTTCCTGGGTTCCTATTTGTCAATGTTCTTCCTGAAAAGTAGTGCCCAAGACCAAATATGATACTCCAGCTCAGGTTGGAGTCATTCAGTCAGTTAACTATTTCCTAAACCTACTACATGCCATGCACAATCCTAAACGCTGGGTTTACAAAGCCAGGCAAAAGTCAGTCCCTGGCCTCGAGGAGCTCACAATCTAATGGAGGAGACAACGTGCCAACAGCTATATATAAACTAGACACAGGTGGGAAAGTGGAGAGACTAAACAGAGTGAAAGCAAGACTTTAGCTGAGACTTAAAGGAAGCCAGGAAAGTGAGGAGGCAGAGATTCTAGGCATGGGGGGGGGGGGTCAGTAAAAATGCCCACTCTAAAGGAGGCTGATGTACTGGATCACAGAGCACATGGGAAGGATGGAGAATGTTGAAGAACAGGATACACAGAGACTATTACTTTCCTCAGTCAGAATAGAAGATCTAAGTCTGGAGGAACCAACCAATCAATGGCTGGACCATACTTTGAAAGGCCTTGAATGTCAGGCTAAAGTGTTGGAATTTATCTGGCCAGGTCATGAGAGCCACAGAAGATACCTGAGTAGAGGAGTCACATCAAGCCTGTCCATTAGAAAGATGACTATGACAGCTTAAATATAGCATGATTTCAAAGGGAAGAGACTGGAAGCAGGAAATATACCAAAACAGAAGAGAGTGGAGAGGATGGCAGAATTGCTAGAATGAAGGGAAGGAGGGAAATGAGAAAGAAAGAGATGAAGAAAAGGGAAGGAAAAAGGAAAAGGTCATTGTGAGAGAGGTTATAGGGAAGATAACAGAGGAAAGGGACTGGCCAGCAGATAAAGCTAAAGAGGAAAAGTCCAAGCAGGAGATATATACAAGCCATGAAGAATGATATCTTTGACTGGCAGGGAGATTATAGGTAGGCAAACATCCAGGAAAATCAAAGCATTTGGAGAAACGCCTCTTTCTTCCCCAATCTCCATTTGGTGAAGGCCATCTGGGAAAGTCATCTCCTCGGGGTGGGGCAGTAGGATGGGAGCATGGAAGCCAGACTCCCTGGGTGGCCATCCTCACTCTGCCCAGAGCCCAGACTGGCCAGCAGTAAGGACAAGCAGATGGACAGCCCAACCTAATCCCATTAACCAAACCATCCCTTTGTTCCTCTCTAGGGCCAAATTCCTTGAAAAAGTTGTCTACCCCGATGCCTCTACTTCCTCACCACCTGCTCTCTCATTAACCCCATTTCATGCTGGCTTCTCTGTCCACAGCTCCAAAGAAACCAATCTCTCCAAGGTCACCATGACATCTTGATGGCAAAATTTAATGGCCTTTTTTATTGCCAGGCTTCATTCTTTTAACTCTCTCTGCAACTTTTGACACTGTTGGCCACCCTCTCCCTTTTGAATGCTGGGTTTCAAACACTTCCATTGGCTCCAGAAATACTGTGTTGTCCAGTCTCCTTACTTCTTAAACCACTCCTCTGTTGTCTTCATTGACCCCCTATGGATCTTCACTTCTTTGATATGTCTCAAATCTCTCTCCTCTTCTCTGGTCCCATGGCTATCACCGGGGTCCAGACTTTCATTATCATGCCCATAGATTATTATGCTAATTAGGACCTCCTAATAGATCTTTCCAGCTCCACAAACCTACTAGTCTGATCTTCCTTGGGCATAGGTCTAGTCTGGTCTGGTCACCCCTTCTACTCAAAACATTGTCCATTGAGTAAGATCTAAATCCTGGTGTCTTTCATTCACATTCCTCCACAATCTGGCACCTCCATTTCAGTTATCTCAGTTTACTCTCTTGAAAGAACAGTGTCTCGTGAAATCTGAACCACTCTCTGGTCCCCAGACTCAAACCGTACTCTAATGCCTCTAGGTCTTTCCTTGGTCAATTTCTATGCTTGGAATGCCCTCCCCAACATTTTTCAACTTTAGAACCTAAATCAAGAACCCAGTGAGAGGCATAGTTAAACAGAAATTTGTCTGGGAACAATCTATGGAGTTTTGTTATTGATTCCTTATGATTCATTTCAGTCATGTCTGACTCCTGGTGACCCCATTTGGAGTTTTCTTAGCAGAGATACTGGAGTGGTTTGCCATTTCCTTCTCTGGCTCATTTTATAGAAAAGAAAACTGAGGCAAACAGGGCTAAGTGACTTTTCCAGGGTCACACAAGTAGTAAGTGTTTGAGGCTGGATTTGAACTCAGAAAGTTAATTCTTCTTGACTTTAAATCCAGTTCTCAATGCCCTGTGCCACTTAGCTGACCCTAGCGAGGTTTAGTATACTAGAAATCAGTGGTGTGATATGACAGCCAAAAAAAAAAAATTAAGGGATCTTACACTTTATTAAGAGAAGCATAGCTTCCAGGAACCAAGAAGAGATTCAATTCCATTGTATTCAGCCCTGGTCAGCTCACATCAGCAATATTATGTTCTCTTCCAGGCTCTACAATTTAGGGAGAATATTGATAAATTAAAGAATATCCAGAAGAATGATGAAGGACCTCAGACCCAACCAGTTGAAGTCACTGAAGATGAGTTGTTTGGAAAAGAGTTAACAGAGCCATGATAACTGTCTGAGGATTTAAAGGGGTGGCTGTCTTATGAAAGAGAAATTGATAGATTTCTTTTTGACCCCAGAGTGCAATCCTGGGAGCAAGAGAGAGAAGATGCAGAGAAGTAAAATTTGACCTTGGTGTTGGAAATGATTTGCTAACTATGAAAACTGCCAAAAATAGAATGGCACAAAGAGAGAGCTAGCTAGCATGGGCTCCCTATCCTTGGAGGTCTTCAAACAAATTCTGGCCAACCACTTTTTTAGGGATATTGTAGTGAGGATTCTTTGGGGGCTTACAGTTGGACTAGATGGTTGCTCAAGTCTCTTCCAACTCTGAAACTCTGTGATTCTCTGAAAGTGAGACCTCCTCTGGGAAGCCTTCCATGCCCACCACCAATAATATTTATTAAGCACTTTGTCTTTGCATCTCTAAGGCACAAAGAAGTAGAATGTGTCATAATGAGTTATTTCTTAGCCTCTGTAGATAGACTGTAAGGTTCAGGGCATGACTTGTTTCTTGTTTACACTTCGTCTTTCCTAGTTGTAAGCCCTGTGCTCTCCCCCCAAGGTAGGTTCTAAAAAGAAGTTAGTAGTGAACCAAATTGTTATATTCAGCTAACTAAACTTAGTTACCCTCTTTTGAATCTTAGATAAAAAGCAAAAGGGATCTCACTTTTTCTCTTCTGCCAAAAAAAAAAATGGATTCAGCCTTCATTAGCATTTAAATATGCAGCCTTCAAACTAGACATTCTTGGTGGGATAGATTAACATCTGTAGGCACTAATTCACGCTAATGGACCCAGCAGGGAGTCTTTGATGCTCAATCTCCTTTTCTGAGAAGCTCAGGGCTGGAAAGGACCTCAGAGACCTTCTAGTACAATCTGCACCTGAGAGAAACCCTTTCTATGGCATTCCTGACAAGTGGTCATCCAGCCTCCAAAACCCGGAACACTTTGGGACAGCTCTGATAATTCAGAAGCTTTTCCTTATCTTGAGCCTGAAATGTGCTTCTCTGCAACTTTTGCTTTTGCCCCCTTTTGGTTTGGTCCTCTGGGACCAAGTAGAAAAACTCTAATGCTTACTCTACTTGGCAACCTTTCATATATTTCAAAGATAACTAGAAAGTCCTCCTTAAGTCTTCAGTTCCTTTTACTGGCCTTCAAATGGCATGCTCTCCTAGTGCTCTCCATATTCTGGTTTCTCTTCTCTAGACATGCTCTGGTTTATCAATGTCTTCCTAGAGTATGGACTCCAGAACTGGACACAAAGCTCTAGATGTGGTCTGATGACAGGGACAATGCTTCTATTAATGAAGTCTAAGATCCATTAGTCTTTGGGAATACCATGCCATATGGCTAATTCATTGGGTCCACTAATACCCATAGGTCTTTTTCATTGGAAATGTAATTTAACTATATTTCTCTCTATTGTACTTATAAATTGGATTTTATGAAAATGTTGTGCTTCCCAATTTCATCTTTTTAGATGTGACCTATTGAGATCACTGTGGATCCTGACACAGATTTCCATTATGTTAGTAATCCCTTATAGTTTTGGGTCATTTAATAAGCAAGCTATCTGTACTGTTATCTAAATCACTGACAAAAGTATTAAAGGGACAGCTAGGTGGTTCAGTGGATAGAGTGCTTAGAGATGGGAGGTCTTGGGTTCAAATCTGACCTCAGACACTTCCTAGCTGTGTGATTCTGAGTCACCTAATCCCATTTGCCTAGCTGTTACTGCACTTCTGCCATGGAACCTATACCTAGTATCAATTCTAAAACAGAAGGTAATGTTGTTCTTATTTTTAATTAATAAACAATAAAATAAAGTGTTGAACAGACCAAGGCCAAAGAAATAACCTAAACCAAACCTACTCTAAGACATAGAAGGAAAAAGGAACTAGGGAGGGCTTGGGAGATAGCCCATGCCCACCAAGTGGCACCTGGGTGAGATATGAGCCTGAGAAGCCCCCCAGGATGAAACCTAGAAGGAGGCAAGGAGATAAGGAGCTCCTGGACTGATTTCCACTGGGCGAGGCTCCCTGGAAACCAACCAGATAAGAAGACCACTTGCAGATCACCTATCCTAAACCTATCCAGGGGGCTTAGAATCAGACTCTTAAATCAAAGTAATACTCTTTCTCGTCACATTTACATAGAAATCAAAAAGATGGGCCAAGTTTTGGGAGCCAAGGCTGTGAGTAGGTTATCCCCCATAGTCTTGGTCTCACCTCCCTGAGTGTCTGGGGAAGGAAGAAAGTGGGAGGAAGGTTTGGCAAGACTAGGGTAGATCTTACAAGTCTACTCCCATAGAGCTAAAAGATCCCATATTGGTCCCATAGACCAATAGGTCTATTCCTGAGTATCCATTATTGATAAGGTTTTCCAGATGCCTACTTGGGCAGAGAGAAGGACATGCTGCCACAGGGCAAAGCTAGAAAATCAGGAAACATTCAGGGTCATGTTGGTCTGGCTACTTTAATGGGCCTAAGACTTCCATGTTTAATGGGAATAGGAAAAGAATTTGAATCAATGGATTTGGTCAAGGCTAAAATTAGTTCATAATGATAATGACTGATGAGAAGCAGCTTTGGATGGATTACACTTCTCATCTCTAACCCTCAGTGTTTCATCTGTAGAATTATATCATTGGTTGAGATGGGTCTCTAAGGATTTCCTGAATTCTAACATTCCATGCTCTATGTTCTTACATAACCTTTGGTTCCATATTTTGAGGTACCTTCCAGTTTAGATATTCTTTGTTCTAAAGTTTATTCTAGCTCTGACTTTCTTCATTCTAAGATCCCTCCTATATCCGACATCCTATGTTCTAAAGCCACTTTCAACTATGACATCCTCTAATCTAAGGTCCTTCTCAAGTCTAATATTCCATGTTCTGTGCCTTTTCCATTTTGAAAGTCTATGTTGTAAAGTGTTTTTCCAGCTCCAACATTCTCTATACTAAAGTCTCTCCCAGCTCTGAAGTTGTATGTTTTGTTTTCTAGGAGGTCTTCCAATGAGGATGTTCCAGGTAGGATTCTGTCAGTCTATGAATCTCAAGCCTATCCATCCCCAAGGCTAGTCCTACCTTCCAAACCCCAATAAGTCACTAACTTTACTCAGCTTCCCCATCCTGTCTCAAGCTAAGGTGTAAACTGCAGGATAGCAAACAAGACCTTAATGCCCAAGATCACTGTCCTCCAGCTGGACAGATGGATTGAAAGGATAGACAGATGAATAGCCAGCTTGACAAGTAGAAAGCCAGATGAATGGACAGTTGGATGAATGATGCTTTCCTCTTCTACTTCCCCTCCTTGCCACCTTATTCAAGCCCCTCCTAACCCTTCTACAATAGAATCACATTTCTCTCTTCTCCCCACAAAGGGTGAGTTTTTCCAAACTCAGTCCCTAAAAACTCAATAATTTCATGCTCCATCTCATCGATGATTCACCTCACTTTTTACTCCTCCCCTGACATCTGTGCCTAGTATCCCTCAGTCTCCTTTGATCCCTTGGCCAGTCATAATTCTTACTTGTGCCACTTCCCTGAAAATCCTATCTGTATTAGATTCAAGACTTCATTTTTTCTAAACAATAGGCATCCTCAGAGACCTTGGGGAAACCTCATTCTATTCCTCCTTTGAAATTTTCTCCCTCTCCTCCTTCTCTATGCAGACCTTTCACATGAGAGCATCAATATCTAGCTGTTCTCTCCCATGGCCTCCAAGACCCCTCTACCTCTACTGCTCTGAAAATCATTAATCCTTCAAGGCCCAGCTCAATGGCCATTAGTTGGCCATTCATTATCACTACAGGAGAACTTGAAGGGACCTTAGAGATGAACTAATTCTATTCCTTCCATTTACAAATAGGGAAACTGAGTTACCCATTCCCCCAAATCACACATGTATCAACAAAGCTTGAACCCAGTCAGATCTTCTAAGTTACGGTTCAATTTTCCTTCATCTGTACAAGGTTCAAATCTCTCACCTCTTCTGGGTTTCTTTATCTGACCACCCCACACCTCAGTGATATCTGTGACATAATTCTCAGTCATTCAGTGCATTTATTCAACAAACATTTTAGTAAGTCCTCATATGCTCAGGGAAGGCCCTGGCTTCCTGATAGGGAAACAAAATGAAAAAAGAATATAATCCTCAAGGAGCTTATAGTCTAGAAGATAACACACATCTACACATACAGTGACTACAAGGAGAGATCCAGACAAAGCACTCTAGAAATTTTGAAAAATTAACCTTGGAAAAGGGGTGAGGAAGACTCTGGGAAACTAATGGTACCTGAATTGGAACTTGAAGGGAAAGGAAGATTTCAGTTGACAGATGAGAAAAGAGTGGGTTCTCGTCATGAGGGATGATCTTCTCAGAGACAGGAGGGGAGAAAGATAAGATTGATAAAGAAAAAGTTCAATTTGGCTCAAAGGCAAAGTACAGGAAGAGGATTGGAATGAAATAAGGTATGAAAGTCAGATTGGTGGTAGACCTGAGTTAAAATCCAGCCTCAGACACACACTAGCTATGTGTATGACCCTGGGCTACTCACTTAACTTCCATCAGTCTCAGTTTCCTTCATCTGTAAAATGAAGATAATAATAGTACCTACTTTCTAAGGGAGGATAAAATTAGATAATATTTGTAAAATGCTTTTCAAACTTTAAAGCACTATATAACTGCTAGTTATTGTGATTATTGTAGAGGACCTTGAATGCCAGGCTAAAGTGTTTGGAGTCTATCTTGTAGCAGGTCCAGCTCAGGTACCACCTCTAAAATGAAGCCTGCCTTGATTCCCACCCTTCCACCCCTAAGCAGCTGAAGGATATTTCACCCTTTTCAAATTTTCCTAGGGCATGTTGTCTGCACCTGTCTCTTGTCCTATCACTTCCTACATGGTACCATACTGATTTTCATGTATGTTATATTTCATCCATTAGTTTGTTAATTCATTGCAATCAGGGACTCTGCCCCTTTTTGTCTTTGTAACCTCAGAGTCTAGCACAGGGCTTAGAAGAGACTGGGCCCTTAATACTGACAAACAAGAACACCCTGAGGAGGGAGACCAGAATGGTCTGCAGGTAATGCCATATGAGGATCAGTTGGAACTAGTAATGTTTCGTTTGAAAAGAAAAGAGTTTGGGAGATATAGCTAGAGTCATTTAGCACTTTAATGTTTGGAAAGAACTTCATAAAGATTATCTAATTTTATCTTTACAAAAACCCTACAAGGTACGTGCTATTATTATACCTATTTTTCAATTGAAGAAACTGAGGCAGACAGAGGTGAAGTGACTTGCCCGGGGTCACACAACTAGTAAATGTCTGAGGCAAGCATTCTGTCTGCCGCACCATCAGTTGCCTTCAAGTATTTGAAGATCTGGCATTTGGATGAAAGACAGACTTGTTCTGCTTGTCTGCAGACAGCAGAACGAGGACTGTGGAATGGAAATTACAGAAAAGTAGATTTAGAGATGAAGGAAGGAAAATTTTCCCAATAACCAGAGGCATCCAAAAAATGGAACTGGTCACCTTGAGAGCCAGTGTTATGTAGCAAATGGAGTGTTGGACATAGGGTCAGAACACATGGATCCCAATCTCATCTCTAATATTTGCTAGTTACATGATTGTGGACAGATCACTTTGGGAACTATCTGAGCTCTTCTTGGGGAGGCCAGCTAGTACAATGGAAAGAGTGCTGAATATGAAGTCAAGACCCAAGTTTGAATCCTGGCTCAGTTGCTTACTTCCTGACTGACCTCTAACATGTAATTTAACATGTCTGGGACTCAGTTTCTTCAGCTGTAAAATAATGGGATTATACTGGATGGTTCTCTAAGATTCCCTTCTTGGTTTCTAATTCCATGATCTTATGATTTGGAAAATGGGGATAATAATAGCTGAAGAACCTACTTTCAGGGTTGCTCTGAGACTCAAGGTGGTTTTATGCATGGTATTTTTTTTCAAACTTTAAAAGTCTAAAGAAATTCCAGTTGTGGGGAGGTAATGAGTTCAGAGCATGATAGGAGTTAGAAGGGACTCCAGAGTTCATCATTTCCAACCCAAATTTGAGTGAGGATTCATTCTATAGAATTCCATATCTTTCAGGAACTTATCCCTGACTAATATCATTGTTCCAAAGCAACTTCTGCCACTTGGCAAAATATTATAATAATTGCACTCTTTGGTAAGCGTTTGATGAAACTCTTCTATTAGACTGTCAACCCCTTGAGATTAGGAGCCATGTCTAATCTTCATTAATTGCTTACCAGTCCAATACAGTATTATTCTCTGCCATGGTTATATATATTAATTAGTTGACTAGATTTTGGTTTCGCCATTCGTTGTTTTTGGTAGCCATGGAAAGGTGAATCATTCTTCTTGCTATTGTTTTGTTTACCAAATGAACAGCAATTTCTTCTCTATCTCAGCTTCTTGGAGTGTTGGAATCAGGTCAGTAAAGCCCTTGGAACTTGTCCCAGAGCTTGTGGACAAGCTACTTATAACAAATAGTCATCTAGACTTCACTTGAAGATTTTCAATGATAGGGAATTTTACTACCCCTGATAGGGTTCATTCGATTTAAAAGGAAAAAAAAACCTTATCTTCTATCTTGGAATCAAGTAAGTATTGATTCCAAGGCAAAAGAGTAGTAAGAGCTAGGAAATTGGGATTAAGTGATTTGCTCAGTCACACAGCTAAGAAATGTCTGAGGTCAAATTTGAACCCAGGACCTCTTATCTCTAAGCCTGGCTCTCTATCCACTGAGTCCCTATCTTCCTTTCCATTCCATTTTGTGGCAGTTCTAGTTGTTAAGGAGGTTTTTCCTTACCTAAATATATGATTTCGTAATTTCAGCCTAGTTCTGGCCTCTAGGGTACAGGAGAACAAGTTTAATCCTTGTCCCTAGAGGTATTAACCAGAGATAGGTTGACTAATTGTCAGAAATAACATAGAGGGGATCCCTGTTCAGTTATGATTTGGACCAGATGTCCCCTGAGGTCTGAGGTTCTCTAAATAAATGTTGGAATGAATTCACATATAACCCCAATTTCAATACCTCTCCCATAGGGATTGTAGACATTGCTATCATATCTTTAAAAGGTAACAGAATTTTGGAGTGTTGGTAGAGAGTTTTTTGTTTTTGTTTTTAAGCCCTCACCTTCTGCCTTAGAATCAATACTAAGTATTGGTTCCAAGGCAAAAGAGCAGTAAGGATTAGGCAGTTGGGATTAAAGTGGCTTGCCCAGAATCACCCAGGTAAACTGGATTTGAACCCAAGACTTCCTTCTCCAGACCTGGCTCTCCAAACACTGAACCACCTAGCTGCCCCAAGAACAGAGTTTTAAGAGACTGTTATCTGTGATGGCTGCAAAGAAAACAGAAGAAAAGAACTAAGAGAATTAATTCCTGAAAGAAATGAATTTCACTTTCATATTGTAAAGAAGCACAGAGAATTCTTGAGAATATACTTTAATTGGTAGCACAAAAAGTACTAAATTGTGAGACTGGTTCCCAAATTGAAATTCGCAATTGTAATAATGTTTAAAAGTGACTTTTGCTTTGATTTTCTCTTACAGTGACAGATTGTAAATAATTGTTTATGTCTTTGTTTTACTGTTTGTTACTTTCAACAAAGTATAGCCATTAACCTTTATGTTTATTTAGCCCTGGAGACTGGAGATAGTAGAGGGAGGATGAGTGATTGATAGACAGACAGACAGACAGATAGATAGATAGATAGATAGATAGATAGATAGATAGATAGATAGATAGATAGACATTAACAGAGTTTATGGGAAAATCGTTTTTCAAAATCATTTACTAAACAGGGATGAGGGCTCAAAGAAAACTGATTAATTAAAGAGAGAAATGTTACAATTGTTAGTAATTAATTTGGAAATGTTAGAACATACACTTTGCCTTAGAACCTAGGATAAGAATGAAAAAGAAAAAATAGCTAGTTGCAGGCAGAGAGAAAAGTGATCATCATGTAGGCTGTACTTGAAGGCTGACCTTAAAATTCTATTGTACATGTAATCACAGAATTTTAGAATTGGAAGGGACCTCACTGGACATCTAGTCCAATCTATAACCCAAAAGAATTCCCACTGTAACATATCTAGCAAGGGGTTATCCAGTCTTTGTTTGAAGATCTCCAGTTAGGAGAGAAATCATTACCACTTGTAGCAGCCTGTTCTACTTTTGGGCAGCTCTAATTGTTATAACTATTGTTGCTGGTTCTTCCCTCTAGAACCTAGTACAGTGATGGTGGACCTTTTAGGCACTTTGTAATGTGCCCCATCTACCCCCAGACTGGGTGTCATGTCACATCCCCCCCACAGAGACCGAGTGTGCTCCCCCTTACCCCAAAGAGGGATGGGGGAAATGGAGGGAGTGGCCCATGTACTCTGCTTAGGGGAGGGAGTAAGTGCTTCCTTTGGGATTCTGGACAGAGGGGCAGGGAGGTGCGGTAGAAAGAGGTAAGGGAATAGCTCCACTCAAGTCCCTCTGCCTTTCTAGTAACTAACTCAGGTGATGGTGTGCATGCCCACAGAGAGGTCTCTGCATGCCATCTTTGGCATACATGCCAATGGTTCACCATCATAGGCCTAGGAGAACAAGTTTTAATCTACATGAAAACCCTTCAAATACTTGAAGACAGCTATAACCCTCATGAAGCTTCTCCAGGTCAAAGATCATTGGTTCCTTTGTTCCTTTAATTAATCTCATGTGACACAGATTCAAGACTGTTCATCATAGAAATTAGAGGTAGAAATAACCTTAGAAGTCATCCAGCAACTCCAAAATATAATCATAAGATCATCAGGTCGCCAATTTAGAACTAGAAGGGATCCTCAAAGTCACAGGAGTCCAATACCATCATTTTATAAAATGAGGAAATTCAAGACTAGGTATATCAAGTGACTTTTCCAGGGTCACACAGGCCATGTACTGCAGAACCAGGGCTTGAGCCATGACAAGAATTCCCACCTTCAACAGGAAGCCTTTCCTAATGTCTCTTAATTCTAGAGTCTCCTGTCAATTATTTCCAATTCACCCTATATAAAGCTTCTTTGCATGTAGTGGCTTATATGTCTCTCTCTTTAGACTGTGAGCTCCTAGAGGGCAGGGGCTTTCTTTTGCCTTTTTTGTATCCCCAGGGCTTAAGGCAGTAATAAATTCTTATGACTGACTGACTGATCCCAGGCTTCCTGATTCCAAATCCTAGATTTGCCATAGATCTGTCACCATAATGTCGCTCTTCAATTGAATTTAATTAAACTGAATTTGTGTCTCTGGAGCCTGATTGGAGTGGAACTGGGACTGAAAGAGGCACTCAGTCCTCTGTTCTAACTTTAAAAGGCAGAACAGTCAAAAGCTGGTCCCCAAATGCTCAGGCTATGTGGGAGAAAGTCTTGGGGAGAAAATGTTGAAGGAGGGAAATTTTGCAATTAAAAACATACACAAAATCCAGACAGAATAATGCATGGCAGACACAAGACAGTGCACTGGGTAGGGGAAGGGGGGTGCTGCATTTGGTTGCCTTATGGAGGGAGATTTGAGAAATGAGAGAGAGGTTCAGAGATAGACAGATGGAGGCACACAGGGAGATGAAAGTGAGAGAAATTCAGAGAGAGACATAGATGGAAACTTAGAGAAAGAGAGAGCAGAGCCAGATGGAACCCTGGAGTGGAAAGGGGGAAAGCGAGAGAGGGGTGGGAGGGTAACAGACTTTGAAGGCAGAAGCTGCAACCTCCATCCCACACCACTGGAGATGACATCACAAGAATTTGGAAGCAGTAACTAAATCTTAGCACATAGAATTTCAAAGCTGTCAGGGCCCTTAGATGTCTCAAAGTTAAGCCTTCCATTGAATGCAGGAATCCCCTTTGCAACCTCTCTAACAGGGGGGTTGTTCAACCACTGTTAGAACACTTCCAGAGAAAGGTAGTACACTAGATGATGAGGTAGCCTGTTCCATAGAATCATAGAATTTTAGAGCTGGAAGGGGTCCTAGACACTAAGCCAATTCCCCCTCATTTAATAGAGGATAAAAGTAATTCACAGAGAAGGGAAAGACTTGCCCAAGGTCACACAGATACTAAAACAGAACAGCTAGGTCTTAAAGTCAATTGTCTTGACCGTCCAGAGCTCATTTAGACTATTCTTTCTGTCTATTTGGTAAGATTTTGTTGCTTCTTCAGCTGTATTCCACTATTTGAAATTTATTAAATTGGGTAATGATAAGGAAAATTCTTTTTGGAGAAGTCCTTGATTGAAACATGTTGGGAGGATTCAAACCTCTCCCCCCAAGACAAATTTGTCAGGGGGAAAAGGATATTTCTTTTTTCCCCAGATTACACATAGCTACAATTTTAAATCATCATTTTTTTCGATTTTGAAATTCATGTTCTCTCACTCTTTCCCACCTCTTCCCCCTCCCCGAGACAGTAGGCAATTTAATATAGGCCAGTGTTGACAGACCTTTTAGAGACAGAGTGCCCAAATTGCCCTTTCAAGCTGCCTGTGAGCCCCTGACCACTGCCTGTACAGAGAGGCGGGGCATATGAAAAATGTCCTCAGGTACTGTGGAGAGGGGGAACAGGGCAGCCCCTCTGTGCCAGAGCACATGTGCCATACCTTCTCCAACACAGAATAGGCTATAATTGTGCTGTCATGCAATGAGAGATGTAGTTCTGAGACAATTAAGGCTAGGTTGAGGGGCTCTGTTTTATCCTGAAAGGTGACAGAAGACTCTGAGAGAGATATAAGCCAAAGAGATCGAGGAAAGGAAAAAAGAAGGAGAGGAGAGAAGAGGAGAGGAGAGGAGAGGACAGGACAGGACAGGACAGGACAGGACAGGACAGGACAGGACAGGAGAGGAAAAAAAGAAATTCTGGTTGGCTGCTTTAAAATCTATCCAGAACCTTTGGCAGCTCTCCTCAGTTCCTCTTTCCACTGTCACCAAGGGGGGCAGCTGGGTGGCTCAGTAGATTGAAAGCCAGGCTTAGAAATGGGAGGTCATGGGTTCCAAATTTGACCTCAGACACTTCCTAGCTGTGTGACCCTGAGCAAGTTACTTAACCCTCATTGCCTAGCCCTTACAGCTCTTCTGCCTTGGAGTCAATACCAGAGTTGATTCTAAGACAGAAGGTAAAGGTTTTTTTTTTTTTTTTAAATGCTTCCCTGGATGGAGTTCTTCTATTAAGAGCTAACTCCAAAACTTTGCTGGGGTCATTGAAGTTATAGAATGTAAGAGCTGGAAAATGATCCTTTTAAAGCTCCATTTAATCCATTCCTTCTCTCTCCATGTCTACCTCCCATTTTAGAAATGTGGAAACTGAAGGTCCCAAAGGCAGAAGGGACTTGATAAATGTTATATAGTTCAGTTTCAGAGGTGAAATGAGTGTTATGAGGGAAATTTAGCTTCCTTACATTACATCAATTTCCAACACATTAGTTCAAGGAGAGAGCAGAGCTCATAGGGAGAAAATGAAAAGAAAAGCCAATACTATTTCTGAGCAGGGAGTTTCCCATGGAAAAGCCTAAGATTGGAATCCAGATTCCAGTTCTACTATAGCCTTTTCCCTAATTAGATCCCATTCTGAATATTGTACTCATTTCTAGGTGCCACATTTTAGGAAGAATATTAACAAATGGAGCTAGAATGGCAAAATGACTAGAAATAGTACTGATCAATCAAGAAGCATTTATTAAATAGATCTTAAGTATCTATTATGTGCTAGAAGTCTGAAGATACAAAAAAAGAAAGAAAGAAAGAAAGAAAGAAAGAAAGAAAGAAAGAAAGAAAGAAAAGGAAAGAAAGAAAGAAAGAAAGAAAGACAGAAAGAAAGAAAGAAAGAAAGAAAGAAAGAAAGAAAGAAAGAAAGAAAGAAAGAAAGAAAGAAAGAAAGAAAGGAAAGAAAGAAAGAAGAAGAAAGAAAGGAAGGAAGGAAGAAAGGAAGGAAGGAAGGAAGGAAGGAAGGAAGGAAGGAAGGAAGGAAGGAAGGAAGGAAGGAAGGAAGGAAGGAGAGGAAGGAAGGAAGGAAAGGAAGGAAGGGAAGGAAGGAAGAAAGGAAGGAAGAAAGGAAGGAAGGAAGGAAGAAAGAAGGAAGGAAGGAAGGAAGGAAGGAAGGAAGGAAGGAAGGAAGGAAGGAAGGAAGGAAGGAAGGAAGGAAGGGAAGGAAGGAAGGAAGGAAGAAGGAAGGAAGGAAGGAAGGAAGGAAGGAAGGAAGGAAAGAAGAGTCCATGCCAGGATCCCTGGGGAGGATCATTGAAGGAACTGAATTGAATGAATGCATGCATGAATGAAAAAAGTATCTATTAAACTCTTCTATGTGCAAAGATACCATAGAAAAGCAGAGACATCAAACATGAAATGTTCCTTCAATAACCACATTCTCTTGTGCTTGATGAAGCCAAGACATAGTGAAAGAGGATTAGGACTTTTTCTTCTTAGCCCCAGAGGACCAAGGAGGAGAATCAGAGAGAGGCAGATTTCAGCTCGAAATTAGGAAACAATTTCCTAACAATGAGTTATCCTAAAGGGGAATGAGCACCATTGGTGGAGAATGAGTTCTCTGTCACCATAAGTTTGCAAGCCTAGGATGGATGTCCTAATCACTAGGGATGTGGTAGAAGCATTCTGTTCAGGCATAGGTTGAACTAAATAACCCCAAAGGCCATGTGGCATTGAGGGCTTGGAGTCAGGAAATCTGACAGCAGGTCCAAGCTTCTGTCACTAATTAGCTGTGAAAACTTAGATAAGACCCTTCCTCTCTCTAGCCCTCAGTTTTCTTTCTGTTAAAAGAGGGAACTAAAGGATATGCTGCTCTCTGGACAACCTGCTGGCTCCTGATGGCCTATTTGGATTTCCCAGGCTGGCCTTAAATTTTACTCAGTATCTCCATAAATAGTGTGGTATGGTGACCCAGAAGATCTAGGTTCAATCTTGGCTCTGGCACTTGCTATCTGTGTGATCTTGTACAAATCTCTTAACCCCTTGGGCCTCAGTTTCCTCATCTGTAAAATGAGGACAGCAGGACTAGAAGACTTCTAAGTTTCCTTCCAAATCCTAACTGTATGAGTTTGACTTTGAGAGTAAGGCTGAAAGCCTCTAGAGTTTAATTGTCCCGGGGTCAAAGACAGAGTACCCTGGAGCATAGATCAGCGGCAGCAGCATCCCTATTGAATCCGCTATCTAACAAAACTCTCCCTTTGGTGTCCCCGGACTCCCAGGTGAGCCCACCAGCGCCACCTAGGGGCTAGAATGGGAGCCAGCCTCTCTCTCTCTCTCTTGCCTTTTGTCAGGACCATGAAAGTTCTGGACAGAGATGCCAGGCTAGGTCAACAAACTGGTGATGCCCTCCTACTCTATCTAGGCAAGCAGTAAGCCAGTAGATTCCCAACTGCCTTCAGGATTCAGTCAGTCAACAAGCACCTGTTAATCCCCTCCCCCTCAGGTTCCAGGCACTCTAAGTGCTGAGATAAAACTTGCTACTCTCAAGGAGTTTACTTCTTATTGAAAAAAATAACCTGTACAAATAAAATATATACTGAGTAAATACGAGGTAATTTGAGGAGTTACTAGCAGCTGGTAGAATGAGGAAAAGCCTCCCATAGGAAGAATTATTTAATTTAGACTGGAAGGAAATTAGAGATTCTAAGAGGTAGAAATGAGGTAAGAGGACATTCCAGGAATGGGTACTGCCAGTGGAAAGGCATGGAGATGGGAAATGGTATAGGAAATAGCAATTGGAACAGCAAGGCAGTGAGTCTGGCTAGGACAGAGATTTCAGGAACAAAGAGTGATGAGTTATTAATTGTGTGTGACCTGGAACAAGAGGAACATCCAAGCCACAACCTCACATTATAGACAACTCCACACCCCAGGTGTCATTCATGTGGGTCAAAAGCAGAGTAGGGAACTGAGTTCGTATATGGAATAACATACACAATGTACATTACATATATGAAATTGGGACTGAGTCTCTGACTTTCACATGAGGGGAGGGAAGATGCATGGGCTAATACCAAGAGCCCTTGGAGTTGGTGTCAGAAGATCTGGGGTGACACCTCTACATTTTACTACTTAGCTGACCATGGGCAAACTCATCCCCCTTTCTAAGCATTCAGCTTCCCCTTTTTTTATAAACTGAGGAGGGATTAGATGAAGCTCCCTCCAACTCTAAATTCTAAGAGTCTAAACTAGTGGCGCAGTGAATAGGGGGGGCCAGACTTAGGATCAGAAGGACTCTTCCTGAGTTCAGATTCAGTCTCAGATACATATTAGCTTAGTGACCCTGGATAAGTCCAGTTAACTGTTTGCCTCAGTCTCCACATTTGTAAAATGAGCTAGAGAAGGAAATGGCCATCCACTCCAGTATTTTTGCACAAAAAATAATCCCAAAAGGGTCACACAGAGTCAGACGGCTGAAGCAACTAAATAACAAAACAAGCCCACAGTGCTCTTTCCATTGTAAACTGTCTTTAATATTACCCAGGAATGCCTTTGAATCATCCACTGCAAAACTAAGAGGAAGAAGAGAAGCATTTCCTCCTCCCTGGAATGGTGTCCTTTTGTCTTCTTACAACATTGAAATCCTTTAAAACCCAACCTAAATGCCACTTTTTCTAGAAAGTGTTCACCTAATGCCCAAATCAGTAATGAATGTTCCCTCACACATCACATAACACTTTGTCAGGCACTTATCATGTGTATTTCGATCTTCCCACTAGACTCTAAGAACACTATCCTCACCCTTCTGTCTGTTTGCCCACTGAAGTTCCTCCCTTCCTTCAAGTCCTGGTTCATCTGTCACTTCCTCGGTGGAGCCCCTTTTCTGATATGGCGAACACTCATGTGAAAAGAATCTTTCTCAAAGACACCTTTTCCCCTTCATTGACAACCTGAGGGACTATGGGTACAGAATATTACACATTCCATCAACCTCGAATAATGCACTTATAGGTTTTGCTGAATTGCTTTTCCCTCTTTTCCCCCCCTTTTGTTATGAAGTATAGCTTAAGGGATTGGAAGAGAGGGTAGTGCTTATTAGGAAATGAAAACAATGTAAAACTAAAATAAAATAGAATTTTAAGCGATTTCTTCCACCTCACCTTTCTTCCAATCCTTTGCCCAGACCACCCCCACACACACGCCCCCCTTTGAACTTATCTCACTTTCTCTGGTTTCACAGTTATTTGTAGGATTCTTTCACATCCCAGGATTACATCGTAAATTCTTCAGGAGAAGTCTTTTTATTTTTTTAAATCACACTTCCCTTTGTGCCATACCCTGAACATCAACATCTCTTTCTTTTTTTAACCCTCCTCTTCCATTTTAGAATCAATACTTTGTGTTGATTCTAAAGCAGAAGAGCAGTAGGGCTAGACAATGGGGGATTAAGGGACTTGTAGGAAATATCTGAGGTCACATTTGAACCCAGAACTTCCCCTCTCTAGGGCCAGTCCACTGAGCTACCTAGTTGCCCCCATCATCATCATCATCATCATCATCATCATCATCATCATCATCTCTTAATAAAAATCAGGTGATGTAAACTGAATAGAAACAAAACAGATTTTTTAATGGAAAGTAGTACTTCAGTTTAGTACTTGTTGAGCTATAGTAGCTGCCTGTTGGGACAATGGGCATAAGGAGAATAGAGACAGATGAGGGAGCAGCACAAGTATGTAAGAAGGAACTAAGCAAATCAGGGGAATGCCTCATTTTACAGACTGAGAAGACAGAAGAGTAAAATACAGTAACTAGCTTGTTAGTGAAATACAGTAACTCAATAGATACAGGCCATGTAGAGAAAA